>NC_090930.1:1223712973-1224016004 GCF_040938575.1 Ambystoma mexicanum | reverse complement strand
CAGGCTACGTCCATTTCAGGGGTGCGCGGGAAGTTTCACACGCGAAAAGCTAGGCTACGGGAATTGCAGGGGTGCGCGGGAAGTCCCACACGCGAATAGCCTGGGCGCGTGTATTTCAGGGGTGCGCGGGAAGTCCCACACGCGATTACAGCAGGGTACGTGTATTTCAGGGGTGCGCGGGAAGTACCACACGCGAATAGCCTGTCCGCGTGTATTTCAGGGGTGCGCGGGAAGTCCCACACGCGATTACAGCAGGGTACTTGTATTTCAGGGGTGCGCGGGAAGTTCCACACGCGAATAGCCTGTCCACGTGTATTTCAGGGGTGCGCGGGAAGTCCCACACGCGATTACAGCAGGGTACGTGTATTTCAGGGGTGCGCGGGAAGTTCCACACGCGAATAGCCTGGCCGCGTGTATTTCAGGGGTGCGTGGGAAGTCCCACACGCGAATAGCCTGGGCGCGTGTATTTCAGGGGTGCGCGGGAAGTCCCACACGCGATTACAGCAGGGTACGTGTATTTCAGGGGTGCGCGGGAAGTTCCACACGCGAATAGCCTGTCCGCGTGTATTTCAGGGGTGCGCGGGAAGTCCCACACGCGATTACAGCAGGGTACTTGTATTTCAGGGGTGCGCGGGAAGTTCCACACGTGAATAGCCTGGGCGCGTGTATTTCAGGGGTGCGCGGGAATTTCCACACGCGAATAGCCTGGGCGCGTGTATTTCAGGGGTGCGCGGGAATTATCACACGCGAATAGCCTGTGCGCGTGTATTTCAGGGGTGCGCGGGAATTTCCACACGCGAATAGGCTGGGCGCGTGTATTACAGGGGTGCGCGGGAAGTTTTACACGCGACTTCAGCAGGGTACGTGTATTTCAGGGGTGCGTGGGAATTCTCACACGCGAATTGGCTTGGTACGTGTATTACAGGGGTGCGTGGGAAGTTACACACGCGATTAGGCTGGGTGGGCCCTCACAGGTGTACCCTGTACACCCTCCACGGCCCCTGCAGGCAGCCCACAAAACAGGGGACTACCCTGCACACCTGATCATGTCCCCCTGCACCCCCATCCACCAGGGGCACCCTCCACCAGGCCCCCACCCATGTCTCCCACCACCCCCACCCCCCATCCACCAGGGGCACCCTCCACCAGGCCCCCACCCATGTCTCCCACCCCCCCCACCCACCAGCACTGTGGGGCACGTGGCCAGCAGGCAGTCAGGCAGCAGCAGATGGCAGGTGGGAGCGTGCTCAGGGCTCTGGGGGACTGTAATTTTGCCTCCTGGCCAGGAGCGTGGTCTTTCGTGTTTGAACGCGTGGACAGCCTGATAGGGAGTGATTTTGCACGTGAAAACCCCACACTCAGCGAATCGCGCGAAAACCCGTCACCAGCATATGTGCGTCTATAGTTACCTGCACGTGCAGTGTCAAAGCGTGTGATTGGTGAAAATGGATCTACACGCAGGAGTGACAAAGCGTGTGATTGGTGAAAATGGATCTACACGCAGGAGTGACAAAGCGTGTGATTGGTGAAAAGTGAGCTACACGCAGGAGTGTCAAAGCGTGTGATTGGTGAAAAAGGATCCACACGCAGAAGTGACAAAGCGTGTGATTGGTGAACATGGGCCAAGCACGTACACGCCGTAAGTGACGCTGTACGTGTGGGCCTGTATATAAGGTAGTGTTGAACACCATTTCCTTGTACGTGCTTTTCGTGGAGAGCGAGTGGGTGAATTCTGTACTTCTTGTCGTTTCACACGCGATTTACTTCACGGCGTTTCCAGTTCGTACTCCCTGTTACCTCTGACAGCTTTTTCTCTTTTTCCTCTTGTACTGGTTTACCTGGGCCTGTTCCCTCAAACAGTGTCCCCTTCTACTGTTGTCCTGTCTCCTCAGACTGCGTACACATCTTCTTTTGGCGGGGGTGTTGCCAACCAAACGCGCTCATTTTTCACGCTCTTTTACCTGGCAGACGGTGAGTCACGCACGTATCTAACTTCTGTGCTTGCCCCGTGTGTAGCCTACCCCTTCAGAGGTCATTCTAGGCTGCGTGTGACACGCATACGTTCATTGTGTTACTGGATGCCACAGCGTAGTGCAGGGTTTTCCATCAGCACACGTGGTCTAGGAGGGGTATTGTGCACGTTCCTTAACTTTTCTGGGGTGCCTGTGCGTTGCGTGACCCGTCATCTTTCCCCAGGGGTGTCATATAGCCTTGCCACTGCACTAGGGTACGAATACCATCTGGTACCCAACCCCTTTGACACCCAATTGCCCAGGACAATTGTGCACACCGACTCCCATACGCACAATAACATCAGTGCCATGGTTGGGAGGCGTGCAAGCCGTAAGGGTGGCAAAGGTGGCCGAGCCACACGTGGTGGCCGTGGAGGATCCACTAGGGGACGTGGTTGTGACTTGCAGGGTGCCCCTGTCCCCCCCAGTCTGGAGGACCAGTCAGGGACACCCATGCCCCCCCCCCCAGTTGAGGGTCATGTGGCTGATACCAACCCTGATCAGCCCTTGTTGGACCAGCCCATTGTGGCAGCAGACCTGTCCGAGGGTGATCCCATCGCTGACATCCAGGTCAGCAGGTCCACTGCACGTGCACCGGTGCACATTGGTGTCATCAGGGCACGTGCATCTATGCCAGATAGGTCATCTGCTGGCCCCCGTAGCCAGGGTGTGGCTCCATCCACCCCACCTCTCATACACCCTGCCAAGACTGTGTCGGTCCTAGTTCATGCACCTCAGATCAGGCCTGACCCCATCCCACTACCCCCAATGCCTGCACCTACTCCCATGCTGAGTGTGCAATCCCACACACCCAGTACTGAGTCCACCACGGCTCCTGCCCCTAGTGTCCACAGCGGCGTAGGACACTCTGGATCCCCACCCCCTTCCAAGCGCAAGAGGAAGAGTGCACGTCCGGCACAGGCTGATTCCCCAGGCACGGCTGCACAGTCCGGCCCATCAAGGAAGCCAAGCTTCACAGACGCCGAACTGAATGCACTTGTTCAGTATGTGTCAGATCATGATAGGGAAATGGTCATCGTTGCAGGGTCCAAGACCACACATGCCAGACGCCAGGCACACTGGCAGACCATTGCTGACAGAATAAGTGCCCTTGGAGTAGTGAGGCGCACAGCTAGTGATTGCCAGAAGCGCTGGAATGACCTTAAGCGCAGGGCAAAGGATAAGCTGGCCTCAAGTCATGCCGCAACCTTGGTGACTGGAGGTGGGTCCCCAGCACAGGAAATAGAACTCACACCACACGAGTCCGTAGCTGGATCCTACATCACCGAGGGACAACTCCAAGGTGTGGGAGATCTCCCTGATTACGAGGCATCATCCGGTGAGTGCACATGCATGTGTGTATTATCCATGTGCATGGTGTGTGTGTGAAGCATTCATGTTGGGTGCCTGTCAAGGGGGTGTGTGGCAGAGTAGATAGTGGCACCCATGTGCCTCATCCAGTATGTTCAGTGCAACACCATCTGCCCACAGCACTATCCCAACTGGCAACAGTGCACATATGGCCCTACACCATGGAAGTTGCCCTTGAATTGTCATTTTGTCACTACATTGTTGCTCATACTCCCCTGTCTATTCATCTGATGTCTTACATACCATTCCTATACTTTCCCCCAGCCAATCAAGTTTCATCTTCAAATGCCTGACATGCAATGATACCACATGCTAATGCGTCCTCTGTATATAAATGCCAACCAACATGCTGTCATACTGTGGATGTTGCCTTGACATCCACCTCCTACCTGTGTGCTTTGGTACCGTCTGGTTTCGAGCCCCATTCCCTCACACTCCATGCTGCTCTTCATGGTCTATCTTCCCTGACTTCTACAGTTCAGACCATCGTGCCCTACTCACGACACCTGCTTGCTAACAGTCAAATGAGGGCACCCTGCCCTCCAATGCGACCCACCCTATTGCTGACAAGTGCATCTGAGCCTACTCAAAGCCAACTCTCACTGACATCTGCTCATACATGCCTTTGCCTGTCCGATAGACCCTTCACATGGTCCCTGTCCTCTCTCCTTGCTCCTCTTCCACCATCAATGGTGGGACCCGTTGGGGTGTACTCCTGGCCTCCTTCCAACCCTCAGAGGCCACAATTGATGTGCATGGTAATGGGAGCATCTCAGTCCAAGGCCCTTAGGCCAACCTCATTCTCCTTGAGAAATGCTAGCCACATCTCATCAACTTCCTTACCTCTCCTGCTGTCCCCCCTCCTCTCTCCTCATCAATCCTGCACTGCCTCCCTGCACCCTCCCATGATCCTTCTCCGCCTCCCACTCCAACTCCTACACATGCTGCACCTCTGATCTCTAGCACTCCCCGTAAGTCCTCCAAGGCTGTCAACCTCCTCCACAATTACACTCCTTTCACTGCGGCTGCATCAGGCATTCCTCCGATATCTGTCACTTACATGAGGTTATGCACCTTGACATCCTTGGTCTCATGGAAACATGTCTGACGGCCAGCTCTGTCTGCATCCTTCACACACTCCTACCTGATGTTCATGAGACCCTCTCCTTTGCCCGCCACTACTGTGCAGGGGGGGTGTGCCCTTGGCTTCCCTGAGGGTATTCCTGCCACTGTCACTCCTACTTAGACCTACTCCACTCTGGAATGGCTTGTGTGACGTCTCTCTCTACCACACCTTGACATTCACAAACTGTGCGTACTGTGTCTGGGAAAACTGGTCAAATGTACTACTTCCTTTCTGAGTGTCCTCACCTCTCCTCCTCACTCATGTCCCCAGACACAGAAATCCTCTTCCTTGTTGCTGTACGCATCCACCTGCATGCTTGTTGACCCCCCCACGTGACCTTTCTGTGACCTCAGCAACTCCCTCTCACCCTCTAGACTCCCGTCTGTCCCTACTCATTCTGCAGGGCACACTCTTGATGCTCTGATCTCATCTGACTTTCCCCTCTCCGTCCATCTCTGCACTCCTCTCTCCTGGAGTGATCACATTCTCCTCTCCTCCCAGCTCACCCTCACCACACCACAGGCAAAGCCACCCTCACCACTGTCACACACCTTCTTGGTATTCCAACCCATGAAGTGTGTGTCAGTCGAGGCTCATGCTGCCAAAATCTCCCCCCCATCCAGCTCCCCCTTAGGCTCACTCCCATCCTGACAGGGCCCACTCCATGCTCCACTCTATGTCAGGTACACTGGATGTCTTTGCCACGGTCATGACCACCTGTCTGAAGCCCCATGCCAATGCAGAGTCCTGGCATGACTCGGATCATGTGAACCCAGACCACAGGTGCCGGGTGGCAGAGAGGGAATGTCCTGCATCATGCTCATCCTCTGGCAAACTGGCCTGCCACATGCTCCAAAGGCAAGAGCGCCTCACCCTTTTCACCAAGATGAGATCCCCAATCCAAGGGCACATATCTGCGGCATGTGACAACTCTGCAGGACAGATAGAAATCTGCAAGGACCTTGCCGAGCCAGATGCAGTGTGTACCTCCCCTGTCCCCTCCGAGCCCACAGCACTGCATGATTGTCTCTGTACCCCTATAGGCCACCCCCCCCAGCACTTGTCTGCGCCTAACACCATCTGCCCTTGACGTTAAGTCCTACTTACCTTGTACAGCACTTCCAGCCGCCACTTCCCCTTGCACATCATTGTGCCACCCACCCCTGCACTTGCGTGACATGAATGACACCAGCACCAGTAGGATTGTTGACTGGCATCCCCTACTGCCCCACCACCCCTCAGTGCTCCGCTGTACCTTCATACATTTCTGGACCGGTGCTTCACGAATGCTATATGATTCCTTTACAGGTGATGGGGAGGTGGAATCTCATTGTTTACTGCATTTTGTTGATGTAGACAAGGCACTGTGCATCGTGGCCAATTTGGACTAGCAGATCCATGTACAACATGTCAACTTATTGATGTGATGATGCAATGTCAGGACCAGAGTGGTAGAAATCCAAAAAAGTTGCCCTCCTCTCCCTCTTCACTTGGTGGCTATGTCACATGCCATGTGTGTGATGGCATGTGCCTTTGACATGGCAATCACCGGCCAATGTGTGATGGCAGTGCTAGGCAGCATGGTGAGCAGGCGTTGCTCTCCAATCTGTACATTGTATGCCCTGAGCCTCCCCTACAGACCCAGTGATGGTGAATGCATAGGAGGTCTCCCAGTCATGTGGGACATGTGTCGTAGAACTACTGCCTCTGTTGTTCATCAGCCCTTGTTGCATGCCATGGTGCTAATGCCTGTTTCCATTTTTCTCTTTCATGTCTTTGCAGGGGACGAAGCACTTGTTGATGCTGGGGATGTGGTGGTTGAGCCGTCCCAGGAGGGCAACCCGGGCCGACCTTCCACAAGTGAGGGACGTGGTGTGTTTGTGGGTGAAAACCCACAAGTGCTGCAGGTCGTGCTGTCGAGGGGTGTCTCTGGGGGTTCTTCCCCCGAGCAGTATTCAGGTGTAGACTCGGAGGATGACACCTATGTGCAGTCGCAGGTGAGTGTTCTTGGGAGAGAATCTCCTCTGTCCGACCCACCTGCAGCCGGGCCATTGCCCTCAATGGGGATGTCAGTGTCGGCAGCTCAGCCTCCGGTGGTTACGGATGCAGGGCCACACCACACAATCTCTGATCCTGTTCCTGGGGCTGCAGATCAGAGAGGGAATGCAGTCCTGCAGCCTGAGGCCTTGCCGGCACAGCAAGGCGCAGTCCGCCTTGCCCCAGGCAGGTGTGGTGCCCGTCAACGTGGTGGCCGTATGCCACCTGGCAATACCGCTTGGGAGCCATCCATCTACGGTATGGCCAACCAACAGGCAGCATCATCCGAGATGATTGCACAGGCCATGGATAGGGTGGCCACTTCCATTGTCCCCCCAGAAAGGCTGATGGAGCGACTGGAGCAGGCTACAGAGTCCATCAGCCAGGCACACAGGGAGGATATGTTGGCGTCCAACAAGGACAGGCGGGCGGCACTGGCGACTCTGCGGGAATCACTTTCCATGGAGTCCCAGCGCCACAGGGAAGGCCTGAGGGAAGAATTCCGTCACCTCAGGTCGACCCTGTTAGAGCTTGAGGCTTCATCCCATAGAAGGACAGAGGAGCAGCTGGAGCGTCTGACACGGACGCTCTCGGCCGAGATGCAGGCAACTCGTGCGGAGGTCAGGTCATCCCGGGAGTTACTGCATGGGGACCTCCGCATGATTATAACCCAGAACCAGAACTACCAGACCCGCCTGCTTGCAGCCATGGAGGAGCAAACTCGTGCTTTGCGTGGGCTGCCTCCCATTGTCACACCATCTTCTGAGGCAGCTCCCCCACCTCCTGAGTCAGCTGCAGGGTCTGGCCAGAGCGATAGCGACTCATCTCCCACAACAGAGTAGCCGTGTGGGCCAAGAGCCTATGGGGTGTTTTAGTTTCCCATGATCCACACAGGTGGATTGTGGCGGCATCCTGTCCTCGGACCTCATAGGTGACCCCCCCCCCCCCCGCCGGCCCTTTCATGGCCATTTTTTCTCAATTTTCTTTTTTCTTTTCCAAGAGTGTTGCCTTGTGTGGGTACCTGGGCATACACTGTATTGTGGCTGGGCACATGCAGGCTTGTCCTGAGTTTGGTTTAGATGCTTGGGTAGCAGACATCCACACCCCTCCTGCTTCCGTTTCCATGGGCTTGCAAAGGGTGTGCCCAAGTGACAGCAAATTACACGGTGACATTGGACTCCCATGAGCTGTTGGCCAGTCCATAGTCAATACTGTGTAGACATTCATAGTGTACATTGTTGTTGCACCTAACTATGCATGATGGTTTGATATGTGCCTCTACTTACATATGTTGCTCATGTTTTGCAGGTATTTCACACAGTTCTTCACACGGGCATACTCTCTGGAGTCAGACTACATGTCGGTAGATGTGCACTGACACTTTTGCGTGGCGCCATCACTGTACATCTGGACGGTGAGGACATACCAGCAGAATCAGGTAATGAGACTACCATTGATTACATGCATTGTGTCTTGTTTGGGTGGGCTTCAGGGTGGGTTGGTGTGTAATTTGATTGAAATTACTCTTACACAGGTGTGTAGTAGTGGCTCCAGCGCGGTTAGCTGTTCAAGTGCGGCTATGTTCCATTTGGGGCACTGCTATTTGTGACACCGGTGTCATGTTGTGATGGCCAGTTTGTTTGCTCTCACATACCATGACATGGTGTCCTCAGTGGCGGGACTGTGAAGGGAATGGGTGACATGGCAATGTTGTCATGTAGTGAATCGCCTGTGGCAATGCATATTTGATTGATGGAGTTGTGTCTTCTCGTTGTGATGCATTGCTGGTGTATGTGTAGGTAGGGGTGCACACATAGTGACACTTCCATGTTAACAATCTCAGGCTGATGTGTATCTGACAGTTTATTGTCGAGTAATTTTGTGACATTGTCAGGTAGTGTCATCATTGATTGTCAGATGGTATGTGCCAGAGCAGTGTGCACTAGCCAGCACTGTGATTCCTAGGTGAAGAAGTTGGCCACCAGTTGCGTACGGGCTGCCACCCCCCGTGCCCTTTCCCCTCCCATGTGCAGCGGGCGTGCATGTGGTTGTGGATGTGGGGGCACCACCATGTCCACGGGGAGGCCCCGGCGTGTTGCAACGTTGTGCAGGACACATGCTGCCACTATGATCCTGCACACTATTCGGGGAGCATATAACAGCTGCCCGCCAGAACGGTCAAGGGAGCGAAAGCGTGACTTCAGCACTCCGAATGTGCGCTCCACTATGCCCCGTGTTGCAATGTGGGCTGTGTTGTACCTTACCTCGGGTGGCGTGGTGGGGTTCCGGATTGGGGTCATCATGTGGGGGCTGATAGGGTAGGCACTGTCCCCTGCGGAGGTGGTGATGGGTATCATTAGTGGTGTTGTGTCATGACCCAGTATCTGACATGCATGCATGTGCAGTGGCATTCATGCTCACCAAGCAGCCATGTATCTCCATGCTGGCCAGCCTCCAGGTCCCGGCATAGTGTAGACATTCTGTAGATGAAGCTGTCGTGGGTGGACCCGGGATAGTTGGCATATACTGATGTGATTATTCCCTTGGCATTGCATACAACTTGCACGTTGATGGAATGCCAGTGCTTGCGGTTTCTATAGATGTGCTCTGTTGCCCTGGGTGGACGTAGAGCCACATGTGTGCAGTCAATTGCACCAAGCACTTTGGGGAATTGAGCCACACCATAGAATTCCTGGATGCACGTCCGCCTTTCTGCATGAGTCCTGGGGAGATATATGTGCCTGCGGACTGATGGCCGTGCAGTGATGATGTTCAAGACCTGGTGTAGGCAGCGTGACTGCGTGGCCTGTGACACACCACCCACTATGGCACTTGTCCGCTGAAAGGATCCAGTGGCCAAGAAGTGCAGTACATTCAGGACCTTCTGCAGGGGGCTGAGTGCTTGGGAGCACAGGGTGGGTGATGTGAGTTCATCCTCCCACTCACTGACCAGGTCCAGTATGATGTGTGCTGGAAACCTGTACCTCCCATACACCTGGTCATCAGGCATCCCGAATAGGCTGGTTCTGGGTGTGAATATTCTGGCCCTGACTCTCCTCCTCCTCCTCCTTTGGTAGCCCACTGCCACTGCTGCTAGGAACGGTATGTTCATCCTGGCATCTGGCTTGTTTATTGATAAGTGCGCAAATTAATACCTTGCGCGTGTTCTAGGCGAGCGTGTGACCCTCGCACCCCTGGAATCTAGTTCCCACTCCAATAGCGTGTGGAAATTCCCACGCAGCAGGCATACAGGTGCGCTGACGTACTTGCGTGTGTAAGTGCCCGCGCACCCCTGTAATACACGTACATAGGCCAATCGCGTGTACGCGCACTTTTGGCCAATTACACGCGATGTAATACACGTACATTGGCCAATCGCGTGTACGCGCACTTTTGGCCAATTACACGCGATGTAATACACGTACATTGGCCAATCGCGTGTACGCGCACTTTTGGCCAATTACACGCGATGACACTCTGACGTGCAGTATTTCCACGTGTGCTCCGTCATCACGTGCTGAGTGGGGAACGCCCGTGCGGATCACGTCAGACGCGCTTACGCAGTGAGGGACTCTGGTCCAATAGAATCGCGTATGCGTGCTGATGCACTTACGCGCTAAGGCCCTTTCCTCGGATTTCACGCTGACGTGCAGGAATTTCACGTGCCAAATCACTCCGTATCAAGCTGGCCACCCGAAAACACACGGAACACCACGCTCCTGCCCAGAAGGCCGAGTTACTGCCCCCCCAGTGCCCTGAGCAGCCTCCCACGTGCTATCTGCTGCTGCCTGCCTGCCTGCCTGCCTGCTGCCACCGTGCCCTGCCATTTGGTGCCTGCACATCAGCCATCTGCAGGGGTCCAGTTGCTGTGTCCACCCCTGCTGGAACTGAAGACTCCCAACTGGGATTACATCGCTCCACAGCCCCAGGACCCAGTTGCCCACCCACACCTGCCTCTGGGGTTGCCATGTCGGGCACTTCGACATCTGGCACCAGTGGCAACCCCAGGCCAGAGGGGCAGAGGGGCACCAGCTTCACTGCCACCGAAGTTGGTGTCCTGGTGGAGCATGTCCTGGGGCAGTATGATGCCCTCTTTGGATCGTCCCGCGCCAGCAAGGAAGGACGGGAGAGGATCTGGGCCGACTGTGTGGTTGCCATCAACGCGGAGGGGGTGGCAACCCGCAACGTCCAGAAGATCAAGAAGCGCTGGGAGGACTTGAGGTCCAGGACCCTTGTGAAGGCCCGGCGCCTCGTGGAGGGGGGCCGGGGCCGCATGAGTTCCATCCAGAAGAGGGTCCTGGAACGCGTACGCCCAGCGCTCCACGCCCAGGTCCTTGAGAGGGAGGCCCGTCTGGAGTTGAGCGGTAAGTGTGCAAGCATTACTGTGTGAGACAGGGCATGTTGCGGTGTGCTGGTTCTATGATACTTGCCTGTATGTGTGCCATGGGCCATGTATGCATGTATGTGTGCAGGGACATCATGGTAATGCATGTGCGACCAGTGATGTGTGACCCACATGGTTGTTGCATGTGTTGAAATGTGGCATGGGGAGCCCTATGCAGATTTAGGACATGAGAGCATGCCAGTCTCTGTACCTGGACATGGATGGGGGTGAAGGATGGGTGCTGATGCCAGGTACATATATGGTAGCCATGTCTGTGTGCCTGACCTGCGTGTCTGTGACTTGTGCATGCCATGGATGCATGACACATGTGTGTGACAATGCACAGATTCTGTGACGCACCCAACTAACCCTTGTTTCGCCTGTGTTCGTTGTGTTTGGGGCCAGATGGATGTGACTGAGGTGAAGTGTGTGCATGTGATATGCATGAGCCATGATGCATGTGAGTCACATATCATTGAATGTTTCAAGAGTCAATTGGACATGCATGGAAATGTGCATGGCATGCACCATGCCTGTTACTGTGTGTGTTTTGCCTGGACTGACCCATGTGTTGTGGAGGGACATGATGGAAGTGTACTTTGACAGGGGTGCTCATCTGCTATTGCTTCCTGTCTAGGGGACCATTTTACAGTAGCCTGATGCTTGTGTCCTTTGTCTCCCTCTACGCAGCGGCTAGTGAAGAAGAGGGCGGAGACGGCGCTGTGGAGCAAGGCGGCGGGGATGCCCCCACGGCTGCAGCGGAAGGGGTGGGTGAGCCCCCACAGGGGCCTGCTACGGCGGGAGACGGTGAGGAGCCATCCAGGTTGGTGGTTTGCACAGAGGAGGAGGAGGCCGACACTGGTGCACACATGGGGCCTGGTGGGAGCATCCCTGCTGGTGCAAGTGGTGCAGTCCAGGGCCAGGGGCAGGAGGCAGCACAGGTCACCGTGGAGGTGCCTGTGCATGTCGCTGTCCCTGACCCTGTGAGTGCACCACCATGCACCAGCAGGGATGCCCCGTCCCAGGCCCGTCCGCAGGTAGTGGGGATGTCCATGGCAACTGACTCCCCTCCACCTGCGGCCGTGGGAACCCCTGGCCGCGTGGAGCAGGTCCTGATTGGGGTCGCGATGCACACGGCTGTGATTCGTGATGACGTGCGTGCTTCCCGGGAGGAGCACGCACGTCATCACGAAGTGCACCGTGCCGACGTGGCCCAATTGGGATCGGCCATGTTCGGGGGGTTCCTGCATGTGTTGGCCAATCTGACGGCCCTCTCCTCCTCTGTGCAGGCTATCCAACGGTCGTTCTCCTTGCCGTCTTCCGGCCCAGATGCCACCATGGCCCCCTGTGGACCTGCCCCGACCAATGCAGCCAGCTCGGTGGGGATCCCATCCCTGCCACAGTTGGGAGTCGGAGGTCCAGCAGGGGTGGACGACACAGCAAGTGGACCCCAGCAGATGGAAGATGTGCCGGCATCATCGGGCAGGGCACGTGCACGACGGCGTCGGTGGTTACCATCAGCCTGGATGCCGTCGTGCTGGCAGAGGCAGTGGCGTCGGAGGCAGCAGCGGGCTCAACGTCGGAGGCATCATGGCTCAGGGCCATCAAGATCAGAGGGGCAGGCATCGGCCGGAGGGCAGGGCAACCCTGGCATGGCGGTGTGTTCCGTGTGGGAGGAGTTTGGCCAGCGGATAGGTGCGGAGCGGCAGCGGGCGGAAGAGGAGCGGCTCGCCATGGCCAGGGCGGAGATCTCCATGCATCGGGCATTGAGGCGGGCTGAGTGCCTCGAGGAGGCTCGCAGGGATTTTGGTGAGCACATGGGGTTGTCCCTGCGAGACCTCGGGGCCAGGACAGAGTCCCGCCTCCAGGACATTGACATGGAGTTCGAGGATGCCCTGGCCAGCATCACCAAGTGAGCCGCAGGACTAGCCCGCTGCCTTTGTATATAGTTTTTTAGTTAGTTAGTGCTAGGTTTCCTTTATTTATTTTTATTATTTTGGACCGCTCGGACAATGGCCACTTTTTTGTACATATTTATTTTATTAGTTAGTATTAGGTTTCATTTGTGCTGTTGGGCTCATGGACCCTTGAACATTCCTGTATATATTGTTATATTTTGGGAGATACATTTTTTTATTTTTTTATTGTTTACACCATGACGTAATGGTTTTTCTTTGATTTCCTACTACATGGTTTTGCTTTGGACAAATTATATTGATTTTTTAATCCTTTGTTTTTTGGTTTATCATTTTTGTTCTCGGACATGGACCTTTTATTTACTTTGCCACATAGTTGTATGTTTTATTGGTTTACTTGATTTGTGTTTTTAATACATTTTTATATTATCTTACACTTGTGTTATTTTCTCTTTGGTTTCTTACATGTCATGATATGGGTTTTGACATTCACTTGCACCCATTGTGTATGTGTGTGTGACAGACATGTGTTCTTTTGCATACTTGCCTTTGGGGTTGTGTCATGTGATTGCATTCACTATGTGGGTGCATGCAATCCTTGCCTGGGTGTTTGTGCTGGGTATGCAGGCCATTACTGCCATAATTGTGTATCGTCAGGACCTGGGGCCAGGCGGACATGGGTGGGGGCCTGCTGGCAGGTTCCCCACAGTGCTGGGGGTGGTGGGAGACATGGGTGGGGGCCTGGTGGAGGGTGTCCCTGGTGGATGGGGGGTGGGGGTGGTGGGAGACATGGGTTGGATATGGGTGGGGGCCTGCTGGCAGGTTCCCCACAGTGCTGGGGGTGGTGGGAGACATGGGTGGGGGCCTGGTGGAGGGTGTCCCTGGTGGATGGGGGGTGGGGGTGGTGGGAGACATGGGTTGGACATGGGTGGGGGCCTGCTGGCAGGTTCCCCACAGTGCTGGGGGTGGTGGGAGACATGGGTGGGGGCCTGGTGGAGGGTGTCCCTGGTGGATGGGGGGTGGGGGTGGTGGGAGACATGGGTTGGACATGGGTGGGGGCCTGCTGGCAGGTTCCCCACAGTGCTGGGGGTGGTGGGAGACATGGGTGGGGGCCTGGTGGAGGGTGTCCCTGGTGGATGGGGGGTGGGGGTGGTGGGAGACATGGGTTGGACATGGGTGGGGGCCTGCTGGCAGGTTCCCCACAGTGCTGGGGGTGGGGGTGGTGGGAGACATGGGTTGGACATGGGTGGGGGCCTGCTGGCAGGTTCCCCACAGTGCTGGGGGTGGGGGTGGTGGGAGACATGGGTTGGACATGGGTGGGGGCCTGCTGGCAGGTTCCCCACAGTGCTGGGGGTGGGGGTGGTGGGAGACATGGGTTGGACATGGGTGGGGGCCTGCTGGCAGGTTCCCCACAGTGCTGGGGGTGGTGGGAGACATGGGTGGGGGCCTGGTGGAGGGTGTCCCTGGTGGATGGGGGGTGGGGGTGGTGGGAGACATGGGTGGGGGCCTGGTGGAGGGTGTCCCTGGTGGATGGGGGTGGGGGTGGTGGGAGACATGAGCAGGTGTGCAGGCTAGTTCCCTGTGGTGTGTGCTGCCTGCAGGGGCCGTGGAGGGTGTACAGGTAATGCCTGGGAGCACACAGTCATATCGCGTGTGGAACTTCCCACGCACCCCTGAAATCCACGTACCCGGCCATATCGCGTGTGGGACTTCCCGCGCACCCCTGAAATCCATGTACCCTGCCATATCGCGTGTGGGACTTCCCGCGCACCCCTGAAATCCACGTACACGGCCATATCGCGTGTGGAACTTCCCGCGCACCCCTGAAATCCACGTACACGGCCATATCGCGTGTGGAACTTCCCGCGCACCCCTGCAATCCACGTACCCGGCCATATCGCGTGTGGAACTTCCCGCGCACCCCTGAAATCCACGTACACGGCCATATCGCGTGTGGAACTTCCCGCGCACCCCTGAAATCCACGTACCCGGCCATATCGCGTGTGGGACTTCCCGCGCACCCCTGAAATCCACGTACCCTGCCATATCGCGTGTGGGACTTCCCGCGCACCCCTGAAATCCACGTACACGGCCATATCGCGTGTGGAACTTCCCGCGCACCCCTGAAATCCACGTACACGGCCATATCGCGTGTGGAACTTCCCGCGCACCCCTGCAATCCACGTACCCTGCCATATCGCGTGTGGAACTTCCCGCGCACCCCTGAAATCCACGTACACGGCCATATCGCGTGTGGAACTTCCCGCGCACCCCTGAAATCCACGTACCCGGCCATATCGCGTGTGTAACTTCCCGCGCACCCCTGAAATCCACGTACCCTGCCATATCGCGTGTGGGACTTCCCGCGCACCCCTGAAATCCACGTACACGGCCATATCGCGTGTGGAACTTCCCGCGCACCCCTGAAATCCACGTACCCGGCCATATCGCGTGTGGAACATCCCGCGCACCCCTGAAATCCACGTACCCGGCCATATCGCGTGTGGTACTTCCCGCGCACCCCTGAAATCCACGTACCCGGCCATATCGCGTGTGGAACTTCCCGCGCACCCCTGCAATCCACGTACCCTGCCATATCGCGTGTGGTACTTCCCGCGCACCCCTGAAATCCACGTACCCTGACTAATCGCGTGTGGAACTTCCCGCGTACCCCTGCAATCCACGTACCCGGCCATATCGCGTGTGGAACTTCCCGTGCACCCCTGAAATCCACGTACCCGGCCATATCGCGTGTGGTACTTCCCGCGCACCCCTGAATTCCACGTACCCGGCCATATCGCGTGTGGAACTTCCCGCGCACCCCTGCAATCCACGTACCCTGCCATATCGCGTGTGGTACTTCCCGCGCACCCCTGAAATCCACGTACCCTGACTAATCGCGTGTGGAACTTCCCGCGCACCCCTGCAATCCACGTACCCGGCCATATCGCGTGTGGAACTTCCCGCGCACCCCTGAAATCCACGTACCCGGCCATATCGCGTGTGGAACTTCCCGCGCACCCCTGCAATCCACGTACCCTGACTAATCGCGTGTGGAACTTCCCGCGCACCCCTGTAATCCACGTACCCGGCCATATCGCGTGTGCAACTTCCCGCGCACCCCGGTATGCACGCACACGTTTATTTTTTCTCTCAGCGCGTGTCTGTGTTTGTGGGTACCCCTTTGTACGTCATTTGTCCTGGAGGGCCACAGTATTGGACATTGATCATGTCTGTATATAGGTGCTATTTGTTGGCGCACCTTTTAGCGCACATTTCTTGCAGGCGCAGAGACGCTACCGCCTGCTTTCTTGTGGCGGTCGTGTTTGTGCCTGTTTGTGCCTGTGCGCTGCTTTGAGCGTGCGCTTTTTTGCCCTATTCTATTCCATGAATACGTGTTGTATGCGAGCGTGTGGGCGTTCCGCGCACTTGCCTCCTATACTTTCCCCGTGCCGCCCACATTCTTCCCCATTCCGAGTGTTGTGCCCCATTTTATTCCCCATTCCGAGTGTCCCGCCCTGTGTTCCGCCTACTTTAGAGCTGTGCGCTGCGCTCGGAGTGATAGCGCAGTGGCCGTGGCGCACGACGTTGGTTGACCTGTGCGCCGGCCTGCGCCGCGCGCTTTTTCAGCGCACGTCCTCTGCTTTTCTTGCGCACGGACTTCCATGAATCGACGTGAGCTGGTTTCCCTGCGCTTTTCGCTTATTTTCGGCGCAGCGCACGTATTGGCCCCTCTGCGCCGGGATTTTCGGCGCACATTTATTCCATGAATCGGCCTGTAAATGGCACTTACAAATGTTGGAGAAATGTTTTGCATCTATGTTTGGCTTACCAAGAAGTTACACACAGAGCAGCTGTAAATGTCTATGTGCATTTCGTAAGTGTATTGAAAATGCTCCTAAAAAGAAGTATGTTTAAACTCTCAGTATTTTCCACGTTTCATTTAATTTAAATGTGACACTTTTTAATCCTGCAGTCTAGGCCTGGTTAGTTTTTTTTTGTTGCATTTTGAGACTTGTAGTCTGAGTTCTGTAATGGGAGAGTGAGTGCACCAGTCGAATGATGTTAGCTGTTCTGCTGTTCTTGCCAGATTTCTACGTGTTAAAAACAAACATACAGCATTTAACCTGCAGACTGCCACTTCTAAAGCTTGATAGAAGCCACGCCCCCTACCCAGAATTCCTCATAAAAACAACGGGCACGCAATTCTGCTCAGGCGCATCCAGCTGAGTGCACCAGTCGAGTGCTGTTAGCTGTTCTGCTGTTCTTGCCGGATTTGTACGTGTTATAAACAAACGTATGGTGTTTAACCTTTGGACTGCCTCTTCTAAAGGTACTCACATTGTGGAGATAGAAAGGACCTAAGAAAGACAGAGAGTGAACTTTTGCATAAACTAATTTCACGTATTTTCTATGTGTCTCATAGGTTGATAGAAGCCATGCCCCCTACACAGAATTCCTTATAATAACAGCAGGCACGTGCATCCAGCAGAGTGCACCAGTCGAGTGCTGTTAGCTGTTTGGTGGGAGTGGGATGGGCAGCATTTGCACTGCAGTATAAGGTACCGAAGGGTTATTTTGTACTTTAACCATATTCAACATAGCCTGGTATCTCCCCACCTCCCCTCCCTTCTCCCCTGTACTGGGTACGTGGCTGTTTATTATATCAGCAACAGTTTGGAAGAACATTTAACTAAATAACCTATTATGGGTCCAAAACTGCGCTCATAAAAACTTAAAAGAAATAAACAGGCACCAAGTGTGTCCCTATATAGCTCTCCTACATCCCCGAATAACGGTGATAAGGGCAAGAGAGGACTTGGGAAGGAGAGAAGGACCACAAATGATAAAAAAGCAACAATGGACCAACCAAAAATGTCCAACTTCTTGACAATGCCCTGAAATAGATAAGTGGTTACAGCAGCACTAATGGAGGAAAGTCTCATTATGCCTAACAACAGCTATATGGGGGACAGCAATTACCTTTTGAATCTTTGCCATGATTTTAGGACACACTCAATGGGTATTATTGCCACACCAGGGTCAACCCTAATAGAAAATAGCAAAGAGTGCATGGAAAATATGGAGAACATCATTGAATCAAACTTATCTGGAACTCCAGTTATGGAGAAGTTGGCCAAGGCGGACTTCACCACTGAGGACGAGAACTGTTCATAGGATGGTTTACAGGGGCCAAATGAAGACAGCAAATTAACTTGAGTCAATGGCAACAACATTAGACATTATAGTTGGTATTTGCTCTAGTCTTATGAAAGAGCAACAACACTTAAACTAGTGATAAACTTCACAGAGAATATTCAAAATAAAAATGACAAATCTAAAGAGGGTGTCATGGAAGATGAGGTGTTTCCTGAGGAATGTATGGAAAACTTGAGTGAGCTATCTTTAGTCATGGCGGAAGATGAGTGTGGAGATGAGAGAGAAATGGTGACAAGTGACATTGAAAGGAATGATGCACAAATTATAAATGAGGTTATTTAAAATGTGGATACCGATTTAGAGGGTGAAGTTAGTAGTAGGAAACAAAAGGCATACCGCCGCAAACGTTAAAGCAAAAATAGGGTGAAGAAAAGTGGTAAAAGTGATAAAGCAAGCAAGACCACTTCAATAAAAAAGAACGGTTTATCACTGGCGGAGATAGAACATACGGATGTTATATGTGTGACTAAAGGAAACAGATTTGAACTTAAAGTGGGTATGAAAGCAAGAGATGAGGCAGGAAAATGCTTCAAAAACGATGGTAGGTTGTTGGGAAAATGGCTGAATGGAAGGGAGGGAGTTAAAGAAATAAATATGGTGGATTTAGCTCAGTCACCTGCAAAAAATTCAGGAAAGGATGGTCTTATGGGAAGAAATGTGAGGTTTTTGAACTTACCCATACATAAGGTGGTAGGATCACTTTCCACTAGGGAAAATGATATATACATGGGTGAAATGGAGAGAGTAGCCATGTGCAATTTCAACAAGGAATAACTTGAGCAGGATCTTGGTGAATTAGAGGATTGCGAAGGTATGGTCCTAAATCTGAGTAAGTACATTAAGATTATAGAGATGGACACCTCAGGGGATAGCCCTTATTTAAACTGAAACTGGATTTTGGAATGCCTAAATATGGTTCCACAATTACACTTCATAACAACAGTAGACATTGAAATGGTGACATTACCAGAATATGGCAGCTGTGATAACTGGGCTATGGTTACATTTGTAATGTGCCGGTTATAGTAGAACTGATCGGTGAGCATTCAAAGACGTTATGGGAAATTGGCTTTAAAATAGTAATGTGCAATACAATTGTGAGTCACAGAGCCATACATGAAAAGGTGAATAAACTAATTCCAGCGGCAGATAAAATTAACGAGGTAAAAGAAAAGTGAGATATGTGGATCCCTGTGGGGGAATATTTTGGGGAAAATTGAAAAACGAAGTCTGGCCATGAGCCGGTAATTATAGTTTGGAATACCAGAGGGTGCTGGTCCTTTTTACATAAAGATGGGAAGAGCTTTATAGAAAATATATTTGCCTTCCAGGAGACAATGGGTAAACAGAACCATTCTGCATTTGGTAATCGAGTGTGACGCCCAGTGGGGGCACTTTGTGTAGATGGCAAACATCCTGTAACAATTTAAGAGTATGACACATTTGGCTGCTCACCCTTTGTTCTATGTGTGATCATAAGAAACCTGGGGATTGGTAGGGATCTGCTATTGATAAATGTGTATTCACACCCAGGGGGAGGACATGTAGAGTCTGTGACCACAGTGATAGGAGAGACCATTGAGGGTTGTATGTTGGCATCCCCGAAGTCGGAAGTCATGGTAGTGGGCAATGTTAATGCCTATTGCGATGAAGCCACTCATATTATGGAGGAATGGCATGAACTATGTGGGGTTTTTGAGGTTACACCCCTATGGGATTGGGGAGAAATGGAAATGGGCCCAAAAGCCATTTACAAATAATCAATGGTATGAAATGGGTTACAATGCTCCAGAATTGGGGCCTATACTACTTAAATCCAAATGATCCGGGGGATAGCTATATAACATGGACAAATGGAAAAGTGGGATATCTAATTGACTGTTTGCTAGCCATGGTATCGCAGATCAGGTGGATCAATTAACACACATCCCTGCCCCCTTAAGCGACAATACAGTGCTTAAATGTACACTGAAAAATACACATAAAATAATGCCTCACCTATTGGGGGGAAGAATGAATATCCAGAGTTCAGCTGGTGGTAATAGAATATTATGGACTGAAAAATATTTGGAGAAATTTGACCATATGTTTAATCAACTCTCCATAGATGGGGAGGAAATCGCCTCTACGGGGTTAAGGGTGATGAGGGATATGCTTGGAATGATCCAGACGACTAAAATTAGAGAGGATTACCCAATATTCTGGAAAGAAACATGCACATACATATGATGACATGATACAAAAGGGAAAGAAAACAGTAAATAAGGAAATAAGTAAAGTAAAGCAGGGGGTGGGAATTGATCCAGATACAAAAATTAAAAAAGTTGCCACAATACGCATGAAATTTGAGACGTGACTTAAGGCCCATGAACATGATATTAAAAAGCAAATTGGAGGAACATTTTTGCAATATGTAAAACTAATGGCTCAAAAACGTTCTGGTATCTCTATAGGCAACATTTTATAGCGGGGGATGTAAAGATGTAAATGCGGTACCTGTGGAGGAATGGATAGAATACGTGGGCCAGTTATACTATGGGGAGCATAGGGAAATGCGGGAGGAACAAAAAACTATGGGAGTATAATAAATTAGCATTCCCCTTTGACCTCACTGACATCCTGAAAATAATTTAAAAAATGAATGCGCCAAGATCCCTGGGTCCTGACGATTTGGCCAATGCCATTATCAAACGCAATCTGATGAAATGGGCCCCTTTACTATTAAATTTGTATTGCTCCATTTGGCACATTGGGGACATTCCAGATAGTTGGCGTAAAGCAATTTAAGTGCCAATATTTAAAAAAGGATTAAGAACTAGACCTAGTAATTACCAACTACTTTCTATGGCTGATAGAAGTTGTGAAATCTTCTGTACCCTACTGTTAGAAATTATAAATGGATGGATCAATGAAATGGGTCTACTGTCTCCTCAACAAACTGGCTTTAGACAAGGCCATAGTACCCTAGATAACATGCTTACCCTAAACCACATTATTACTGATGCGGTTAGTAAGAAAAGGACAAGTTTATATGTATGTTGTATTGGCTATTCCAGAGCATTCAATTGTGCAGACAGAGATAGGCTGTGGGTGAAAATGTCAAAGTGGGGAGTTTGCCTGATACGTTTACACTTTCTCAGGGCCATGTACTCAGAAACTACAGTTATCAGCTGCCCGGATAAGGGTGATGTCACTACCCCCCGGTTAAGACTAACATGGGACTGAAACAAGGCTGTGTTACAGCTCCAGTATTGTACAACGTATATGTGGCGGATATGGGAGAAGCACTGAAAATAGTGAAAAATCACCCTCCGAAAGTTGGGGACATTATCATTAGTTTGCTTACATATGCGGACGATACGGTCCTCTTGGACAAAACACCTATAGAACTGCAGAGAATGCTCCATGCCCTGTACAATTTTTCTAAAGTTAATCATCCGTGCATAAATGCAAATAAGACAACGGTCATGGGGCCTCATTACGACCCAGGCGGTAAGTTACCGCCTGGGCCGTGACTTTACCACCATGGCGTAAACTACGTTTACGCCATGGTGGTTGGCGGACTTACCGCCCCATTCCGACCTTGGCGGGGCGGTAAGTCCCCAATCCCCATTTACCCTTCCCCATTCCCATTTTTGCCCCATAGGGCATAATGGGAGTGGGGAAGGCGTTAATTACGCCACCGTAAATTACGGTGACGTAATTAACTCCATGGTCCCTTAGCGCCATGGATTTTAATACCTGCTAAAAGCAGGTGTTAAAAGCGCCATGGCGCTAAGGGACCTCGTACTCAGGCGGTAAGGGTCGGCGCTGTTAACGCTGCCGTAAACCCCTTACCGCCTGGGTCGTAATGAGGCCCATGGTGTTTGGAGGTCGAGGGTCCAAGACCAAATGGCACAACTTTAAGTCGAAGATTCACACAGCCATACTGGAGGTGGTTGATCTTTAACCATACTTAACTATTATGAACAACTCCCCCCAAAACATTTTACACCAACACAATTGAGGGAAAAGTGATAAAAATATGGAATGTGGTTAGGAGTTATATGGGTAAAAAGGGGGCTATTCGGTGGAAGGTTTCCTCGAAATGTATAAGAGCAGTATTGTGCCTGTTGCTCTGTATGCACTATAAATCCTGGAGGCTAAATATATAACCTGCCTTGTCAAATGGGAGGGTACATTTTGGAGACCTGTGCTTAGATTGGCAAGGGCAGTACCTATTGGAGCCATAAGATGTGAACTAGGACTCACTTCTCTAATGACACTGTGGAAGATCCGATGCAGTGAATTATATATTAAGATGATACTATGTGAAAGAAATCAGAATAGTCTGTTGAGCATGATTGCCATGAATATGGATAGGCGGAAGGAACAGAATTGCCTAATTGGAAGCCTACAGGCAACTGTCATCTCTTTTCAGGAAGATATTGGGTTACACATGCCAGGAGACAACTCTGAAGCTAATCTTGTATATAAGCGATTACAAATCAAGGCTGCAGAATGGGATGCAGCAAACAATCTGGCAATCCTGAGCACAAAGAAACGTTATACATAATACATTATGCAGGGACTGCAAATATCTAAACCTCAAAACTACCTACTAAAAATGTATAATCAGGACTTTTCCAGATTCATAATGTTCCTCCGCTTTAATATTCTTCCATGCTATGAATATGTGGGGCCCTAGACCTCTGTCCTTTTTGAGGAAAGAGCGTATCGCTTATTCAAACAAGAGGTGGAAACAATAAGACACCTCTTAACAGAGTGTAACTCCCTGCAAGAATGTTACTATAAGGGATATAAGGAACTGGTATGTGACCTTAGAATGACCAATACAGACCAATTCTGGTCAGCTTTATATATGGCGGAAACCTTAATATTTGTTGGAGCCGCTTATTATAAATGGGAAAAAAAATCACCCCGTTTGAGAGAACTAAAAAGATAACTCCTCTGCCTTTGTCAACTCTTCCTTCGACTCTTTCGATCCTTGCTTCCACAAATTACTATAATTATTATAATTATTATAATTATTATTATATGATCATAATGGTTGCAATGTTTTTTTAGAAATCCCCTTCCAAGATGATACTCACTTGCCCCTCTCCTCCTCCTTCGATTCCCCCCTTCTTGCTCCGACCCCTCTCTACTTTGTAAATTATAGTCCTAACAAATCTGAGTGGTAAATTGATTCGCACTCCCGGTTTCATATAAATAAATATTGTATACATATCAGTTTAACACATTTTTATGGATTGTTGAATGAAATAACAAATGGAGGGTTGTCGTGTGTAATGGTGTGATATATGGATGAAATTATTAAAAGACTGTAATGTAATGATATGTAATGTAATGATATATAATGGGATGCTATACATTTTTTCTTTTACATTTGACTAATTTGAGTTTAAGTTTTTAACTAACCAATTGCACTGTAAACTAAACTTAAAAAAAGTAATGAGAGAAGTGGTCACAGAATGCAAAGAAAGAAACCAAGACATGATAAGCAGCTATTATTATTATTATTATTATTATTATTATTATTATTATTATTATTATTATTACAATCTGTTTATTTGATTTGGTTAAAACATTAACCTTTTCAAAATAATCAGAAAATAACAGCAATCAGAAATCATGCAATTATTTTAAAAGGAACAAAAAGAATAAGAAAAATGTACAGACTTTACATTGTAATCAAAAGCAGTTACACAAAAGCTAGAAATAAGCAGACATTCTTACAAAAGTAAAAGAAAAAGAAAAAAGATATTTTATGCAGAATTACATGCAGTACCCTTTGGGAACACTACACACAATTAAGACTACAGGTGTAAGCACAATCTCACCTTTGGTACAAACCTGTACTGCATAGTTATGTGGTAGCAGTGGCTGAGCAGCCAGACCTATCTCAAGAGGGATGTTAGCAGTACAAGATGTTACACAAAGGACTTGCAATCACAGTAGTTCAAACAAACACTTGCTCAAGGTGTTTTGGTAAAAGAATATACATTTATTTACACAGTCAGTTGGAAAACATTCCACTAGTAATAAGCAGCTCAATATCACACCATCATACACTACAGTACTCAACCAATAATTTTCTGAACAAGTTAGGCTCCCTTGAAGTGGGAGCAAAATGGCACATCAGTTACTTTTAAAAGGGGTAGAAAGATAAAGGTTATAAGAATCAAAACACAATTACATTCATAGGCAGGGCAAATCAGTTCAGTTCACTACAAGAGGCAATTCAATTCAATAGGCCTGGCCCAAAGTCAGTGGTTCAGTGTCTTGTATGCTGTGGTAGTAAACGGTTCAGTCTTTGCCAATGTTCTTAGAAGCAGTTTGCCAGAAAAAGAGTTATATGTTGGATTAGGAGCGAACAAGACTCCAAAGTTGGGAAAGTTTCACAAACTTTCACCGCGGCAGGAAGTATTTCCACACCGCGTTTGCACAGTACATTATGGATGAAGAAAAGCTGTAGCTGAGTCAGTTGTTCCAGGCAGTTCCTGCAGATCTCGCTGTTCCTGAGCTTCTGCCATGGGGACAAGAAGGAGGACATTGGGAGGTTCCAGCACTGCCCAGGGAAGAAGCTACAAGCTTGGCCAAACGCCGGTTTTATGGTGTGAGTGCATTAAAGTCCACAAACTAGTATCCTTCTCACTGGCTATCCAGTTTTCAACAGCACTCTGAAGAAGATTCGACCAATATGGAGATAGTGTCCAGGTGGCTTGCGAGTTGGTTGGTTCCACCAGCTCAAGGGAAGAAGTCGTCCTTGAAGGGCTTCTCTGTCGAGCGAGTTTCAGGCAATTCTGACCTGCAGGAGGGCTTCACCGGGCAAACCAACCGTCCAGCAGTCGTCTTCCTTCAGCTCGTCTTTGGTTCTTTCGTTCCAATAGTCGACTCTGCCTTACAAGTCCCAGAGACCTGCTTTTAAACAGTTTTCTCCTATTCATTCCAGCCTTGCTGTCACTCACCCAGCAGGGTGGCTGTCCTTGCCGGAGAGTCAGCCAGCCAATCACACCAAAGTGCCAAAGTGCATTCAGGTCTCCTAGTAGACTAAGCACAGCGAGTTTCGGACACCTCCCTCACATCCTGTCCACCCCAGACAGTCAGGCGCCAGAGGAGGGCTTCAGCACTGAAGCCCGCCAAAGGCCAATGAACAAAGGGACCAAGCCTGGGTTGGAGCGCAGAAGCAAACACTAGAAAGACCTTTCCTAAAAGAAACAGCAAAAAAAGATGACCGGAGTCTGTTTTTACAGATAGGTCTGGGCGATGTATTGAAAACCATGGCTGACCCGATTTTTAGCTATCGGTGTTCGTGGTCAGGAAAAATCATGGACGTTCTGTCCAAAACTACTAAAACCACTGCCACCAGCCATTTCAAGAGAAAGGGGTAACATCTGACTGTTACATGAGTGTTTAGACACAGGGGACTCCAGGCAACCCTCCCAGCACTGTATAGGAAGATAGTGTGTGCTAGGTCTATGAATTAAAAAATGCTAGCAAAGTCAATTTAACTTCACATACTCTGGGAGACAGTAGTCAGTCCCAGAGAAGGTGTCTAAACCTTGGGAAGTCGGAAAGACATCCCTGTGCCACTTCACTGAAGGTGCTGTGTGACACACAAGAAAAATATGATGCCTATGGAGTTGTCTAAACCTCCATATCCAAAGAACACAAAAGTGAAACACACATCAAAATGCATGAAAGAGTGGGAAAAAAAGGCTCTCACTCTTTCCAGGTGAAAATTAAAATCCTATAAATCCAGCAAAGTTGCTGGGGGTTTCAAAAGGTAAGGGAAATTAGCACATTTATGAGAATTCTCCCTAACAAGATATCACATAGTTATGTCTAAATCAATCTGGCTAGTCAAATACTTAGATGTACCCTTTCACATATTCAGAGTATTTAAAAAAGTGACTATAGCTAAATTTAGAGATATTTGTTCTGCTGTAAAAGTGTTCATCCACATTTCATCACATGATCAAAAATTAAAACCATCAAAGAATTTAAAAAAGCAGGCCTTTGTTAGCTGTATCAGAGCTACACACTCTGTCAACAGATGTGTCAAGGTTTCACTTATTAAATCATTGTTACAGAAACAACATGTATTTGATTGCTCACGATTTATTGAGCGTGTTGCCAGCACAGATTTTGCTGTCTAGAGATTCAGTTGAACTTGTAGAAGGGCATTCCTATATGCAGGGTCCAGGAATTTTAACACATATTTTGGGATATTTTTCCATTTTTTATTTCCAAAACAACCAACTTTCATTACATGATATCTCTGACAATCGGCCCATAAATTAATCCATTCATTTTCATTTAGCTTTCGTTTCGCAACATCTGAATTTTCGGTAAGTAGTTTCTCATCTATGTCAACATTTTTTAATAGTGATACACAATAATCTTTCCAAATATTAAAATAGTTAGTTCTATAAACCTCTGAGGTAGCAGTTGATAATATTGGAATTAAAGTGCCTTTATATTCCTCATGGATTAAACATTTTCTATAGAGGACCAGTGTCTGCCAGTTGACTCCTGATTGTAATGAACTCAAACCCAGTTCGTATCAAATGATCAAGCTAGGCACACCCTTAGGTGGACCCAAAACCGCTTTCCAAAATATGGCTTCTAATTGTTCCCATTTAGGATGGTCTGTCATTTTTTTTACTTGAGCACCAGACGTTGCCACTGGGATGACCTTTTGTGTGTAATCTCCCTGCCTCCCTGACCTTGAGCACCCCACCCCTTCCGCCTCCCCCCACCAACCCCCACCCACCTCCTACTCACAACCCAATATCCTCCATGACCACACCCCACTCAAAAGTCAAGTGTATCCTTTTTAATGCACGCTCTGTAGTGAAAAACAGACACAGCATCTTCGACCTCCTCTCCTCTGACATACCTGACCTAGTCTTTATCACTGAAATATGGTTCTCGGACAACTTTGCCCCTGTTGCACATCAGGCATTCCCACCCGGGTACTCACTCATAACGCTCAACAGACCCTCAAGAGGAGGCGGCCTGGCAGTCTTTTTCAAATCTCACTTCTCTCACTCACTACCTGATTCTCAGACATACATTCCATAATGCGAATCCCTCCTTGTTAAGCTTTCACTACCTCTGACTTTATCCCACAGCTTCCTAGTCATTTACAAACCTCCTGGTTATGACAGACATTAAACAACCAATCTCTTGTCTCTGTAGCCACTATTCAAGTAAATCACCCCTCTCCTAGGAGACTTCAATATCTGGTTGGACATCCCCAACAACCCCATGACCCATTCACTGGTCGACAGTCTTGATGCGCTAAACCTCTCCATTCACATGAACAGTCCACCCCATTCCAAAGGAAACACCCTAGATGCTATCTTCAGCTCCCATGATCTGATACATCTAGCCCCCTCTTACAACTAATCTGGTCCGACACCTTTGTCGTCCCTTTCTCCATCCTCTCACCTACCCTGCGCCTACCCTCCATCCCGCCTCCCCCCTTCACTGCAAATGCTGGAACAAACTTAAGATCATCCCTGATCTAGCCGAAGCCCTAGTTTTCAGACCCCACACAACACCCCCCTGACAGATCTTTAGCCATTGATTCCTTCGACTCATGGCTCAATGATTCACTAATTCTGCTCACCCCCTCATGTCCTTCTTCATCATGCCTCAGACCTTTTCCCAAATGGTTTACTCCTGAACTGAGGACCGCCAAAAAACTAAATAATTCCCTGGAACGCAAATGCT
This sequence comes from Ambystoma mexicanum, assembly GCF_040938575.1. Classification (NCBI taxonomy): domain Eukaryota; kingdom Metazoa; phylum Chordata; class Amphibia; order Caudata; family Ambystomatidae; genus Ambystoma; species Ambystoma mexicanum. The sequence continues at coordinate 1,223,988,194 of NC_090930.1, read as the reverse complement.
GAGCAGAAAAAAACGGTCTCAGCAGATCCAATTTCGCCTTGCACCATCGCAATTACAAAGCAGAAATCTGGAAAGCTAAAAAAGCCCACTACAACAATCAGATTCTCAACTGTGGAAACCGCAGCAAAGAACTCCACAGAATCATATCTGAATTTGTCAAACCCACTTGCACCTCTTCCCAATCTACCCCTTCACAATCGCTCTGTGACTCTCTTTCCCTTCACTTCTACACCACTGCTCTCGACAGAACGACTTCCCTGAACAACAAACTGTGCCTCCTCTCCCCGCCCCAACTACCGACCAGTCCGACACCCACCCCGCCCCCTGCCACCACAACCCCCACACTACCCACCTTAGACTCCTCAAACCGATCTCCAGAGAAGAATTTCTCGCCCTTCTATCTAGTCGCAAATCTTCTTGTTCCCCCCTGAATCCCTGCCCCGCCTCAGTCCTCAAAGAAATATTCTCATCCACCTGCGCAGGAGAGCATGCAAGAACCATCCTAAATGACTCCCTCAGCTCTGGAACCGTTACTGATTCCTTCAACATTGCAAATGTCAAGCCTCTTCTTAAAAAAACTATCCCTTGACCCAAAAAATCACCGTCCTATCTCGAACACCAGATTCCTTGCGAAACTGATCGACCGAACAGCATACTCCCAACTAAACGCCTTTGTCGAATCCAACAACCTCCTTGACCCCGCCCAATCAGGCTTCAGGCCGTGACATGGAACCGAAAACACTCTGGCCTCAATCTGGGACTATCTTAAGATCACTGCAGACTCTTCAGGATGCGCTGCACTAATTCTCCTCGACCTGTCTGCAGCCTTTGGCACGATTAACCACTCAATCCTCCTTGACAGCGTCCACTCCCTAGGAATTCATGGAACTGCTATCAAATGGATTGCCTCCTTCCTCAACAACAGGAAACAACTAACGCTCCTCTCCCCTTTTGTCTCGGCTGCTCGCCCAGTTAATACTGGAGTACCGCAAGGCGCATGTCTATCAGCTCTCCTATTCAACCTCTATATGTCCACCATTTCTGGAATCATCCACCCGCACAATATCTTGTGCTACAACTACACCAACGATACCCAATTATTCCTTAAACTCGACAACTCAGACTCTAACTATCAACCCGACCTTGCAGCCTGCCTCCTAGATATCGACTGTTGGATGACTATAAACCACCTCCTCTTAAACCCCACTAAAACTGAAATCATGGTGTGCGGCAACACTGAGCATCTACCTCGTCCACTTCCTTGGCCCCCTTACATGGGCCAACTCCCCACCCCCTCTGTCACAGTAAAAAACCTTGGATGCACTATGGACTCCGGCCTAACCCTCTCCTGACAGATCAACAACATCTAAATCTTGTCACTACTATCTCAAAATTCTGAGGTGCATTTTTCTCTACCTCTTCTTCCCAAACAGACTTGCCGCTGTTATGTCTATTGTAATGTCGAGACTGTACTACGCCACCTCCCTTTATCTAGGAGTCCCGGCATACCACCTCAATAAACTCCAAAGAGTGCAAAACGCTGCTGATAACTGCTCCTCGCACTGGGTCCAAGAGACCACACATCTCCAGCTCTCAGAATCCTCCACTAGCTCCCAGTCGGATGAAGGGCCACTTTCAAGACCCTGTGCATCACTCATCGTGCAGTGCACAAGACCGGCCCTCTATACCTTCAAGGTAAGTTAAAACCTTATCTCCCACCCCGCACCCTAAGATGAAGATATGCCCTGCTTTTAGTGATCCCAACCACTAACTCTGTCAGGATCGGAGGATGCTCTTTCTCAGCACTGGCCCTGACTCTGTGGAACTCGCTTCCACCCCACATCCGACACACCCAAGACTATATGACAGTCCACAAATTACTAAAAACATGGCTCTTTCCATAACACCAACAGCAACTTAAAGATATGTCGGAACTCCCAACAACACAACGACTAAATACACAATGCGACTCTCTACCATGTTTTCAATTTATATATCTCTGATTAGGCTATAGACAACCCTATATGAACAGTGAACAATGACCTCTGATCCTACCCACAGGATAGGATGGATGGAGGGAATGAATAGATGGAGTGATGGATAAAGTCGATTGATGGAATGGATGGAATGGGTGGTGTGGATGGACCGAGGGGATGGATATATGGAATGACGGATGGAGTGGACAAATGGAATGGATTGAAGGGATAGAACGGATGAACGCATGTGAAGTGAATGGATGGAATGTGTGGCACAAATGCATGTGGAATGAATAGAGTGTATGTATATGGAATGGATAGAATAGCTGAAATAGAGAGAATGGATGAAATTAAAAGAATTAATGGATGCATTGGATGAGTGGATGGAATGGATAGATAGATGGAATGGATGGATTGAATGATGGATGGATGGAATGGATGCTTGCAATAGATGGAATGGATGGATGGAATATATGGAAAAGATGTGTGGATGGAAGGGATAGATGAAATGGATGAAGGATGGAATGAATGGATGCAATAGGTGAAAAGACGGATGGATGGAAGGAATAGATAGAATGGATGGACACATGTGTAACAAATGGATGGAATGGATGGCATGGATGCATGTGGAATGATTAGAAGGTATGTATAGAAAATTGATGAATGCAACGGATGGGACAGCATGGTTACATGCAGAATTAATGGAACAAATGTATATGGAATTGATTGACAAAATGAATGGAATGATTGGAATGTATGTATATGGAATTGATTGATCGAAAGGTCGGAATGGATGGATAGAATGGAAGAGATAGAATTGATGGTAATGATGGAAGGCATCGGACAGATGGAACAAATGGATAGAATGAGTGGATGAAGACAGACAGATGCACTGACTGAATGGGTAAATTGAATGAATAGAAGAAGAAAAGAAGAAATGGATTGATGCATCGATGGAATGGATGGTTGCTGGAGTGAATTGATGGGGAAATGGAGCAGTTGGTTGGATGCAGTAATGGAATAGATGGATGGAATGAATGAATGAATGAATGAATGAATGAATGAATGAATGAATGAAATAGATGGAACGGATGAAATTACCATACCGCCTAGCTTCCCTGTGCCCCATGCACATGTCTCAGTGTACCCTGCTTTCCTGCTCCCATTGCAGTTGATGTACATCCCTATGTCCTACCCTATCGCTGTAATCCCATCCCCCTTTCTCTGTGCATCCATGTGTTGCTGTACTCCCTGCCATTCTGTTCCCATGATGTTCATCCAACCCTCTCATTGACATATGTGCCCACCGTGCCCAGGTGTCACTGTTGTAATCTGATTTCTTGTCCCCCGCACTGTTATACATCCGTATGCCTCTCCTGTCACCATAAAACCAACCCCTGTGACTGTGTTTCCGTGTGTCAATGTGTTCCCTGCCATCCTGTTCACATGCCTGGTCCTGGGCGCCTTAATGATGAACCATCACTTCTATCACATCACTACACTAACTCTCTTCTATACACCATCACACAACTAGAACACAGCTGTTTCCCTGATTAGTTCGGCCTAGCTGTTCACATACAAACCCTACCCCATGAACACCTCATCACCCTAATAAAATTGAGCTATCTGTAGTATAATTTATTGTGTTTTGGAGTACAGCGCCACTGAATGTGATAACATTATTGCCAGCAATAATGTGGCACATATAGCCAGCCCTATGTTCCTAGCATAACATATGGGTATGCAAATGGAGACAGGCTGCAGCTTTAAAAGTACACCAGAATATCTTTTTTTCTCATTTTCTCTTACTTGAAATGCCTCATTCACAGGAGACTACATTAGCTGTCTAATTGACTGACTTAATTAACAAATACTAACTCTAGTACTAACTCAATAACATTATAACGTAAACTCTATGTGGAAAAGAGGCAAAAAGACATGTTCTGAGATTCATTTTAAACTTGCATTCGGATTTTTTTTCTTCTCTCTTTGTTCACTGTGTTTGCAGAAAGCAGAATCTACATGCCAGGAAATGATTTTAGCTACAGTTTCTTACTGTAAAAATTGAGCTATTGTGGAAGGAAGGGTAGGGTGATACGGTCTTTTGAATTTGATTGGTGCAGAGTATCTGCGGTGATTCCACGTAAGCAGAGGGGTTCTGACAGAGGTTTGCTGGAAGAGTCTGACAGAAAAAAAGTTCAGATTGCTTTTTGCTGAGCTGCTGACACGGACCATCTGAGACTCGGCTGTGAGGAGGCATTCCCAGTATCAATTAGCACTGGCTTGAGAACTGTAGATAACTGAAATGCATGTACTCGCTGTGCACTTCAAACTTCAAGATTACGAAGACAACCTTGGGCCCATTCCTCGGAGGCGAGCGATGGGAGGTTGCATGTGGGAGAACTATAGATAGCTGGTAAATATCCAAAGTGAATTGAGGTTATCGCGTGCTGTATGAATGTCCTTCTATAAATATCAGGCAGGGAGAGTAGCAAAAGGGAATCCCCTGTGTTTAATTGCCACGCTATAATGTTGCAAAGTGAATGTTGTTCTATTGCTCTGTTTTTTTCCTCTTCTGTTTGTTACAGATGATGCAAAGTAAATTTCGTCCTATTGCTGTATTTTTTTTCTCTTATGTTTGTTTCAGAGAATACTGTAATAAAAAAAGGTAAGATGTTATTTTGAAAAGCAACTGTTTCATAATACAAATGTAATGTACACAAACCGTGTAGAGTGTTCTTGCTTTTGTCTTTTTTTGGTGCATTTAGAATAATATTTCGGGAGAGGCAGAAGATGTTTAGGTAATACATGTGTCATGTTTCCCATGCAGATGGAATAATAGCACTAAGAGTGATAAATAGCTGTGTGCGTGTTTCCACTCAGTGTGTCGTGTCTGAGTGGAATCTAATACAATAGACATTGTTGGGCGTACATTAACCAGCAAAGAGGCCTATGGAAACATAGTTCACTAATGTATATAAAATAGTGATAGCACCACAGGTTATTGAGAATGCTATATGTGAAACTGTGGTGTTTCTGAATGTAGGTCCGAGGCCTCTATAGATCACACAAACAGTCTAAGAATAGGAAGGATTTTGTGTATTGGGGCCACAAATAAAACAGAAAAATGATGCTCATTACTAAACCACCAACAATAATGTATACCACTAAATGATCCTATATAATTTAAAAAGGAATGGTCACTGAAAGGAAGTAAGGCCAAACCCAATCTAAATGCAAGGAGTAGTCATCACCAAATTACCATTATTTTTGGTGGTAAGAAAATACCGCCAGACCACAAATCTACACAAAATATCCAACATATCCCATGACACTCTGGCCTAGCTGCCCACATAAGCGTCCTTCAGGCCTAACGCAGCCAAACCCAGTCTGGATGTCCAACCACCAGATTGCAAACACATCCAACTATTATCCTCAACACCACACCTAACGCTAGGATGCGGCTACTATCTGACAATTACACCAGCTGCACATATAACTGGTGCACCCATGCACCATATGACACCATCTATCTCCACTGACCTGAACTACGGTTCCCGAGGGCGTTCGACCTACCAGCACTTTGAGGTCATACCAATGATATATAGAGGGCTATATAAATGACAAGCAACATAACATAACGTAAAATATGATGACATTTTTGCAGGAAAATTTGCAATGGACTTTAGATAATATTTTCACTGGGGATATCAAGTTATTCATTTTGTTCACTTTATCTAATTTATACGGTAGTTCACTTATGCTAGAGTTTATATTTACCCCTAGATACTTATATTCAGTAGCTACTTCTACTTTCTCTTTCCCTATCCACCAATATTCTTTGGACTTCTATTTGTTGTTAAGGCCGGGTATTTGACTTAGTGGTATTTATTCCAACTGATTTTCTAACGCTTATGAACTCAGAGCATTCGGCTGACTCTGTAATCCAAATAGCGCCTGATACACAATCTCAAGATCATCAGCGAACAACAATCTAGACATTTTTGTAGGTCCTATTTTTGGTGGAAATTAACGTGAGGTGTCTAGTGTTATACCTATATCATGGATGTAAAAGTTGAACACTAGTGCTGCCAAAGCACAGCCTTGTTTCAAACCCTTTTTTAGTCTGTATTTCTTCCGATAATTTCCCCTCTTGATTAAGCCTCACCATAAACAATGTTTTCGTATGGAGTTGGTCTACTAGGTGTAAAAGAGCCGGAGGACAATTCACATTCACTAGCTTCTGCTATAGTATACTTCGTGAGATGAATCGAAGGCTTGTCGAAAGTCAATTGAAGCCAAATAGATATTCTGTTTACGTGAAAGACTTAGAATTTTAATGCTGTCAAAATTAGCAGATTTACTGCTGTTCCCATTCCAGTTATAAATCCTGATTGGCAAAAATCCATCCTTCTGTTAACTTTAAGCCACACTGTTAGGTTCATTAATATCAGCCGTGCAAAGATCTTACCAGGGATATCTAGGAGGGAAATACGACGGTAATTCGCTGGGTCTTTCCTATTGCCCTTCTTGAACAGAGGTATAACAAATGATGTTCTCCACAATGATGGTATTATCCCGGTCAATTTTATTTTTTGGAAAATCAAAAACAGAATTTCTGGCCAATGGTCAGGTTTACTTTTTAGAGTTACGTTCGAGATCCCATCCGGGCTAGGAGCTGTTGAGGTGGATAATCTTTTAATCAACCCCAGAATATCGTCCTTTGTGAAGCTGAATACCTCCAGATCTACTTCCTATTTAGATAAAAAGGGGAATTCATTAGAGACACCTGCAAACAATTAAAAAAAATAAACCGTCCACGAATGTTCACTAATAATATTCACAATATTTGTCTGTGTAGCATCTGAAGGAGACTCTTTTAATAGTCTCCATAGTTCTGAGCTTGATATGGAACACAAAGCTTTTAACATTTTTTCTCCTGCTATTTGCTTTTGGAGCATCTTACAAGAATGTAGGCGGTTCTCGAATTTAGTGAGGTACACTAAGCGAATAATGAGATATACCAATTTTGAAGTTTTAATCGTTTAATCTTCCTTATTGAATTTGTCTTGTCAGGTTTCCACTTCTGTATTACCAAATCCGTTTTAAATCTATATTTCATTTGCAGCCTTCCCCCTTTATTACAAACCTGGTCAATTATCTTCATAGAATCAACATATGTTTGTCAGGAGTTACAGTGCATATCTTTGAACAGTAGTGCATTCAATTTCTTAATGTTATGTACCGACCATCTGATTTTATTCCTACCCTATATTTCCATCTGATGGGTATATGCCTCAGACTTTTTATTACAGTCTGTCATCAATGTGGTCATAAGAATATTGTGGTCACTAGTTGGCACAGTTAGTATTTCAAGATCCAATATTATTTGTAGAGCCAAGTCAGATACAAATACATAGTCTAGTGTTGCTTTAAGCTGATCTCTAGACCATGTGGCAGCTACAGTTTGGAATGGGTCATGTTGGCAAGTATGCATGTACTGCCAACATATTAAACTTGCACACACCAAGTGCCACTTAAACATATTTTACATAACTTTTTTATGTGATTTTCCTTTCCTTTTAGAAACAAGTTACACACAGTGCTGCTATAAATGCACATATGCATTTTTGTTTTACTTTTATGAAAATGCTTCTAAAAGGAAACAATTTTAAATGCCCAGCATTGTAAGCAAGGTGGTGAATGCTGTAGTACATGGCATTTGATAGCGTGGTTAAAAAAAGAGGATATGCTTATTGAGAGGCTTATTTCAGGATATGTGGCAAGGGCCCTGCATATAAACATTTGTATAAGAATTTGCAAACATACTTTACCAATACAAGCATACCTGTACTATGTCTTGTTAGATGCATAGGTTTTTGAATCTGCGATGCAGTTAGCTGTGAGTTAGCTGTGAGTAATAGGAGACATGTACCCTGAGAGTTCAGGAGTACATCTGAAGTGATGAACCGAGATGACAAGGTTGCATGTATAGTTTTTGGAAGTGATTGGTGGATGGATGTGTGACTGTTTGAAATCAGCCAATGAGGGGGTGTGACAAACATGAAAGTGGAAAGGGTCGAAGGGCTGCCCTGTGCTACATTGTCAACAGACACTGTGGTAGTTCGAGGACGGTACATGCCACATCTGGATCTTTAAGGATGCCTGCCATGGAAAGGGGACAGTGGTGATTATCCAATGACGTGTTATGATTGTAGTTTAAAGGAAGAGAGGGTAGCAGGTGTTTTAATTGTTATGGATAGGGAAGATGGATGTGGCTTTTGCTATGTTGGGAGATTGTTGGATGAATAATTTGAAAAGGTACACTGAATTGTGTGGCATTGCTGATACTAATGGATTGGAGGGAGTGGAGGTTTGGTGGTTTACAGTTTCTGTGATAAACTGGGTGAGTTTATTATCATTTTGTAAGAATATGGCTCACTTTCAATCTCCAGATATTATTGCTGTGCATTGTAGAGGAAATAGTTTGGTCTACGTTACTCCACTATCGTTACAGGTCTTATTAAAGGATTTTTTGCAAGGCTTAATGAAACTATGTCCATGTGAAAAGTTATTTTTTTCAAAAATACATCAAAGGGAAGCATGGAGATGCCCAAATGTGTTATGTGCACAACTAGAAGCAAGTAGGCACCATGTAAATAAAGGTGTATGTGCTTTATTGTATGGTGTAGGAATGACATCTTTTGAAAAGGAAAACATCAAGTTGGATGGTGCACACAGTTTTCAGAGTGATGGAGTGAATTTGACTGATTAAAAATAAATGTAACCTCCCATACCCTTCAATTGGACGTTCTGTAGATAGACACTGCGCAAGTCCGTGGACGGCATCTGTGTAACGCTCACCTGATTCCCGTAGAGGCGCCGGTCTTGACTGGGCGTATACCGTATCTTCAAAGGTGATGTGTAACACACGGCTGGCTCTTTGGGCTGGACCTCTGTGCACTGTATGTCTGACTCGAAGGGTAAGATGTCTGCAGATAGAAAATATGGGATTAAGGAACTGGGTTATTGAATGTCTCTCTCTTCTTCCCTTTCTCTTCTCCTGTAGAACCCCAAAGGTTAACGCTCTCACCTTAGGTAAGGGCATCAGCTTTCCCGTTCTTTGTACCAGGTCGATAGGTAATTATGAAGTCAAACTCGGCAAAGAATAATGCCCAACAGAGTTGTCTAGAGGATTGGGCTTTTGCGGTTTTCAAATATTGCAGGTTTCGGTGATCCGTAATCACAGTAACGGTGTGTCGGGCCCCCAGCAGATAATGCCGCAAAGCCTTAAAGGCAGACTTGATAGCCAGAAGTTCCTTGTCAGTAATCGTGTAATTGATTTCAGGAGGCGAGAATTTGCGGGACCAAAATGCCACGGGATGCAACTGATTGGTTACCGGGTCCTTTTGTGATAGAACTGCCCCCATGGCAAGGCTTGAAGCATCAGTTTCCACGATGTTGGGGAGTTCGGGGCGAGGGTGTTTTAAGATTGGTGCAGAGATAAATTTAGTCTTCAAATCCTGGAAAGCTTGTTCCGCCTCGGTAGACCATTCAAAACGTTTGTTTTTCTTTAACAAGGCAGTGATGGGCTGGACTATTCGAGAGAATTCGGGGATAAACCTGCGGTAAAAGTTAGCGAAGCCTAACATGCTTTGCACACCTTTTACGGAGGATGGTGATGGCCATTTGAGAACTGCATCGACCTTCTTTGAATCCATACGCACTCCGCCAGGTGATAATATGAATCCCAAGAATTCAACTTCAGTCACGTTGAAAACACATTTTTCCAACTTAGCGAAAAGTTTGTGTTGACGCAATCTTTCGAGGACCATTTTCACGTGTTTCCGATGTTCAGATTCCGATGAAGAATAAACGAGGATGTCGTCAATGTAAACAACAACACACACATCTATGAGCTCTCTGAGGACATCGTTCATAAAATATTGAAAGGCGGCCGGGGCATTGCAAAGTCCGAAGGGCATGACCTGATATTCAAATGGCCCATACTTGGTGCGGAAGGCCGTCTTCCATTCATCGCCCTCTTTTACTCGTACCAAGTGGTAAGCTCCTCTAAGATCCAGCTTTGTATATATGCATGCTTTTCTGACTTGGTCCAGGAGTTCAGGGATCAAAGGTAACGGATATCTATTCTTAACGGTGATCTGGTTCAGGGAGCGATAATCTATACAAGTTCTAAGGTCTCCTTCCTTTTTTGGAACGAAGAACAAAGCTGAAGAAGCAGGGGACTTGGAAGGACGAATAAACCCATTTGCCAGGTATTGATCCAGGTATTGTCGAAGGTGAAGGTTCTCAGGCTCGGTGAGGGCATAAATTCTACTACAAGGAGGAGTAGATCCAGGTATCAGGTCTATCTGGCAGTCATAAGACCTATGAGGAGGTAGAGAGTTAGCCTGATCCTTCCGGAAAACATCTTGGTATTCTAGGTATTCGGGAGGTAACTGGGGAGTCTCTGAAGAAATTGCTGCCAGTGCAACACCAGGTGGAGGGTGACAAGTAGAGACACATTCTGGAAACTGGACCGTTCTTGCTCGCCAATCGATCAGAGGATTGTGTTTCTCTAACCAAGGTATTCCTAGAATAATCTGAAACTGAGGGGCCTTGATCACATCGAACACGATCTTCTCATGGTGTCCATCTTGACTTACTAGCGTCACCTCTTGAGTGGTATGCGTTACTGGCCCGGAGGCTATCTCCGTACCATCCACCGTAGTAATGACGTCCTTTACAGCCTTGGGACAAAGAGTTAGATTCATCCTCAAAACCATTTCATGATCCACATAATTGCCGATGGCACCGCTGTCGATGTAAGCTTCAATTGCATGTAATCGATCCGGATGATCAGGGCTAATGAGGACCATAGGTATCACGAAATGCGAGGTCACGGAACTGGTTTTCACGCTCGGCAAGAGGACCTCTATTCTTGTCGGGCGAGGTCGTTTCCCTGCTCAGAGTTTGTAACTTTGGTAACTGCAGCTCCTACTGCCTTCTTGGCAGGTTTCACCGGACAGTCTCGAAGAAAGTGCCCTGAGTTTCCGCAATAGAGGCATAATTGCAACTGTTTTCTCCTTTCCGCTCCTTTTGTGTTAGAGGACCTTTCAGACCCCCTATTTGCATGGGTTCCCCGGAGTCTACTCCTTTGGAAGGAGTTGGCGGTTTGGAAAATACTCGAGCATCAAACTTGGAACGATCGGCCTTCCTGTTCTGCAGTCTGTGATCTATTTGAACGACTAAGTCTATATAGTCCGAACAATCTTGTGGGGGATTCACTACTTGGGCTAACACATCTTTGAGCTCTCCACGTAGACCTCTATAAAACAGCGTAATCCTTTTGTCCTCAGGCCATTGAGTTTCCACTATCAGTCTGTTGAAAGACGCAATATAAGCCAAAAGGTCTTGATTACCTTGTCGCAACGAAAGAAGCTCATTGTCCAAGGCCTGCCCCTGTGAATGTCTTGCGAACAGTTTTTCCATACTGAGCTGAAAAGCTTGAAAATCATGGAGGACCGGATCATCTTGATTTACTAGAGGGATCGACCAGTCTGCCGCATTGCCACTAAGGTACGAAAGCACGAAAGCTACTTTAGCTTGATCAGTTGGAAAGGCTGCTGGCCGGCATAAGAAATGCAACCGGCACTGATTGATAAATACTGCAAACCTCTTTGGGTCACCAGAAAATCGTTCGGGCGGAGCCAGAGGTACATTCCCAGGTAGGTTGATCTGCACTGGATTCATAGAGGATGTAGAAGGAAGATTTCCCCCAGATGCGGGTAACGGGGTCTGTCCGGCTTGTGACTGTAGCAATTGTCTAGCGAGATCATCTGTTCGCTCCTTGGAAATAATCAGTTCCCTTCTTAGAGCGTTCGTTTCCTGACGGGCTGCATGTACTTCTGCCCTTAGTTCCCCAAGTAACTGGGCTAGCTGGTCGGTATCCGAGGTTTCCATAGCGCCTGGACGGGAGTTTTGTGGTAGGCTTTGCGTTCTGTAACGCTCACCTGATTCCCGTAGAGGCGCCGGTCTTGACTGGTGATGGTCTTCAAAGGTGATGTGTAACACACGGCTGGCTCTTTGGGCTGGACCTCTGTGCACTGTATGTCTGACTCGAAGGGTAAGATGTCTGCAGATAGAAAATATGGGATTAAGGAACTGGGTTATTGAATGTCTCTCTCTTCTTCCCTTTCTCTTCTCCTGTAGAACCCCAAAGGTTAACGCTCTCACCTTAGGTAAGTGAACGCCGTGCTCTCCATCTGCCTCGGGGCAGGGTGCTGTAACCAGTTTCTTCACTGGATAAGGGGAGCAGGCCTCTTGACTTCAGAGGACTGCTGTCCGTCGTTTACTGCACGAACGGTAAGTTTCGAGTAATTCTAATGTCTTTAAAGTCTTTAGTAATGATGTTTCTTGTTTTGCAGGGTTCCGGCGATGGCGGATGACGGGCTGAAGTGAGTTGAAGATGGAGCCCGTGTGATGAATAGAAGCGCCTGGAAGCACGTAAGTAAGCGCTTGTTGCCTGCTTCACGATGCGCTCTAACTGTCTTTTTATTTTGCAGGTACAAGTTCGGAGCGGCTGCAGGGTGCCGGAATACCCACTGGGTTAGATGTGGAAAGGAGTAATGGCACGTGAGTATTAAAGTTCCCCAATGTCTTTAAACGCATCTTGTTTTGTCTTTCAGATGCGGGATGCAGCGCCGAAGGCCTCCGGAGCGTGCGAAGAGTTGGTAAGCTTTTGTCTTTCAGATGCCGGAATGCAGTGTGAAGACCTCCGGAGCGCACGAAGAGTAGGTAAGCCTTTGTCTTTCAGATGCCGGAATGCAGCGCGAGGCGTTGGTGACAGCCGATGGACCAGGTAAGTGAAGAGCTGTCACTGAAGACCGTAATGCTAACCTGTTCTTTCTTGTCTTTATAGGTGTTGCTGAAGACTGGATTCAGGATGGTAAGCCTTTTTCCTTAGGCCCAGTATCAGATGCAGAAGACACGATGAGCGTTCTGCTGCAGAGGATGCAGAATAACGCAAAGCAAGATTCATCCATCGGGTGTGGTTTAAATAGCCTCCTGTAGTGCTTAGGTGTCTCCTTCCACAGCCACGCCTAGGTAAGAAAAGAGTTCCTGCTTTCCAGAAGAGTTCCAGTGTTCTGAATCTAGGGAGTGGCTCCTGCCCCACCTAACAGGAAAAGTAGTTCCAAACAGAAGAGGATCAGAGGCTCAACTGGCAGGCAAGTAAGCAGCATGGTCTGCTGCAGGTAAGTCCACCCAAGCATTATAAGCCCGGCGCTTCCAGCGCTGGGACTGGGCATATTTATGAGCCTGGTGCCACTGGCGCCAGGACTGGGTCCAAAAGGTCCCAATTGGGACTGGCTGGCACTCGGAACCTGGGTTATGGATCTGCTTCCAAGGGAGTTGGGAAAACCCTGACCTTTTGGAAGCAGAGATCATGACAGCGGATGAGTGGCTAAGTGTACAGTGAGGATGAGTGTACAGAACGGTTGAAGGTATAGAACAGATGAGTGTAGAGATGAACAGATGAGTGTAGAGATGAACATATGGAACAGCATATTGTTGTTGAATGTGTGTAAAGCCCAAGTGCCTAAAGCGGATGAGTGCAGGGAGCAGATGAGAGCCTAGAGGGGATGAGTGCCTAGAGGGGATGAGTGCGCAAAAGGGATGTATGCATAAAGGGGATGAGTGCGCAGAGGGGACGAGTGCATAGAGGGGACGAGTGCGTAGAGGGGATGAGCGCATAGAGGGGATGAGCGCGTAGAGGGGATGAGCGCGTAGAGGGGATGAGCACGTAGAGGGGATGAACGTGCAGAGGGGATGAGTGCACAGAGGGGATGAGTGCGCAGAGGGGATGAGTGCATATATGGCGGATGAGTATATATGGCGGTTGAGTGTATAGGGTGGATGAGCGGATAGAGCGGATGAGCTGATTGAATGGATAGAGCGGATGAGTAGATAAGTGTACAGTGAGGATGAGTGTACAGAACGGACGAAGGCATAGAACAGATGAATATATGGAACAGCATATTGCTGTTGAATGCGTGTAAAGCACAAGTGCCTAAAGCGGATGAGTGCGGGGAGCAGATGAGTGCCTAGAGGGGATGAGTGTGTAGAGGGGATGAGTGTGTAAAAGGGATGTGTGCGTAAAGGGGATGAGTGCGCAGAGGGGACGAGTGCCTAGAAGAGATGAGTGCCTAGAGGGGATGAGTGCATAGAGGGGACGAGTGCGTAGAGGGGACGAGTACGTAGAGGGGACGAGTGCGTAGAGAGGATGAGTGCGTAGAGGGGAGGAGTGCGTAGAGGGGACGAGTGCGCAGAGGGGACGAGTGCGTAGAGGGGATGAGTGCATAGAGGGGATAAGTGCGTAAAGGGGATGAGTGCATAGAGGGGATGAGCGCGTAGAGGAGATGAGTGCGTAGAGGGGATGAGCGCGTAGAGGTGATGAACGCATAGAGGGGATTAGCGCGTAGAAGGGATGAATGCGCAGAGGGGATGAGTGCGCAGAGGGGATGAGTGCGCAGAGGGGATGACTGCACAGAGGGGATGAGTACGCAGAGGGGATGATTGCGCAGAGGGGATGAGTGCACAGAGGGGATGAGTGCACAGAGGTGATGAGTGCGCAGAGGGGATAAGTGCGTATATGGCGGATGAGTATATATGGTGGTTGAGTGTATAGGGCGGATGAGCGATAGAGCGGATGAGCGGATTAAGCGGATGAGCGGATGAGTGGATAGAGCGGACGAGTGGATAGAACGGATGAATGGATAGAACAGATGAGTGTATAGAGCGGATGAGCTGATTGAATGGATAGAGCGAATGAGTAGATAAGTGTACAGTGAGGATGAGTGTACAGAATGGACAAAGGCATAGAACAGATGAGTGTAGAGATGAATATACGGAACAGGATATTGCTGTTGAATACGTGTAAAGCACAAGTGCTTAAAGTGGATGAGTGCGGGGAGCATATGAGTGCGTAGAGGGGATGATACGTAGAGGGGTCGAGTGCGTAGAGGGGATGAGTGAGTAGAGGAGATGAGTGCGTAGACGTGATGAGTGCATAGAGGGGATGAGTACGTAAAACAGGTGAATGCATAGTGCATGTGAGGACATAAAGCAGATGAATGCCGGAACGAACGAGTGCCAGAGTAAACGGACGTGTTGCGTAGAGTGGATGAGATCATAGAATGAACAAGCACAGATTTCATCCAATACTCATGAGTGCATAGAATGGATGAATGCGTAGAGCTGCAGAATGCGTAGGGCAAAGGACAGACAGGAATGCATGCGTGGAGCAGACAGAAGTGCATGCGTGGGACAAACAGGAGTGCATCCGTGACGCAGACAAGAATACATGCGTGAGGCTGACAAGAGTACATGCGTGGGGATGACAAGAGTACATGCGCGGGGCAGACAATAGTACATGCGTGGGGCCGACTGGAGTGCGCGGAGCGGACTCGAGCGCGAGGGGACGAGCCAGAATGCATGAGTGCGTGGAACGCACCAGAGTGTATGGAGCAGACTGGGATGCATGGAGTGGATAGGAGTGCATGGAACGGACTGGAGCACATAGAACTGTGTGACATATATAGTATGGTTTGGAATGCAGAGAACATTTGAAAGACCATACAACCCATCATATCACATCACCACGCTTACTCTCGCCTTTACATCACCACTCAACTGGAACACAGAGATACTAAGACACCATTCAGTATAACTGTTCTCATAGCAACATCCGCCGCTCACTCCACATCATTCTAAGTAAACACTACTGGCTACTCACCCCCAGCCAGGCGTTCTCCTCAGGCCTAACGCAGCCACATCCGGTCTGGATAAATCCTGCCAGAACAAACACATACTCCTGATCTCTCAACCACCACACCTACTGCTAAGAAGCAGCTATTACACTGATACCGCACGAGCTGCACACATACTCGGTGCTCACACGCACCTTTTGACTCTCTCTACTCTCTCTACTGATCTGAACTTCGGTTCTCAAGGGCGTTCAACCTACCAGCGCCTTCAGACCATACCAATGGTATATACGGCACTATATAAATGCAAAATAACAATAACAATAACAATTCTAAGCAAAGTTAGAACTATTCCCAATTACTCTGAAGTCTACACCTATATATTGAAAACATATACGTGTGATAATAAACCAGCATTTCTACACCTCTCTTTGAGTAATGTTAATTGTTAAATATTAAATGTTAAAGGTATTTGAACCGCGCACCATCACCAACGCAGTTGGTCCCCAGGCACTCTGGTGGATCTGCAAATGCGGAAAAAAAGGGATGGGTTAGTAAGGTGAAGAGGGAGTAGGATAGTGAGAGGAGTGGTGTTCTGTTGGCAGCTTCAACTCGGTATACACTGGGTGCTGAGTTTTGGTGTGAGTGTCGGACCGATGTCAGTCCTTGTGTGCTGTTGGTGCGGCTTATGTGTTGTTGCAGTGTTGTGAAGTGCGTGCGGGTTGTTGTGCGAGAGATGGTTGTGTGAGTTTTTTAAGTGAGATAAGTATGCAGAAATGATGAGCTTGTTTTTGGTTAGTGGGTTATATGACATTTAACATGTTAACATTCACAATTCTGTCTAAATGTGGCACTTGCTAACCTTCATAATCCTATCTAGATGTGACGCAGGCTGAGGTTCACAATTCTAAGTGTGGCACTTTCCAATCTTCATAATTCCATCTATGTGTGGCACATGCTAACATTCACAGTCCTATCTAGTTGCGATGCAGGCTAATGTTCATAATTTCATATAGGTGTTGGACATGCTAACATTTGAATTCCATCTAAGTGTGGCACATGCTAGCATTCACAGTCCTATGCAGATGCAACACAGGCTAATGTTCACAATTCTAGGTGTGGCACTTGCTAACCTCTATATGTGGCACGTGCTAACATGCACAATCCTGTCTAGATGTGGCGCAGGCCAGTGTTCACAATTCCATCTAAGTGTGGGACATGCTAACATTCACAGTCCTGTCTAGATGGGATGCAGGCTAATGATCATAATTCCATCAAAGTGTGGCACATGCTAACATTCATAATCCTATCTATACTGGGGGGCTGCTTGCACTCACTGTGCCTCAGATGGCTGGAGGAATGGTATGATGGCTGTGCCTGCAGCCAGGTCCGTAGGCCTGTGTTGTGGGTAGACCCTGTGGTCCAATCAGGTTGGGCGGGG
Organism: Ambystoma mexicanum; assembly: GCF_040938575.1. NCBI lineage: Eukaryota > Metazoa > Chordata > Amphibia > Caudata > Ambystomatidae > Ambystoma > Ambystoma mexicanum. The sequence goes on along the minus strand of NC_090930.1, from coordinate 1,223,971,008 downwards.
GGCGGGCTGTGCAGAACCCAGAAAAGGCAGGGGAGAGGAAGGCCAATGTGTGCATTGCACTCAAGATGCTTTTGCAGCATCACAAAGTCCATTTTCGGGCTGACTATGGGGCTGGGGGCAGCTTGCACTCACCGTGCCTCAGATGGCTGGAGGATTGGTGCGATGGCCATGCCTGCAACCATGTCCGTAGGCCTGTGTTGTGGGTAGGCCCTGTGGTTCAATCAGGTGGGGTGGGAGGCGGGCTATGCAGAACCAAGAAAAGGCAGGAGAGAGGGAGGCCAATGCTCGCATCGTGTTCAAGATGCTTTTGCAGCATCACAAAGCCCAATGAACAACTGTTCCTTCCAGCTACACGGATGAAAGAGGGAAAATAAGGGGAACACGGGAAAGGGTGTCAACTTGGCATCCCAATGAAAGAAAGGAGATGAAGATCCATGTATAAGGATGTTTTCCCTAAGAAATGGAGACTGAACTAAATTCACAGTTTAGACAAGCTGAGTCTGTGGACAAGGAAGACATGGGGAGACGTTGGTCCTATTGCAGTGCTAATATGGGCCCCATGCTGAGAAGATAATGCATTTCAAGAAGACATAATCCAAGGCCACATCTTCTCCTGAACAAATTGTTCCCCGGCGGATTTGTGAAAGTAAATGGGACCTAAAAGTATTTCCTAAAGCAGACTGATGTCAAAAGACTGCAGTGCTTCTTTAAAGCACTACGCAGGGGGTTCATTGTGATGAGAAAAAAAAAACATGGAGATCGCCTCATGAGAGACACCGAAAAAACGCATTTATTTATTCACAGAAATTTCTAGCCAGTCGTTACCTACTCCTTTGAGATAAAGCACCTGTTCAATAGCACAGACCTTAAAACATACCAGTTATTATATCCAATTGTATGATGCATATCTATTCAAAGCCCCATTTAAAAGGGAACTATCTGTAGTAATTTAAAGCATTGGAACCATTCCTGTACTTTATGTTTTCCTGTGATATGACAATGTATTTCAATGAAAATCAGAGGAAATATAAAGTGACAACAGCGGATTCCTTTATTTTTCAAGCACTGTTAGATTGTGGTATAAAGTTTGCAGTAATATGGGAGACTTTAAACAATACATTATGGTGTAAATGTGTACATATCAATGGTTGCCTATTGGCTGGCATCATTTTTGTTTTCATCTTTGCCATATAGTCATCTGATAGAATAAGCTTAACAGAGTTTCAATTCAGAACAAACTATCCCCCACCCTTTGGAAAACACTTTCAAGAGCATTCTTAACAACATATTCTAATATTCCACCAAGTACAAATCTGTAGTGTGGGGTAGATTACCATCTAAATTAACCAGATGTTTGCAGTCTCTTCTTTTTATTTCCAATCCGCAAAAGGAAATACTCCCATTCAAGTGATACCATTGAACTTTGCCTCAAAACTTAGCCAATCATATTACGGAAATCAATCATTGACTGAATTAATACCAAATACATGCTCACATGAGTCATTTTGCTGAAACACACGATCCCATGATTTTCCTTGATTTAAATGCACACAATAAAATGAGTATGAGAATTCCCTGAATAAAATGAAATATTTCCTCTAGAAAGATTTAGGGCCTCATTAAAAGTGAGGCGGAACGGGTTAACGGGACCCGCTATAGGAGGCGGACCCGTTAAACCCATTCTGCCTCATTACAAGCTCCCCTCGCGGGACCCGGTAAGCAACGCCTGGTCAAACCAGGCGTTCTTACCGGGTGCCGCGAGGGGTAGAGGAAGCACACAATGGGCTGCTCATAATCAGCCCGTTGTTTGCTCCCTCCCCCATTCCCATTCAGCCCTGTGGGGGTGAAATGGGAATGGGGAAGGTCCGGGCCCGGGTTCCTGGATGGAGGAATTACCGGGCCCTCGCAACTCGGAGTGGCCCGGTAATTCCCCATTCTGGGAACCCGGACCCGATTTTGGCGGCAGCCATGCCGCCAATAGCGGCATGGCTGCCGCCAAAATTGTAATGAGGCCCATAGTGTTGTGCTAAAGGTGAGAAAAGGGTGGTCTGGTGCTACCAAAATTCATTGATGGTTATAATGGGAAATGAACAGTGCATATTCACTGCATTTACAATCATGTGAGATGTAATTTCATTCAAACCCAAAAGATATTTCTGAACTGTGTGCACAGTGTGATACAGAAATGAGTTATGTGCAGCCTGGGAACAACTCTTAGTAAATAATAATTTCAGTGCATTATACCCAAAACTTTTCACAGACATAGTTGACATTGAGCTATAATTCGAAGACATCCATACAATAGCCTAATGACGATTTGCTTGCTAATGCATAATCTGAGACGGACACAGATGCTAATTGAATTCAGGAATGAGAGCAAATGTAACTGTGTAATTTCTACTCCCATATAAATGTGTGTGAATGCAAATGCCATCCAGCCCGTCATGCTTAAATTTACATAGAAGAGAAAAGGAATGTCATGCCAGTGGCACTCAATCTGTAAAAGAAATGGGGGGCAATCATATTCATATCAAGATTTCCTAAAACTGTTCTGCTGTTTGGGTGGGTAAACAGAACTTTCATGCTTTCTGGATCAATAACATTGCATCCACAGCCCAAAACCTGTAAAATTCTGATGCACAATGTAATTTAGAAATGTTTTGAAGTCAAGAGACTTTTGATACAGTGACCGACAAGAAAGATATTCTCAGCTAGAATGTTTATTGTTATTCAGATTTAAATATATAGAGATGTGCTTGCATAAAAGATGCATTTGTGCAAGAAATAGGAGCATTTTTTCAAATTCATTTTGTAGACAGGCTGCCCATAATTGTACAATTGTGTTGTGACTTCCCTGGATAAAAGCTTGGGGACCACCTTTGCATTGATTTTACTTTAATAAAACAAAATACTGATTCATAATTCAGCCTTTGTCTTGTCTAAATAATTGTGGAATGGGATTGTATCTAAGGGGCCATTAAATCAGGCATTCCCTCCTAATGAAACAAGTCAATCTATAGCAGTTAATATCCACAACAAAAAGCAGGGTAAGCATGCCATGTTTCAATCCACTAGCCGGCCAAGGACAGTCCCTCACCACTTCAATTCTACACAAACACACAACACCAAGATTCAATCAACACTAGTCAATGGCTCACATTTTCAGCACGGTGTATAGCAAGAACATATCCAGGAGGTGTGCCTTCTGCCTTAGGGAAAAGCACTATTTTCCTTCGTGGGTGGCTACTAATATATTCTGAAGCATAGACATGTTTTCATCTCATAACTTCTCTGAGCAGTGATAAAGAATCAGCGGGTACACTCATTTGTGCAAACCCCACAGTCTGAAATGTTTGTGTGCTCAACACGAGAACCTGCAACTCTACAGTTTTGGGCCAATGAGCAACTTGCACATTGGCCCAAAAAAATCATGTGATAGAATACACCACTTACTTTAGTATACTTTCTTTAGTTTGCCTGGCCCATTGATCAGCCATGCAAAGATTGTACGTAAAAGGTTCTAGCCTGTTTGCATGCTCTCCTGATTTTTCCCTCCTTACTGTGCTACCTCTACTTCTGGCCCAGTGGTCACCTAATCTAAACGTTTGTTGCAGGACATTTTAGAGAACTTCAAGACTGTCCTGAGCTTCTGGGTATTGGCTGTCACAGTCCTGCAGGAGGCCGACAAGCCCAACACAGAAACCGTTCTACCATGTTGGACTATTGAAAGTTCAGGGCTTTAATAGTTGGAGTTAAGGGTAGCTGGAGATTTGTAAGTCTGTGTTACTTCTGAAACAGACAACTAATGGACCCTCTCTGAGATTCAGTCACAAATAAAAAAACAGTTACCAAAGGATGGGTCACATTGCCAATAAGCAGTTTCTTTTTTCATAGGAGATTATCTTATATATGTATATCTTGAATTCATTCCATTTCAGTTGCTGTGGGTACTTGTCTGCCTCCAGCAGGGTCGGACTGGGACAAGAAATAGGACCGGACACCCAAAAAAAAGTGGCCCAACCCTCACCTTAAAAAAAGTGGCCCTCAAACCATCATCCGAGAATTGTCTTAATTCGCGACTTTACAGAAAATGCTACTTATGGAGGGTTCATGTGTCTGTCACATCACAACACAACTCATACAACTCATAACTTTGCATACAATTCTGTGACAATTCTGTGACAGGGTCCACAGCTCCGACTCTCAGGAGTGGCATGAACCAACCACCCCACTGCTCTTTTGGGACCTGCTGCAAGTCGATGCTTATACAGGGCTCTGCAACCCCAGCAGGGATGGAGGGTTAGGATGACGATGGATGGATAGGAAGGGGAAGAAGGGAAACCGAAATGAGAAAAGTGGTACTCTATTCCTGAATATTGCTGCCTACAGGGATGCCTTGCCTAGGCACATCCAAGCAGCTAAATGTGTGTATTTGTTGTTATAAACCAACTGAATGTGTTTGCTGTAAAAGCATCCACCTTAACACTAACTGCAGTGATTGGTATCTTAACCCAGATTTTATGGATGGGTGTGTTTTAACAATGCACCCACAGCAAATTCTAATAAATAAAAATGAGATCATGTACAAAACAATCCAAGAAAATTCAAACACACACTTGATTATCACTCAAGTGGGAATCTGTGACTGTATCCACCAATGCTGCTTCAATTAGGTATTATTCCAGAACAAGACATCACATTCATTTTTAGAATAACCCTCAAGCATGTTTCTGACTGCTACAAACAATCAAAGCCTCACACCGCAAACAATTCCCCTACCAAACACATTCAGTGCAATGCAATAATTCAACCTGCATTGGGAAAGCCAGCAGTTTGGGGTTGGCATGCGATAGCTATTTGCCAGGCAATGCCATAACGTATTACCGGCAGATAAGATGGTAGCAGCTGGGAAATTGTGTAATTAGCAGTACGTGGCAAATACCTATTGAACATCCAACCGCAAGCTACAACTGTTGGCTTTGTCATGCTTGTTTTTATCAGGACTTCAGTGCAAGGACAGATAGAAACCAAGTGGCTGAAGGCACACGTGGTTAAAACATTGTTTTTATACCATGAGCTCATTTACATCTGCAATCATGCCATTATTTCTCAGCAGACTGCTTAGAAATAATACTGGCAGGTCAAAGATAAATGTTACTATCTGACAGAGCTAGTTTGAAGAGATCCCATTAGGATGTGTTTTGTGCGGCGAGGGGCTGGTAATGGGTGGAAATTACCATAGGGATTAGCATGGCCATGGGCAGCAAATAGGTAGGCAAATAACCAAAGACACACAAGCTGTGTAGTACTCCTAGCTGTCTATGTTTTGCCATATATCACATGTATGTGCACAGTCATACATTCCATAAAGAAATGTTGAATATAGTACACAACGTGTATCCATTGCCATGTGTGGATGCCTAGGCACAGCATGCATGTATGTCCTTAGTAGTGGGGTTTGGAAATTTGAATGAGAATAGTGTACATAACATCCCCAACAAAAACACCGTTTAATGTAAAATGACACAATTCTAACATAAGACTATGTTACACCTCCCAGTTCTTCACGTGTTCATTCGCAGGTGAAAGCTGTTACCGCTGATGAAAAATATGACCATATATTCCCCAGTGTTGTGACACAGTCCCACACTGGATCCCTGGAGAAGACTGAATTTTCTCCGAAGGGAATTGTTTGTTTAATTAAGAAGGAATTCAAATGCTACTATTCTGGATGTTGGCGCCGTTCTATGAAATTAATCGCACACAACCTTACCATGGGACACTTAATCATCATAGAAAAAACAGGAATAGACCGTACATCCCGAGTAGGGGTCCACGCCAATAAGTGAAGGAGTGAAAAGATGTCTTGCTGAGGTCGGAAAAAATAAACTCTCTTTCCTTTTCAGCTGTCCAGGAGGAGGGCGTTCCAGATAATTAAGGAATGTGTTCCCTGGCTCTGTTGTAGGCTTTCAGGAAATACTCCCCTTATAGGTAAACTGCCTCGCACAGGATTAATACACATATCAGATTTAAACAACATTTAACCGTTGTCTTCCCCAAAACACATTTTACAATGCACCCCACTCGCTGATGGTACTGAACGTATTTGTGAAACCTTGCCAATGGTCCTATTATGTGGCACCAGGCGGACATGTGTTACACTGAGGAAACACAGCATGTCACATTAGGGCTTTTGTAAGGGCGCATGCATTCATGTCTCAAAATGTTCACTTGCTTTTTAGCCATTGAAGCTCTGTCATTCACTGTTGGTGAGTAAGCAATGCTACACTGTGCACCTGGGGAGAACTGGCAAGTGACGCTTGTCCATCTGCTGTGTATTTTCTAAACGGGTTACAGCTCCTTAACACACAGACTCGCACGTCACACACACATACAGACACACAGACACACACAGCAGCACCACGTCACCTGTAAAGTACAAATGCTACTGACACACTAAACACTGTGATGAAATATCGCTTTCTGGCAGACAAGTCAGGGCATGCCCCTAGAACGAGCAGGTAACCCTAACAAAGGCATGACACCCATGCCCCACCTTCCATGGGATTTGAACAGTGTCAGCACATTGGTCTTGAAACAAGTAAAAGTAAGAACGAATTTCAATTCAAGCCACACAAAGACTACCTCCAGCTCCAGGATCCCTGCTCCCACAGGAAACCACTCCGCACTGAACCTGCCTGGTATCTCTCGAACAGCAGCGCAAGGCTCCTTTCCCCCCATTGCTCCGAATACTTAACCCTTGCACGCCTTGAGTGAATGAGACGCAGGGCTCATAGGCAGGTAGCAGGTGCCTTCACTGCGTAAGCTTGATGTTGGACTGCTGCGCAGCAATGGGTGGTGCAGGTTGCGGCTTTGGGCTACATCGAAGGTGCCCCAGGCCGAACGAGAAACTGAAGCAATTCGCAGCTTGCAAACTGCAACTTGCAAATGCAGACGGGCTGCCCAGGACTCATATTACAATGCACTGGGAGCGGACTGGGCTGAGGCAGCCCCGGCCCGCCCAGCCGCTCCCAGTGTTTTTGTAAAAAAAAAAAGTAACAATGGTGTGTCTAAGTAAGTTCACCTGGCAGCTGGTGCCATGGTGTCTCTCTCTCTGCAGAGCAATGAAACAAAAAGCAGCTCCCTGCAGACCGGCCCAGAAGTGCTTCAGAAACCAGCCCTTTGCGCCTCCCAAGTCATTTCAGACCAGCCATGGGTTGATGGGCATAGGGCCCAGTCCGACCCTGGCCTCCAGGATCACCATCACTTGTGTAAACCAGCGTGCATAGAAGATTATTCTGCTTAACGTTTGTGGAGATCCTGTGGGCTTCTGAGAGCTTAGATGATTTGCTCTCTGGATAGCTTGCACACAAGGCAAGGGAAGTCACAGTAACTGAAATATGAACCTGTGCAGCTATGCAACCGTATCATCAGCATGCAAATCATATGGCATGTTGTAAAGGCAAACATGTGTCCATCTACCACACTATACATGTATTGCATAGCATCTCCATCTCCGACTTTAGCGCCTGTTTCTTGATGAGTCCATTCTCACATTTTTTTTTTATCCTGACCTTGAGCTTCTTCAGGCCCGAACGTACAGCGTTTGCATCCATCTCAAAAGCTTTGCTATATTCTAATTGGTTGGAGGCATGAATTACTTCAATGATGCAATGTTGGTCCTTGATGCACTTACGTATGGCTCTTGGAAGGTGAGCAGGGGGGTCACTAAAGCTGTTAAGATAGCTCCTCTGGTTGAGCACTCATTGCTGTGATATGTGTTTGATTTGTAGGTCACAGGTTCAGAACCCGGCAATTTCGACTCAGCCTTTCATCCTTCTGAAGTAAATAAAGTGTGTACCAATTTCGATTGGGTAATATTAATGCATGTATAAATGGTCTATGTAAAACTCTTTGAATACAAGTGCTAAATACATAACAAGTTACTATTACTTAGTAAAGCATAGATGACTTTCTTCCCTGTTCATTTCTGTATGTGTATAGTCTGAGGTATGAGCTGTTGGTTCAGATTTAGCGGACACCCGAGTAAGTGAAGACATTTCCATCAAAAGACATGTGGGAGGAACTCCCAAATGTTGCTGTGTGAGGGTGATACCCGTGAAAGCGTTTGGGGTGCAGTTACTTGTTTGTTGGCTCTGCCTGTTCTTTCAAATTGATCCGTGTGGTGGCTCAGTTAATTCCTGAGGGTTCCATTAAGTGCAAATGTTCCCCAACCCATGTCACCTCTAAGTTGCTACTTCTAAGGTCTATTGTCACTTTGTCAAATGGAAATCTGAGGCTTGAGGTGGACCATTGAGTAAGTAAGTTCCTAACAAATGTATGCCAGACAGATTGGACAAATAAAAAGCAAAGTGTAGGGAAGCAAGGTTTAAAATACTTAAAACAGTTCATGCAGCCTCCATACTGCTTCGCCCATTATTGTAACAGTTGGGCTCTTCTACCACAACCTCTTGCAGTAATTCTGTCCTAGAGTCCTGGTTCACCTGTTAAGCAGTTGTAGGTCCCCAGTAGATGTTGGGAAATAGAACTTACTTCCTGCTTTGGCTGCAGTGCTCAAAATGAACGCATTATCTAAAATGGCCACTCATTCCACGATCTTGGGTCATCCAAAATTGATTTTTTCTCTTCATTCCCCCCTCCCAGATTACAGGGCCACTGACAGTTACTTGCAAAAGGATTTCTAATGTCCAAAGCAGCACCCCTCAGTATCTCACTACTCACTCTCTCTGTCATAAACAGTGGCCGATTACTACCACAGATCAGAGACCTCCTTGCACTGGAAACATAAATTAGGGTCCAATGTCTGTGACATTTTGAAATTCAGAACTGGGGCATTACTGGATCTGCCTGTGTATGGTCTTGTAATAATTATACATTTATACATATTATATTCACAAACACCAGTGGACATTTTGAACTGTGCCTGCTGGTGGCCTTCACCTTCAAGGATTCTATCAGCAAAAGGGAGAGGCTTATTACTTGAGAGAGATTTTTGTTTTGTCAACAGGTGCCTTTCACATGAAGTTCAAACTAATCTCTTGAATTCTTATGGCTGGATAGAGGATGACAGGACAACGTACCAATGGCAATATAGCAAACTCATTCTGAAAAATAAGTGAAAATGCTATCCTATAACACCAAAATGTATTTTTTTCAGATAGTTGTTAAGTTTAATAGTGTTTCCATAGCATGTTTGTGTTTAGAGGTGTTGCAAAATGAATACATTTACATTAGTTTGCCTCTGATGCTTTGCACACTGATACCAATTCTTCTGCGAGGTTAGTGATTTTCCTGGAGAACATTCCTTCGGAGTAATTCCGGGCGTCCCCATATTTGAGTCAGTATATAAGGGATCAGGATGTTGTTATCTACTTGCCCTTTACCAGATAGATTAATGGCTGGTCCTAGTGTTCTCTGTTTTCCAGGTCTGTCTTGTCCTGTTTCAATCTAGAGCAGTTGTCTGCAAACTGTGACTCTCCAGATGTTTTGAACTAAATCTCCCTTGATCCCACATCATTGACTGTTTGCATTTGTATATTGTATTTGCTTTGACTCGGAGAACATGGATGTAAATATTGATGAGCTATGTATGATCTACAATATCACATTTACCGATGGCAGAAGGTGTTCCAATAGAAAGGTGCCTCTTCAATAGTACACAGATGAGAACAAAAGGCGAGCCAGTTTATGAGGGTGAGAACAAAGTGGAACATAGAACCTGCCCAAACGATATGGGCCTGATTCATGGATTTTTTGCACGGTGCAAAGTAATTTTGCACTGGCAACACAGACCCTGAATCACTGAGCAGTGCAAAGTGTATTTCTGCACTGCCAAGTCAAATTGCATCGTGAATTAGGCCCATTTAGCACAGTGCAACGAGTACTTTGGAATGCAAAGTGACTTTTGACTTCAAAAAACACACTTTGTACCGCTCTGTGAATCAGGTTGTTTGTTGGCAGTACAATGTCACTTTGCACCGCACTAAAATCCCATGAATCTGACCCATGATGGACCCATGAAGAGCTGCAAATTAAAGAGGAGTACCGTACAAAAATACTAAATTACTTTATAACGCAGCAGCACTTCAGGGAGTCGTGTGGTCAGGGAAAGTCGGCTAGGGTTTGTGGGAACTGTAGTCAAAAATATTTGGGGTGCAAAAGGTTGCACTCACCATTTTTTATCATAGTTTTGTGTGCTTGGGTTTGTCGCTGTTTGTCACTGAGTTCCTGCTGGACACTGAATAGTGTTCCTGTTGAGCACTAAGTAGCATTCGATTGAGGGTTGTGCTTGGCCTTCCATTAGGTTGTGTATCTCCTCTTTGATGTATTAGACGTTAAATTTAAGGAGTGGCCTTCTGGCGTTCTGTACTTCTGTTTTTCTCTATAAAGTGTGTGCGCTTCTGACAAGTAGATATTTCAACCGTTGGAGTGAGTACTGTCTCGTTCAGCTGGTATTGCAGTGTTTGGAATTGCAGACAAGTGTGGTTACTTTACTGTAGGTTTACCTTGAATTCTGCGGGCTTTTGCATATTGAGTGTGTGTCGCCTTACTTCCCGACAGAAACAACGCCAGCCGGGTTTAGTCCCAAAAGCATTCGTGGGCAAAGTATTATCTTAAACCTCATCTAGCTCTACACGTTTGGAAGAGAAAGGTTCAGATATGTAAGAATAACAAGGTGGCCAATTACAATGGTACACGCCATACAGTGAAAATGATAATGATGTGTTATTTATATAGCGCCTTCGCCAAAGTGCTTTACAGAGAACTTAAACACATTCAATATCACCCAAACGAAGTTGGGCCAGACATCACTATGTCCTCAGTAAACAGGCACTGGCGGTGTGAGTGGTACACGTTTTTTTTTTTTTAATCCAATACATAATTATAATTTTCAGCTTTACAATACAAATGTATTTTCTTGAGTTCAAGACACAGGTTTTCTGAGTTGATGAAAAGGGAGGGTTGAATTAGAAGAGAGTGTCAACAGCTGCATTTTGTCTATTCTCTCTGTCTGTCTGAGATGAATATACCATTCAGTACATAGAACGAGGCACGTTGACACACACACACGCACGCACGCACGCACACACACACACTTTTTTTATCAAAATAAAGAAGCAAACCATTAAATTGCTTTAGATGTAAAAGTATCTAATCTTCCTTTTAATTATCAGTTGGACGCCATAGTTTTGGACCGGGCCTGACAGTACAGCAGCTATTGTATGTCAGGCTATTTGGCCCATTCTGGCATTGTTGCAGCTACAAAGCAGCCATTTGATGTACTTTGATATTCGAAAACAAGAGCTTTCCACAGCGCAGTGATGCTGCCGCTTCAAACCAGACAAGGGACATCTTACAACATATTGTTGTGAGCAGAAAAAAAAAAGTTTGAACACTCTCTTTCTGACATTGATGTGTATCGGCTTCACACATTATATCTAGTGAAATGATTGGTCCTCTCTGATCCTGCATCTTTCCCTCTGCCTGGCATTGTAGTGTTTCTTTTTGGTGTTCTGCCTTTGATTTCTTTAGGTTTCAAAGAGCACCGCCGGCAAAGTCTTCTGTCAGAAGCAGCGTGAAGCCATGAACCCTCTTGTCTAGATTGTATTGTAATTGCTGCTTATGCTTAGAATGGAGGCGTAACACGTTTTCCACATATCTTATTTAGCAAAGGCTGCCCGCAACGGTGGTCAGCTGAAAGTCAAAGCCTAGTTGTGTGTGCATGTATGAGAAAGGCGATTTTCTATTGATTGGATGGTTGTTCTGAACACAATTCCATGGCAACGGCCCCGGGTGCTGAGTTTGCGAAGAACAACATAGACAAAGAGAAAAAAAGTTAGGGAAACAGCTGTCTGCTCAGTTGAGCAGACAGCTTTCAAATAGGAATATGAATGAATGAGGGGAGGAATTTTAGGCAAGGGTAGCACTTGTACTGCAATGCAAATGGAAAGTTTCAGTGTGAATGACTCAAACATTCACAGTTACCCGAACACATTGTAATGGGTGAAGGAGTGAATGTTACAGCATCACAGCGAGTGCCTCAAACTTCACAACATTTTAAATACCACATGCCATTATTAAGTAACCGCTATTCATTTTAAGCTAAATTAGCACCTTTGGTGGGCGCCACAACCAATCAGGTTGCCAGGACTGTGGGCTGAATCCCACAATCAATTCCAGTGTTCTGAGCTACATAAATGCTGGTCGTGGCCTCATTGCCATTCTACCTTAATGCCTCCTCCTTCCACCTCCCTCCCCCTCCCTGGTGTCAGTGTCTCTTCAACCCCACCCTCCTCAACCCACTTACCTTGTTTCTCTGCAGAAGCAAAACATTCACTGCCACATCTTTGGCTGCATTGGTAATGGAAAAGGGGCTTCACAAGGAGCTCGAGGTTTCATCTTCATGGCAGCCATCTTAGGTAAGTATTCTGTTTGAATGAGCAGGATGCTGCAAGCGTTTCCTGTTCATTCAAACAAAATAGGTTGTTTCAGCAACTCAAGTTTTCAGATTGAAAACCTGTGATGCAGAGGCTCATGCATGTTTTCTTCTATGGTGCAGAACACGAAAATGCATCCACAGCAACCCGAGCTATTACTGCAATAGTTAACACCAAACGCAAATCAGGCTTCGTCCAAACAACAAATGGGGGCGCCCAGCCCAAACTGGCTGGTTGCATTCCTTCTGCACAGGACAACAAGCAAACCCAGACATGTTTAAGCCAAACTGGGTGTCATCAGTAAGATGTAGCTGAAGTCTCTAGGCCCAGCAGGCTACATACCCACACCTGGGCATCTTCGTCCTGCTCATTGTGTCTTATGCACAACAAAAGTAGTTATGTCTGGAATGTTTTGGATTAATGTAAACCTCTGGCATTGCTCTAGGAAAAAACACTAGACTGTTGCTCTTCAGCCTGCAATGACAACACCTTGGTTCCAGTGCAGTCAGTAGCTGAGACCTTAGTATGGCAGTAGTACTACTAAACCATCAATGATCCCAAACAAAAAAGTAAAACAGGCCCAGCCCGATGGGTACACCCTTTTGCCTTTTCTGGTAACGTGGCCCGTGGGCAAGCTACTCTCTCAAGAGGGCTGTGAGGTTATACCAGTAGCAACCCAAATATCAATAGTACAAAAACTCCTAAATAAAACAATGTCCAACTAAGGTTCTACAAATTATATATATTGTAGGGCGGCGATAACCGCTGTATAGATAAGGTGAGTCTGACCCCCCATAGGAACCCATCAAAATTCTATCATTAACAACTTTTGATTCGAGTAATGTATTTGCCCAAAATTTCGAAAGTGAAAGAAAACCCATCACCCAGACTGCAAAGTTGTGTAAAGATTTGAAAAAAAATAATAAAGTTATTAAGCGTCCAAACAATTTTTTTTCTCCAAAAAGTCTGCCTACTTCCCATTCATTTTACAGTAGACAAACAAGTTCAATTGTTGCCAAACTGGATGGATTTGGACCAGGCCCAAAACAACTTGGACACAAAGCATTGACTTGCAATCCATGATTGGTTTGGGGTTATTCCCTGCAGTAGTTGTGTAAATAATTGATAGATAGCTATATCTTGGGGGTTTAACCAAAACTAGGTGTTTTTCTAGAATGAAACGACCACCATCGTGTTTTTCTCTCGATTTGAGAGATATCCGCAGCTTTATTAGAGTATATAGGAAAAGAAAATGCATGAAACAAGCTATTTGCAGGTCAAAAACATGATCAGGCTAGAGGTGGGGGTTGGGGTGGCTAGAGGGCACTGAGTGAAATTTTGAAGTTGTATGGGATCTAGGGATTGAGTTTGCAAAACTAAGCTTTCTCTAGCCTTGGCTATAGCCTCAAATACCCAACATCTAAAAGCAAACTGCGTCACAGAAACAGCATGTGTTTTGGGCCAAAAGGGAGAGGGCAGAGGAGGTGAGAAGGCCACCTGGATAGTGAGGGGAGCTAGCATAAATGAGGGGGTACTTGGTGATGGACTGGAGGGCAGGAAAGCATGTTTTTGTTCAGCCGTTTTGTCAATATTCACGGCAATATCCAGGTCTTTAAAGGACTACATATACTCATGAGTAAGAGTAGTTCCGTGCCCGCAGCTATACATTTTGGTGTGTCTGTTTTCATTTCTTTTTGAAATTTATGTTTATATGTATAAAAATCCTAGACAGTAGGTATTTGGGAACGTATCTAATTTGGCTGCATGTTTTCAGACTTTCGCACATGTGAGTGTGTGGAGGAAAACACAAGAAAATAGTTTTAAAAAATGAATACAAAAATGAGCCACCCTACTCTAGTTTTAGATGCCCCATACTTTGTAGTTTAGTCTATCTATTGTCTCTTGTGCTGTTATATCATGTGCCTATTATTCTCTGCTTTGTTTAACTTCACCTACTTTACATTAATACAACAGCAGTGGTGTACAGCTTTGATCTGTTAAGTTCTAATGTATTTTAAAACCTGAAGTGACCTTCCACCCCCTTAATTTACAATGTACAACCGTGGTTATAATAAAAGTCAATGAACTGTAGCCAAGGGTATGATAAAAAAGAAATGTGTTTCATTATTATGTTATTGTATTTGTGTATTTAAATTTGATAGTCCTTAAAGGGATGGTTTTGGGGTACACTGAGTGTATTATTTTAGCAAATTTGGAGTATTGTATTGATGTAATGAAGGAAAACTGCATTTCCATCATCGGCTAGGTGCACTCCATCATGTCTATAGAAATTGGCCATGTAGAACTGAATGTTGTTGTTTGAAATCCATTATTGGTTATGGTTATTAACATTTCTCCATGATTTCTCAATTTTACCATTAAATCTGGTGGTCCATCTCCTCTATTTTGCCTCTGAGTCAAAGTAGAAAAGATAAAGATGGTGTGAGGAAATAGTTCCATTCGTTTTCCCATGTCTTGTTTCATCATTTAAGCAAGGGACACACCTCGTACATTCCCCTAATCATTGCCTCCACAATGAATTAGTATGACATTTGGCTTCCCTGTCCTTCTCAGACTGAACATTTTTAGAAAAAGTTTGAACCAATGCATTCCCCGCAATCCAAACCGTTTAATTGTAAAATTTCACAAATCAAGATTTATAATTTAGTTTCTCACAAAAAGCCAGTAACCAAAACAGCCAGCTATCTCTGATCATCCACACAGTTTTCAAACCAGCTATGATATCTGCAGTCTTTTCTCTGTTTGTAGCAAAATGCTTCCTAATGTGAATTTCTAGTAATTTGTATGAGCAGGGTACGTATGATATGTGTGTTTTGGAGTTTGTAATTGGTTTATGGTATTGTTGTAATTATCTGTGGCTATCCAGCAGCCACTCATTGCATGGCTTATCTTCCTGTTGGTAGATGTGGTCCCTGTGCAGCCGCAGCTATTTTAGTGCAAATGAAACGTTGTGTGTTTGTGGGCGTGTGGTAGCCGCGGTTAACACACCTTGAAACACTTGTGTAGAGGTGTGTTATCAATGCCATATCATATCATAACATATCATATCATATATCATATCCAACATTTTGGGTGGAGTAGCATTATAGATGCATTGAGTGTTTTGGGGAATTGGGAGAGACCACGGGTGTGGCAAGGATCCGTGGGGAGTGGAGAAAGGCTGGTATGTATGTTAGGGACACTTGTTTAGAGTTTGGGGGACTGGAAATACATGTTTTAATTCATATTTTTTTATAAATAGCCACGGCTAACAGCAAACACCCTTTTGTATAACCATGTGTATAAAAAGCATGTGTGTAGGAGTGTAAATGCTTTTCGCCATTTCATTTGTTGTGTCCGTAGGCACGGTTATAGTTATAGCTGCGTCTATAAACATACATTTTCTGTGCAATAATCATATTTTTATGAAGATGATGCAGCACAGAATGGTATCTATGTGTGTTATTGTGTGTGTTTAGGTGTTATCTTGTTTTATTTGAAGTTTTGAAGGTTGACTTAGTTTGATCGTTAGTTTGTATAAAATGTAGCTGTAGCCACGACCAAAAATTAAGCTTTGTAGCCACGTTGAATATCTGCGGCTACTTGTGATGCTGGCCTGGGCTTTGTATGTGTTTCTGTGCTTCTAATTAGCTCATGCTAATGTTGTAAATGTTTACTTCTTTGAGAGAGGTTGCAGTGAATATGTGTCGGCCATGTTATTAGTTTTCTTAGAATATAGTCCTCTTTTTCTGGTTTTGATTTTGAAAAGTGTGACACTCCCCATTTTGTCTACTTTTCTCATTTTGACTGCAGAACTCACACTGTTAAGTTCATGTGGCCTGTAACAAAATATGATTGGCATTAATCAGTTGTTTGTTATTAGTTTTTGGAACGTTTTCTTTGATAATATGTTGATAATGGGGCTATTTTTGTTTGTTTTACTTTATTTGCTCACAATGAAGTGGTCCTGCTGCATATGTAGAAAATAGGTGAACAATTGTTGTAAGTTGTTTATTAGGAAAGAAAATGATTTTTTGTGAGGTACATGATATAGAATAATTAAGTATACTTCCTGCACACAAAATAAAAGAATGATCACAGAGCAGTAGAAATGTATTTTTATCTATAATACTTTTATATTCACTTATGGTGTGTGTTACAGTGCTTTTTGGGGTGATCTAAAAATGTGTGTGTTTTAAAATGATTTGTTTTTTCTTGTGTGGGGTGATTTGAAAATGTGTGTGCTTTAAAAAGGATTTGTTTTGCTGAAGAGTGTTACTGTGCAAACTCCAATTAGGTAAAATGGACATGGAATATATTTTCTGGTGCACATTGCCCCAATAAATGCAGGTACAGAATGTGCTCAGAAATTCAATTTTAGTACACAAATTAGAGGTTGTAAAATATTGGAATGGTTTATTGAACGTTTCCATGTGCAAAAGTTTAAAATAGGAAATACACAGACTTTTCTTTAATGTTCCTGTTACTCTACTGCTACATGATAGAGAAATAGTGGCAGATGTCAATGGCAGTTTACTGGGCACTCTGGTTCTTCCATGGAGTTAAGGTGAACGTTTAGCATGCAAATAGTTGCAGGTTACTGATCTGACCAACGCGAGGGCTTTAATAAAGACTCTGGTGCATTATCTGCCCCCTTGGTTCTGGGCATATTGCTGTTAGGAATGTGGCACATTAGACTGTAGTAGTAATAGTGTATTTATATCGTTGTAGAACAGCAGCAGTAGTGATGCTTTTTTACAGTAGATTGCGAAGCATAGATTATAGGCCATGCTTTAAAAGGGAGGCACTGGATGTTCAGTGCACATTGTGCAAGAAAACACTAAGACATGTCCCTTCTAATGTTCCGTCAAAAATATTAGGAACATGAAGCATGATAAATGATGTGATATGAGTCTCATGGAAAAATGTGGATGAGGCATATTGGAAATTGTATGTGCACCCCAAAATGAAAATGCTTAGGGCTCATGTGTTATGTGCATGGACATTAGCAGCACATCCAGTAGGTGATTCCACAAGTGTGACACCACTGCCAGTTAATGAAACCTCAACATTGGCAGCAGTGTCAACTCCACATGTTCCAGTTTTAACATCTGACCATGTCTACATTATGAGATTTATCTATGATCTATGTCTCCAATGGATAGCTGTGGGAGGTGGTGTAACTAAGGATTTGGACAAGTTAATACCTCAATAATGATTTAACTCGAGCTGCAGCCTTTTTTTGGGTTATATGTGTTCTTATATATTCACTGTAGTTGTGAGTAGTTGTTGAGCATCAACCTCCACCAATTAAAGGTGCTGCCAGCAACAGCCAGAGTCTTCAAACACCTGCAGCACTGTTACACTCATTTTATATGGCATTGTCATTTTTGAGTTATATATTTGAACATATGTAACATTGTGCAAGGAAACACTAAGACATGGACCTGTTAATGTTCTGTCAGAAAGCTTGGGAACATCAATCATGATAAATCATCTGGTGCGATTCTCCTGGGATAATGTGGACAATGTGTATTGGAAATGGTATGAGATGGTTTGGACCATACTGGGAAACAGTCTTTTTTGGCTTCTATGTCGTCTTATATCTTCACTGTAGTTGTGAAAGGTGGTTGAGCAGAATCCACCTCCACCCATTTAAGGTCCTGTTAGCAACAGCCAGAGTCTTCAAACAATTGCAGCACTGGAACACTTTATTTGAAGAGTTATTAGAAATGGTAGCGAGGTTCAGAATGGAGGCTTCATTTTTTGTGGCATTGTCTTTTTAGAGTTGTCATTTTTGTTATTTTATGTTTTCCTGTGGACATTTCAACATGTCTTACATTGTTCAAGAAAACACTAAGATGTGAATATTCTAATATTCCACCAGAAAGCTTGGGAACGTCAATCATGATAAATCATCTAGTTCAGGTCTTCCAGAATGATGTGGATAATGCACATTGGAAATTGCATGAGATTGTCGGGCCCATACTGAGCTGCAGCCTTTTTTCCTGATAATGTGGTCTTATCTTTTCACTGTAGCTGTGAGTGGTGCCTATGCAGAATCAACCTCCAGCTATTACTGGTGCTGCCAGCAACAGCCAGAGTCTTCAAACTCCTGCAGCACTGGAACACTTCATTTAAAGGGTCATTAGAAATGCTAGGGAGGTTCAGAGAGGAGGCTTAATTTTTTGTGGAAATGTCTTTTTAAAGTTGTATTTCTTTTCCTTATCAGTTGGACAATTGTACATAGGTAAACATGAGAGCAGCAGCAGTAGTGATGCTTTTTTACAGCAGATTCCTGTGTGCAGATTATAGGCTATGCTTTAACCGGGAGGCAAGGTTTGTTATTGCACATTGTGCAAGAAAACAGTAGGACCTGGCTCTTCTAATGTTCTGTTACAAATATTGGGAACATAAATAATGATACATCATGTGGTGCGAGTCTCCTGGGATGATGTGGATGATGCAAATTGGAAATTGTATGTGCACCCCAAAATGAAAAAGCTTGGGCTTATGTGTTACATGAATGGACATTGCCACCACGTCCAGTAGGTGATTCCACCAGTGCGACAACACCAACTGTTAATGAACCCTCGACTTTGGCAGCAGTCTCAACTCCACATGTTCAAGTTTTACATTCTGACAATGTCTACGTTATGAGAGTTATGTGTCACCTATGCCACCAATGGCTATCTATGGAAATTGGTGTAAATAAGGATAGGGACAAGGTAATACCTCATTAATGATTTTACTCGGGCTGTAGCCTTTTGTTGCTTATATGTGGTCTTATCACTTCACTGTAGTTGTGAGCAGTTGTGCAGAATCACCCTCCTCCCATTAAAGGTGTTGCCAGCAACAGCCAGCATCTTCAAATACCAGCAGCGCTGTAAAACTCTATCAGAAGAATCATTAGAAATGCTAGAGACGTTCAGAGAGGAGCCTTTATTGTTTGTAGCATTGCCTTTTTAGAGTTGTCATTTTTGTTATTTTATGTTTTCCTCAACAGATGGACATGTGAACATGTCTGACATTGTGCAAGAAAACACTAAGACATTGTCCATCTAATGTTTCCACCAGAAACCTGGGAAACATCAATCATGATAAATAATTTGCTGGGAGTTTCCTGGGATGATATGGTTGATGCGTATTGGAAATTGCATGAGATGGTCTGGACCATACTGGGCTGCAGCCTTTTTAGGCTTATATGTCGTCTTATATCTTCACTGTAGCTATGAGCGGTGGTTGTGCAGAATCAACCTCTATCCATTAAATGTGGTCCTAGCAACAGCTAGAGTCTTTAAACACCTGCTGTATTGGAACACGCTATTTGCAGAGTTATTAGAAATGCTAGAGAGGTTCAGTGAGGTGGCTTCATTTTTTTTTGGCATTGTCTTTTTAAAGTGTTATTTTTGTTATTTTTTATGTTTTCCTCACCAGTTGGACATTTGAACATGTCTAACATTGTGCAAGAAACATGAAGACGTGGCCCTTCTAATGTTCCACCAGGAATATTGGAAACATCAATCATGATAAATAATTTGCTGTGAGACTCCTGGGATGATGCGTATTGGAAATTGCATGAGATGGTCTGGACCATACTGGGCTGCAGCCTGTTTTGGCTTATATGTCATCTTATATCTTCACTGTACCTGTGAGCGGCGGTTATGCAGAATCAACCTCCATCCATTAAAGGTGGTGCTAGCAACAGCCAGAGTCTTTAAACACCTGCAGAATTGGAACACTCTATTTTCAGTGTTATTAGAAATGCTAGAGAGGTTCATAGAGGGAGCTTCATTTTCTGGTGGCATTGTCCTTTTAGAGTTTTAATTTTTGTTATGTTATGTTTTCCTCATGAGTTGGAAATTTGAACATGTCTAACATTGTGCTAGAACACACTCATATATAGCAATTATAATGTTCCATCAGACATATTGGGGACTTGCATGATGATAAATCTTCTGGTGCAAGTCGCCTAGGATGATGTGGATTATGTGTTTTGGAAATTGGATGAGCACCACAACAGAACGATGCTTGGGGCTTGTGTGTTATGTGCATGCAATTTGGCACCATGTCCAGTAAGAGATTCCACCAAAGCAACACCAACAACAGTTAATAAACACTCGACTTTGGCAGCAGTGTCTCCTCCACATGTTCCAAAGTCCAAGTCATGATAGTTTTCTGAGATCTATGCCACCAATGAGTGGCTGTAGGAGGTGGTGTTACTAGCGATTGGGACACGTTAATACCAAAATACTGATTTTACTCTGTCTTTGTTTTTTTTAGTGCTTTATTGTCTTTATCTTCTCTGGAAGATGATTGCATTTCTGGCTTTCCTTTACTGGATTGTTCATGCCAGATTTCTTTTACTTCAACTGAGCTGGTTTATGATATTGTGTACAATGTATTTTCATTTATTCTTGATCTCAATGCTTTATCTTCTCTGTAGTTGTGAGCAATGGTTGTGCAGAATCAACCTCATCCCATTAAATGAGCTGGCAGCAATAGCCACAGGCTTGAAATACCTGCAGCACTGTTACACTCTGTTATAAGAGTCATTAGAAATGCTAGAGAGGTTTAGAGAGGTGTCTTTATTTTTGTATAGCATTTTATTTTTAGGGTTGTCATTTTTTATTTTTTCTCACCAGTTGGACATTTGAACATGTGTAAACATTTGAACAGTAGCAGTAGTGATGTTTTTTTTTTTTACAGTAGATTCTTGGGGCTCATGTGGTATGTGCATAGAAAATTGCACCATGTCCAGTAGTTGATTCCACCAATATGAACCCACCAACAGTTAATGAACCCTCAACTTTGGCAGCAGTGTCAACTCCACATGTTCCAGTCTTACTCACTGCCAATGTCTAAGTTATGGGAATTATCTGTGATCTATGCCACCAATGTATAGCTGTCGGAGGTGGTGTAACTAAGGATTGGGACAAGTTAATACCTCAATACTGATTTTACCTGGTCTTTTTTTTATAGCTTTTATGTATTTATCTTCTCTGGAAGATTATAGCGTTATTGACATTTCTTTACTGTATTGCTCATGCCAGCTTTCTTTTTCCCAAACCGAGCTGGTTGAGGCTATTTTGTACAATGTATTTTCTTTTAGCCTTGTTCTCAGTTCTGTATCTTCACTGTAGTTGTGAGTAGTGGTTTTCAGAATCAGCCTCCACCCATTAAAGGTGCTGCCAGCAATAGCCAGATGTTTCAAACACCTGCAGCACTGGAGCACTCTATTAGAAGCGTCATTAGAAATGCTAAAGAAGTTCAGAGAGGAGGCTTTATTTTTGTTACATTTTCTTTTTAGATTTGTCATTTGTTTTTCCCTCTCCATTTGAACATTTGAACACGTCTAAACATGAGAAAAATAGCACTAGTGGTGTTTTTTTTACAGTAGATTTTTGTACGCAGATTATAGACCATTCTTCAAAAAGGAGGCAGTGGAGGTTCAGTGCACATTATGCAAGGGAACACAAAGATGCGGCCCTTCTAATGTTCCATCAGAAATATTGGGAACATACATCATCTGGTGCGAGTCTTCTGAGATGATGAGGATGATGCATATTGGATATTGCATGCTCACCCCAAAAATGCTTTGGCCTCATGTGTTACATGCATGGAAATCGGCACCATGTCCAGTAGGTGATTATTCTAGTGTGATGTCATCAATGGTTAATGAACCCTCAACTTTGGAAGCAGTGTCAACTCCAAAAGTTCCAATCTTACCATTGGCCAATGTCCAAGTTATAAGAATGATTTGTGATCTATGCTACCAATGGGTAGCTGTCGGAGGTGGTGTAACTAAGGATTGGGACAAGTTAATACCTCAATACTGATTTTACTTGGTCTTTGTTTTTTTAGAGCTTTTATGTCTTTATCTTCACTGGAAGATGATAGTGTTGCTGCCTTTTCATTACTGGATTTCTCATGCCAGCGTTCTTTTTCCTCAACTAAGCTGGGTGAGGATATTTAGTATATTGTGTTTTTTTTATCCTTGATCTCAGTGGTTTATCTTCACTGTAGTTGTGAGTTTTGGTTGTACAGAATCAACCTCCACCCATCAAAGGCAGCAATAGCTAGAGTCTTCAAACACCTGCAGCACTGTAACAATCTATTAGAAGAGTCATTAGAAACGCTAGAGAGGTTCAGAGAGGAGGCTTTATTTTTTGTGGCATTGTCTTTTTAGAGTTGTCATTGTTATTGTTTTAACTTTTCCTTACCAGTTGGACATTTTAACATGTATAATCCTGAGATCAGCAGCAGCAGCGATGACAATTCCATCTGTGTCCCAAATCCATTACTGTCCAGGAAAAAGGTCTCAGGAATAAAAACCCCTGTAGACAGTTGGAGATATTTCAAAGTGAAAGAAAAGTGCTCCAAAAGGGAGGTGGAGGATATTCAGTGTACATAGTGCAAGTAAAAACTAAGACTGGCCCTTCTAGTGTTCTATCACAAAGCCTGGGAACATCAATCATGAGGAATCCTCTGGTATGAGTCTACCGGGATGATGTGGATGATGCGTATTAGAAATTGGACGGGCACCACAAAATAAAATTGCATGGGGCTCATGTATTATGTGCATGGAAATTGGCAACACGTTCAACACCTGATCCACTAGTCAGACACAACCGACACAGAATGAACCCTTGACTTTGGCAGCAGTGTTAACTTCACATGTTCCAATTTCCCAGCTCCCAATGTCAAAGTCATGAGAGACATCTGTGATCTATGCCACCAGTGGGTAGCTCTGAAAGGTGCCGTAAGTAAGGATTGGACAAGTTATTTGCTGAATACCAGATTAATTGTTATTTTTTATATATTTTTTTGAAATGGCAATTTTTTTCCACCTTCATTAGAAAATGAAAAAGATTATGCGTACGTAGATGAAACACTTATGGCATTAAACATAATGTTATTTATAAGTTTGATTATACAAACTTTGAATTTCTTAATAACTATGTAGGCTATGATTGCAGATTCACACTCTGCACATGCTTACTTTGTTGTTGATGTTAACATCTGTGGATCTTCTGGATAAGTAGATAGAAAGTGTCAGTACATATTTACAGCTTTATTTGTAATGGAAACTCTAAGAGTGCATTTGCTGTGTTATTTAGAGCTTGTTTTATGATAAACTATTGTTTACCATCTTTCAGATTTCTATATGCAGATTTAATAAATCATATTACTTTTCAATAAAAAAACAAAAACATGTAAAGAAATCAATTTACAAACAGGTTTGGGGAATTATAGACTTTTCAGTCTAAGTGTGTAAAATATTGATTGATTGATTGATTGTTTATTTGTATAATGCCTATACACAATGTGTTTCAAAGCACTTCAATGCAAGTGAAGGAGTAAGGGAAAATACAATGACATTCTTACAAGGTCTTGAGACATTAAAATTTAAAATTACTATCGTACTAGGCCTGGCCACATTTCAGTGCAAGAACTACAACAAAGATAAGGAGGAGGGTGGTAGGAGATGAGACAGACAAGCAACTATCGCATTAGGCCTGACACATCGTTCTGGTACAGCTGAAGAATTGACAAGAGGTGTGGGCGGGGGGGGGAAGAAGTGAGGAGGAGAGGAACAAAATAAGCAACTATCATACTAGGCTTGATGATATTTCAGGTAGTGCTGGAGATGGAGGTGGTGAACAAACAAGGAGGGAAGGGGGAAATAAATAGCTACTATCGTACTATGCCTGATGACATTCCAGTTAGTGCTGGAGAGGGAGGGAGAGAACAAACAAGGAGGGAGAGGGTACACAAACAAATAGTATCGTACTAGGTCAGATGACATTTCAGATAGATAAGAGCTATGTCAAAGATAAGGGGGGAGGGGGCAAGTATTTGAGACAGACAAACAACTATCTTACTAGGCCTGATGACATTTCTGGTAGAGCCAGAGAATTGACAAGAGTTCCAGGCGAGGGGGAAGAGGGAGAAGGAGAGGAACAAAACAAGCAACTATTGTACTAGGCTTGACAATATTTCAGGTAGTGCTGGAGGGGGGAACTAACAAGGAGGGGGGGAAAAAACAGATACTATCGTACTAGATCTGATGACAATTCAGATAGAGTAAGTGCAAAGAATATAGTAAGGGGAAGGGGGAAAAGGGAGAGGGAAAAAAGATAGGGAGAGGAAGAGAAGGCTGAGAAATGGTGAGTGTGGTAAAAGAGAAGAAGAGGCAGGCAGGAAGGGGAGGGGCAGTCAAACAGGCTAACAGGCAGGCAAACAGAAATCACAAGCATACATCAGGGCTGGAGCATAGTACAACGGGCAGGCAAACAGACATTGCAAGCAAAAAGCAGGGGGGGCTGCACAAATGGCACAACAAGTTTGCATAAAAACACAGCCAGATTTGAAACTAAGCTAAATGCATAAAACACAGCCAGATTTTAAACTTATCTAAATGCATAAAAACACAGCCAGATTTGAATAGCAGCCAGAATCAAAAGCTAGCAGTGGGTGCAAAACGCAGTGCAATCAGAAGTACAAACATGGGAGACACGCAGAAAGGTAAACAGAGTCAAAAGAGGGTAGACGTGGGAATTAACCCATAGTCATGGAGGTGTGGTATGGAAGTCTGGTTTTCATAGCAAGTGAGGTAGCAGCAATATGGAAGTTCAAGTGCAGGGGTGACAAGAAAATACCTCAAGTAGTGTGCTGGTAGTGGACAGGGAGCAGATAGGGGCCTTACGAGTGGGCCTTGTGAGGAGGGCTGGCCAAACCTGCTGACCTTCTGATTGGCCACAATGAGGAAGGCCAGGGCCAATCCAAGGCTCCCAGGAGCAACAGAACGAGCATTCCAGTGCAGACAAATGACATGACCATCTTGGAATGGCAATGCCAAAGGGAAAGTAAGTAGGGCTTAGGAGAAGGTCGCACAAGACAGAGCATTGCACATTTTCAAATGGTTAAACAAATCTTGCAGACTGATGTAGATGCTTGACCAACAATTGTTAACAAATTAAGTCCGGTGAAGCGCCTTCATGCGCCGTGTGCTCCAGCCCACGGTGGGACTTTACCTGCGTGGTGGATATGCACAGAGTGCCCTGCAAAGCTTCAGGTGGGGGGCTGTAGCCGCTCCATCTGCCACAGAATGAGAAATGGAGCAGAGAAAGGAAAGAGCATGTCGATGGGGCCAGATGTGGGCCTTGTGAGTGGGCCGGCCAATCCTGCCAGCCTACTGATTGGCCAGGATGAGGAAGGCCAGGGTCAATCCTAGGCCCCCAGCAGCAACAGAACGAGCACCCCAGTACAAACAAAAGACACATCCATCTTGGAATGGCAATGCCACAGGGAAAGCAAGTAGGGCTTAGAAGAAGGTCGCACAAGATGGAGCATTGCAAAAAATCGAATAGGTAAATAAATCTTGCAGGATGATGTAGATGCCTGACCAACAATTGTTAACAACTTAAGTCCAGTGAAGCACCTTCATGCGCCGCTTGCTCCAGCCCAGACGGGGGGGCTAACCTGCATGGTTGATATGCACCGAGTACACTGCAATGCTTGAGGTGGCGGGGGAGGCCAAGTTTCATCCACTTTTGCTGTGGTGGAACGAGTAATGGAGCAGAGAAAGGAAAGAGCATGTTGGTCGGGGCTGGAGTGGGCCTTGTGAAGAGGCAACATCTGTGTTGCAGAAAATTATTATTTAACAATAGGCCATGAGCTGGCCGGGCATTACCATGTCAGGTAATCCCCAGGGGTCTTTGTTAAGGCCCTCACTTTTTGGTCAGGCCTGTAACTATATCAATTCATTATGTTTCAACCTACACCCATTAAAGTAGCTGCCAGCAACTGCCAGAGGTCCTCATTATGATTTTGGGGGTACAGAAATAAGGGTACTCGTAGCAACGTACCAGTACCCTTTCCGGATCGCCAAACTAAGAGATTGTCAGTAGGGGCACGGAACACCTTGGAGGCCTGATCTGCCGGGAATTCAGCCCCCTACCAGCAGTGTTTTCACTAAAGCACCGGCAACATTATCCACAATGCCTTTGCTTCAGTGACTCCATTCCCGTGGAGTCCTATATGAGAACACAGGGATGGGGATTTACCATTTTCACCGCCTGCCATAATATCCCTGTAGCAGTGGAAAGCAGGCAGTGGAAACAGTGTTACAGGCTTGGTGGTAACTCGCCGCCTACTGGCAGGTTTTACTGGCAACTCTGTAATGAGTCGTAAAGTCTTGAAACAACTGCAGCACTAGAGCACTCCAATTGGAGAGTCAAAAGAAATGCTATACAGGTTCAGAGAGGAGGATTTTCATGAAGTGTGTACAGAAGTGTGGCTCCTATCTCCAGTTGTACTTGGATGAGCAAGAAGCCTTCCCAGGATCTTTATTTTCTGATGCAATGCATCTGGCAGAAGTCTTCATCAACTTCACCTCGATGTACTAATAGTGTCTTTATTTGGTTGCAAGACACTCCGGCATATTGCAACTGAATGGGATATGAAGTCTGTTCACCCTTTCGATGGTGGCTGTTTAATACAGTAAAAAAAAATAAGCAAAGAAGATGGCCGCCATGGACTGGGAGAAGGGACTACATATAGTCTCTTCTCCCTTTCAATGGTCACCATTTTAAAGGTATAACAAAAGAAACAAAGAAAATAGCTGCTATGGAAAGGGAGAAGGCGTGCATGTAGTCGCTTCTCTCTTTTCATGGCAGCAACTAGCAGAACGAACAGCAAGGGACGTAGTGGTGACTGGTGCCTTGTCTGGATGCTAAGGACCTGGTGAGGGCCAATTAGATTGTTTCAAACAATCCGATTTTCCCATGTCCGGTAGTTATTGTACTTTAAACTGTCTACTTGGATAACATTAGAAAAATGGACACACTCAAGATACAGTGGAAAAGTTAAACTGTTACATGATCCGATTACCTGTTACAAACATGTGCAAAGTAGCGTAGCTGCATTAATGCAACTTTCAAAGTGAGTTGGCCTATCCTCAACTCTGCTACTGCTACATACACGCGTGTCTTCTCATTGATTTAGGTGATTATTTAATCATTTAGTTGCAAGCACGTCATTGCGCTTGGGTGTACCTGCACGTACCTAAAACACATCCTGGTACGCTATATCGCACAACCGCGTTATACCCCCCAAGCACCTTGTTCATGTTTTCTGTCATTGTTTTTTTTTTATTTTTTTTTTTATTGGTTAAACAAATTAAACCTTTAACATTTTTCCCGTCTTCCATACTGACACATCATATAAATGTTCATTGTTTTTCAGTAAGTACTGATGTTTTCTTAAACCGTTTTTTTTAGACAAGTTTTTAGACGAGATGAGGGATTACTGTGGGCCCTCAGAGTTCTCTTCATCCTCCGATCCATCTTCCTCCAATTCCAATTTTAGGGATTCCACACATCTTAAGGCATCTAGTGTTCTGCCAACTTTTTCGACTGTCATTAATCTCTCCCAATACTCCTCCTCCGTTGTCGGCGAAATATTGATAG
This sequence comes from Ambystoma mexicanum, assembly GCF_040938575.1. Lineage (NCBI taxonomy): Eukaryota > Metazoa > Chordata > Amphibia > Caudata > Ambystomatidae > Ambystoma > Ambystoma mexicanum. Next base: position 1,223,943,077 of record NC_090930.1, on the reverse strand, counting down.
TATAGTTTCCCATAGCTACCTGGCGGTTTAGTTGCAGGGTCAGGCACGCTAACATCACATGTCTAATGGATTCCAGGTGTTCTTTGTTTTTATAGAACCTGCAGAACGCTTTTGACTTTTCCCTTAGCTTTCTTCTCCATTTAAACTCTCTCGATTTCCAGATGTTAAGTCTGGATCTCAGCAGAAGGTCTCAGTAGTGGCTTGATGAAAACTTCGCCACGTATGGGGGGAGCACATTTAAAGCTTTTTGCTCCCATATGATGTTGTGGCATTGATTTCTTGACTGTCCAATCGCCTGAGTTTCCTCCCAATCTTTTTCCTGGATGGTTCTTTTGGCCTTGTCTGGATTGAATTTCAGAGTGTCATCAGAGATGCCGAATTGATCTAGGACGGACTTACATTTCCTTTTCCTGCATTGGAGTATCGTATCTCCACTTAATGGCCTTGTCTGTGCTAGAATTTAATACGGTCGAGATGGTTTATCCAGGATGCATTTTCTGTAGAAAGATAGAGTTTTCCACAACACAGTTGATGCCAGCGATTGGAGCCTTAGTTCCATCATTATAAGCTCAATCGGCAGCGAGTTTGGAAGGCACATAATTTTCCGCCAAAAATAGGACTAAGTAAGTAAGTAATTAATTAATTACGTAAGTAAGTAAGTAAGTAATTACGCCTACCACCTTTTTTCTATAGAGGGTTATTATGGGCGTCAAGGAGAACTTTCCTTACCTTCGATGGATAATCAGCCCTTGATTCGTCAAGATCACCAGCTTTTCCCGGATCAGTGCGTAGTGCCCTTCTTCAATACAGTTTTTGTTTATCCTTACACCAAGGTATAATGTTGTATCCACCACCTCCAATTTTTCCTTCTCCAGTGACCAGGCATACTCTTCCCCTGACGATTGTTTTCCTCGACAGGTCTTCATTATTTGTACCATAGACTTCTTGATATTTATTTTCATGTCATTTTCTAGTAGGTACTTGTTGAAGGCCTCAATCCGTCGCTGCAGTCCTATGGGTGTTTGATCAGCAAATACTGCATCATCCGAGTACAACATCCACGGGACTTCAGTCCCATTTATCCTTGGGGGGAAGGCGCGAATCTGGGCTTGAGTGCTCTTCATATCTGCCATATATATGACAAATAGAAAGGGGGCTAAGGCGCACCCCTGTTTGATTCCGCGAGAGGTTCCGATCTTTCTGGTCAATCCTCCATTTGCTGTTGTTTGGATCTGGATCGTCGTGCCAGTATATAAAGCTTGGATAGCCTCTAAGAGGTCTGGCGGGCATCCCTAGTTCCTCATTTTTTCCAACAGGCGCTCCCGGTTTATCCCATCGAGCGCCTGTTCAAGATCAATAAAAGCTAGGTAAGTTGCTTTCTTTCCTTCCAGAGCTTCTGCTTTCATCAGGTTAATTAGGAACAGATTTAGACCAGTTCCTATTCCACTGGTGAAGGCTGTTTGTCTTTCGTCCAGGATATTCGCCTGTGTCGCCCTTTTTTTAAGTCTCTTAACAGAATGGACGTTTGCCAATTGAATCCAGCAACGCTATCGGTCTATAATTTCTTGGATTTCCTCGGTCTCCTTTTTTATAGATCGGCACAATGTATGCCTCTGTCCAGGAAGTTGGAATTTCCAATGCTTGTATAATTTGTTGGAACGGTGCATATATTAGGTCGACCATTCTTGACAAATCTCTTTAACCATCTTGCTCGAGATGCCATCTGGCCCAGCAGCCCTGGAGGCAATGAGCTTTTTTATCAGCATAACAATGTCATCTCTATCGAATTCCACGGCCCATGGAGATAGATTACGGGTCTTTTCTGTACCCTTTGTTTTATTTTTGCCATCGTACAACAGAGTGTAGTGATTGAACCAGTTTTCCTCCGAAACTTGGTTTACACCTATTGCAGATTGATTAAGGTCTCTATTGTTAAGTAGGTCCCAAGTACTTCTTGTATTGTTTGTTGAGACTGCTGCTAGCGTTTTCTCTGCGTAGCCAGTTTTTGTATGTTTTCTGACACTTCCTCCTAAGGTTATGTTTTTCACCAGAGGTTAGCTTATTTATCCGTGTCAGATCAGATCAGTATTGTTTTCTTCTGGCCACTAGAAGCTCATCATAAGCATGTTTTCTTTCAATTGTTTTCACACTGTTTGGATTGAACTTGATCTCAAAAGCTTCTCGCAGCCATTTATATTCTACCACCTCTTCACCATTCTCAATGGCCTTGCTGTAGCCTTGGACCAGCTTATGTATTAACTGTTTTTTTAGCGTTAATCGATTTCTTCCCCAAGACACCTCAGTTTCCATCATGCCTTTTTTCCTTGGGGTTAGTCTAATTTTCCAGGCAAGTTCTGTTTCTAGTAAGCTGTGGTCACTGTGAGCTTGCTGCTTTATTATGAATTAATGTATCCATGCAAGAGTATTCCCTCCTACGAAACAATAGCCCAGGCAAGCTCCTGAGTTACCACTGTGCCACGTACTTGCTCCCGACAGATCACCTCTCGTCTGGCTATTTAGCATCTTCATGTCTGGGATTCTCATTTCCTCCATCCATTTTTGTTCTTTCCCTACTAGATTTTCAGTCTTTTTGATTTTACCCTCCATAGTCCCCGCTGAGGAGAATCAGCTGATCTTTATCATCCCTCATAGATTGATCGATGGCATTCGTAATGGTTTTTAGGTACCCCTCCAGACTCGGCATGTTTTCACTCCAATAGGTATTAATCAGTAGCATCCTTGATGGCCCCTCTTTCTCCTCTGATTTGTATGCTATTTTTAATATTTAGACGTAGGAGTTCGGAATATTGTGTTCCAGCACTTGCAGGGGGCTATCTAATTTTTTTAGAATCATAAGACCCGCAAATGGTCTCCCATCCATGTCTAATCATTGGACTTCTTTTTCCCCTCAGTAGAATTTGTTTTGCTCTTGCTCAGGTTCCCGGAATTATCCACAGTGAACCTAAGGGTTTTCAATTTCTCAACGCTTTTCTTCATTAAGGATGGGTTTCTCCTTTGTGTTTTCTGGTCTTCTTTTTGTTGGATTACCACCTGCAAAAATGGCAAAGTTTGAATGATGCGGTTTGGGTGTGAGAGCACATCTTTCCTCAGCCTTCGTTCGAGGAGAGATCAGGATAACTTCTTCTAGTGGTTGGCCTGTTTGTTCAGGGTGAGTATTGTCAACCTGTTTTAGTTTCATTGGGCCTTTACTAGCCTTTACGTTCTCTCCTGGGTGGTCCGGCTCATTTTTCTGTTTGTAGAGACTTCTCATCCATTTGCAGTCCTCAAGGACTGCCTCCATCAGTAGTGATTTGTCATTTGCGTCTCTTCTTGCTAATTCACTGAGGAGATTTTGCCAGAGTTGTGTTTGCTCGGCTTCCTTGTTAGTTCGGATATCCACTCTCAGCAGGGAAGCTTCCATTTGCAGATTAGCCTTTTTAATTTGTGTATTAGTGCTGGCTACTTTTTGAAGGGAGTCCTTTAACACCTCGCAGAGTTTTAAAAATGGAGCGAGTGTGATGTTCAAGGAAGCCATGATCACTTTTTGAGTATGATCAATATCCGTTTGTCTTTCTGCTTTGCAGGCATCCTTAACTATTTGTGAGATTTGCTCTTTCCACTGATCCATTTGAGGCTGGCTTTTTTCTTCACAAGCTGATGTTTGAGACATTTTAGTTAATGGGCCTCATCACGAATTGAGCTGTAGCCCTTAAATATGGTGGTAACGGTATTACCGCCGCATTTAAGGGCTGGCCCTATCATGAGTTGGGCGCTGAATCGGCTGTTTTACATCCAGCTTTTTTCTGGAGGTGAACATCCCTGTTTTCGGCTGTATTACAGCCGGCTGTATTAGCACCGAAAATTCCCATTGGATCCAATGGACCCATTCAGGAATGGGGATTTACCGTTAAGGCCCAACCCGTGATCCGGTGGTAATACCGCCGGACCGGTCGGCCCAGGGACCGTATCTCTCCAGGACTGAAATCACTGCACTGGCTCCCAGTGACTGCGAGGATCAAGTTCAAAACCCTCTGCATTGTCCACAAGGCCGTCTGGGGCCTTGGGCCAAAATACCTTCAACTCTCTCTTCCTAAATATCTTCCTTCTCGAGCTCTTTGCTCATCCGCCTCCAACTCCCTCAGGGTCAGCCTCTTCTCCAAACAACGAGTTGGGGGCAGATCTCTCTCCGCTGCAGCGGCCTCCCTCTGGAACAGCCTTCCTGCCTCCCTGAAACTTGAGGAGAACCATCTCCGGTTCCGGAAGCACCTCAAAACCTTCCTCTTTGCCTCTGATTTCTTTCACCCTCTCCCCTGCCAATACTACTGAAACTGCACTGAATCTGCAACTGGGCCACTAACCGTTCTCGGTCCTTGGCCCAGCCACTCTCCCCTGCACTGCCTCCGTGGCAACTCCTGCACTACGGGACTGTGTCTGTATCCCTACAGCCCCACTTCCCAGCACTTGTCTGCACTTACTTGCCACCAGCTGGCCCTTGTTATTTATCCTGTTTGCTGTATGCTATTAACCTTGTACTGCGCTTTCCCCTCTCACTTTCCCCCTTGCACTTTTCCCTCTACCCTTTGCACTTGCGCGATCTGAATGACACCTGGCCTAGTACGATCATTGTTCTGTCTCCCCTTGTCCCCCCCCCTGCATCGTCGCACCTTGAAACACTTGTGTATAGGCGCGTTACAAATGCCATATCACATCATAGGGCTATTACAGTCGGCGGTATTACAGCCGGGAATACAGCCCAACTCGCGATGAGGCCCAATGTCTTTTTCTCATGAGGCTTAGTTGAGATCATGATGGAGGCCTCATTATTGAAAGATCTCCCTGACGCTTGTTCTTTGTCTAATGCTGCCATCTTCTCATTTATGAAAGAGAAGCTTTTCCTTTTCTCTCTTTCGATTTTCCCCGTTGTTTGACTAGCAGTTCGTTCACCTTCACCTTGTATACAAAATTGTGTCTCTCCACTGGGGGTGTAGTTGGAGCGATCCTCCTCTTTTACTTTAGGTTTTCCACTTTGCTCTAAAGTCTCTATATCAGTCTCTGTTGTCAACCTATCAAAGGCTTTATCAAGGATCACACACGGTTCCAATCTTGTTTGGATCAAACAAGTGCCATGTTCTTTAAGTGGGGTGAGGCAATTGGTCTGGCCATTTGTTCCAGAGATATTTGCCTCTTTATCTCCCGATCTTCCCTGGTCTTTGCCAGCTTCAACTGGTTGGATATTGCCAGGGACCAAGGGTGGCAAACTTGTAGTCTGAGTAGGGATATCGATGGCGCAAGCATTGTGGGGATCCAGGGGTTTGAGTGCAAACTCTAAATTGACCTCTGCTTCAAGTGGAGCCGGTGTGTTTTTAGCATTTGTCAAATCTGCCCCCACTGAGAGACTCTTACGCTTCTTGGTACTGAAAGGTAAGCGTGACTGCTTTAGCATAGTCATATCCTTTTGCATTGGTTTCAGTGAAAGGTCGGGGTTGACCTCAACTTCCAGAAGGGAAGTGAACCTTTGTGTTATCTGGAGGCGGGTTCTTAAACCTGCTGTTGGTGTTTCAGCAGGTATCCCCTTCATTTCGTCGTGCAGCTCCTCTTATTGCTTTTCCTCCAATCTGGGTGCAGCTGACCTCTCCCTTGAGGTAAGGTGGCTAGCAAAGCCACAGCAAGCAGCCAAACAGCACAACAGCAGTTACTCATGAGAACGCCCTTTGCGCGCACGGGTTTAGCGCTGCAAGGGTGGCTTGTTTTTTTTTAGTTTTTGGATTTAAGTGGCAGAGTCCTTTTTGAGTTGTGTATTTTTACAGTATTTATTTTTCCTCCATGGTCTTGCATTTTAAAATGGCTACAACCAGCATTGATGATGAGGTGGTGTGGGTGGCTTGAGCTTTAACACTATTGAAGAAGCAATGTGCACAAAAAACATTTCTGACAGTTGGCAATATTTGTGTATAAAGGACTAAGACTGCAAAATGTCTTGTATAATTTCTGTGTTAATGTTTTGCAGAGGGGCCCTTCACACAAGCCATCGCAAAGCTTGGAGACATTGACGTTAATCAAACATCTTGTTTGTGTTCATTGGGACGAAGTGGATGAATCTTTTTTGAAGGCTCATGTAAATAATACGGTAAAAGCACATGGAGCAAGGTCAGAGACGTCAAACATGATTACTAACTATTTTTCAACATCTAACACCCAACCACAACCACAACATCCTGTCTGCACATGATCTTTCAAACTTTATTGTGATGTGCAAAACCTGTTACAGCTTGATCGAGGTGGGAGGTGGCACTCTAGACGGTTTGAGGAAGGCTCTACTGGAACATATGGGCAATTGCACAACCATAGGTATATTTTTAAGTCTCCATTTATATTAAACCTTTTCTTTGTTATATGTGTGAATCCTAGAGTTTTTTCCTTCCCAGTTCCTACCTCTTTTTTCCTTATTCCCCAAAACAGCCCTTTTCAGGGAAAACTTTTCAGTTACAGAAATAGACAAAAAAAACACATATTGTGTATATGGATAGAAGAACTTTCATTGATCCTTTCAATACAGTGTGTGTATATGAAAAATACATATGCCGTGGTCTTGACCTGTGGAAGCAGTGGGTAAACTCCCCCCCCAGTCGCTGCAGCACTTAGACTCCCCTGTATCTTGGTAGCCGAGGGTAGAACACCATTTAAAAAAGAAATATGTACAAATATAGGTGGGCACCAGTTTTGTAAAGATTTATTTCTGTATACATTGAGTGTAGTCTTTGTACACAGTTAATTTAACTCTTTAATGATGTTCTATTCATCAACAGTACATATAAATGTAAACACTTAACTTAAAAAATGTAAGTAAATATGCAAACAATGTTTTTTTAAGAACGGGCTTATTTGGGGGATTATGGTTGTAAAATGTCTTTTTATTTTACTTTCTACACATATATTATACATTGTTTTAATTAGCCAAATTGTTTGGAGTGTTAATGTCAATTGTTTATGGAATTTTAAAAAAAACTTGAAATTCACGGAAAAAAATGTTAGTTGCAAGGACGTTAATGTGCAAACTTAATACAAACAACCCCCTGAAATTCAGCTAAAGCCACCTTAACTTCGCGCCCCCTGTTGAGCAGCCTATGACCACAATGATGACATCACTGATGACATCACTAATGACATTATGACAGTAAGTGGCATTAAGCATGGCCTTCAGCGATGGTAAATGTGCATGGCCCAATATACTGTAACAAATGAATTGGTACTAGTCATGGCCTTCAATTATGGAAAGTGGTCATAACCTTCACCCATGTGCACTGAATATTTTAAAACAGGTACAGGTGATCAACCATAGATTTTGGGGTTTACCAGTGGCTACAGCTTTCAGTTGTGTCCACTATATATTACATACACTATCCAGTCACTAGCCATGGGCTTTAGAACAATACTGGCAAGTGGCCACAATCTTTGGCTGTGCCCACTATACATTCTAATATATAAATGGGCCTCACTAGCCATGGCCTTCGACCATGAGCAGTTTGTACATCTTTTGGCCATGTCCGCTGTATATTGTAAAATACTAACATGCCATAAGCGATGGCCTTCCACCATGCCCACTGTATATTCAAACATGTTAATGGGCACTAGCTATGGCCTTTAGCCATGGCCACTAACAACAGCTTTTATCATTGCCCACTATATATTTGAAAAGGATGTATGTGAAAATACCGAAAAAGAAAAGTGTGTGTCTGCAAAAAAACGAAATTAATTTTTTCATAAAGTACCATCATTTCATATTGGCATATTAATGGTAGTATTACATGTGCAGGCATACACACTATAAAATTATACGTTAAAAGTGTAGTTGGCACGCAGAATTAATGATAGAAAATAAGAGGTATTTTACACAATCATGTATGATGAACTCCATTGTCTCCCTGCAACACCATTTCCCTTCATTTACATGGATGGGAACCAGAACCGGAGGGTGCTTTAAAAATAAATGTTTTACTTGTCTGCCCACCTGAAAGTGGGGGACCCCCCTGCAACCCCATATCCTATTATTGCGAACAAGGGAACAGGGTACACCTCTGAATCCCCGCTCCCCTGTTTGCTATAATGGGATTGTACAGTGTAATTGTTTGACATTTTGACTGAACGAAATGTTAGCGCAGACGAAATTCAAACAATTATACCATATGCTCTGCAAACACTTTAGTTGCAGGGACAATAAGATGAGAACTTAATGCAATCAAATCTCTGAAATTCAGCTATAGCCACCTTAACTTCTCAGTCCCTGTTGCACAGCCTATGACCAGAATGATGACATCACAGATCACATCACTTATGACATCACTAAGTACATTACAACAATAACTTTTATTAAGCATGGCCTTCACCCAATGTCAGTGTGCATGGCCAAATATAGTTTAACACATGAATGGGTACTAGTCATGGCCTTCAGTTATGGACAGTGGTCACAACCTTCACCCATGTGCACTGACTATTTTAAACACTAACAGGCTAACAACCATAGATATTGGCCTTTACCAGTGGGTACAGCTTTCAACTGTGTCCACTTCATATTAAATACACTGATCAGGCACTAGCCATTGTTATGCTCACCTGGATCCACGGGGGCGCCACCCAGCAGTTGGGGTTCAGATGTCCTGCCTTTCGATGCCCAGATGCGACCAGCGGAAGAGTTCTGCCTTGTTTTAGATGTTGGCGGGTTCTCCGTCCCGCTGTCTTGGTAGGGGCGCGTTGTGCTTGGTGGGCAATGGCGATCGAGTTGCTTCACTGATGCCGGCCCATCTTGAGTCTTTCAGGTATGTCTTATTGTTGTGAATATTGCTGTTCTTGCATGCCTTTTAAACAATGGCCCTCATTACGACCCTGGCGGAAAGGGGAAAACGATGGCGGAAATGCAATACCGCCATCGAAAAGCGCTCGGTGCGACTATGACCCGTCACCGCAAAGTACGAAGCCATTAGCGACACCGTAGTGAACGCCAACGCTAACTGCACTAAGCACGCGCGCGCGCACCATGCCAAACCGCAAACACCACCATGGTGCAACGGTACGCCAATTCCGACCCTAGCGGACATGTACCTAACGCCATCAGGCATGGCGGAATGGACCATTCCGCCATGGCGAGAAATACGGCATCGTGAACCAACCGTAAATGGCCCACTGAGTGCCTGTACTCCACTCCCTGGCCACATTGCACAACTCCTGGCAGGCGCAATGTACTCACACCATGCAACCAGTGAAATCTACAATTCACCCATGCATGCCAACGTAGAAATGCATGCAGGTGTTCGAAGCGCCCCGTGAGTGGGCATCCATGTACGGCATTTCACCATAGCCGTACTGATGCAGCACAGGCATGTGAAGGTACAAGACATCAAAATGGAAATCAAGAACACATGACACAAAACAACAGTAGTCCCCCATCGCTTGCCACCAGCGCAAGGCAACATCCAAAACAGCATCCTGAGGGGGATTGCACCAGACCTGTACTCTTGCCAGTAAACAAACCAACCATCAGCAGAAGCATGTACCACACAAGTTGGCAGAGTGACTGAGCAGCCAGGCACATCCCAAGAGGGGCCGATGGGAGCTGCAGGGCACAGATGGCATGAATACAGAAGCTATTCCAATGGACATGACCCCAGTCCCCCTCCAACAAACGCACGCAAACACAGGCACCTGTGACCAGCCACATTCTGAACATCCCATCATACCATCAATCGACCTGGCTGACAGGCACCAGTCGGCCAAAAGCCAATCCCCCGCCCCTGAACAGCACATCATGTAAACAGTCACAATGGCAGCCCCTATCCGTGACCACACTGTGCTACGTAGGCAAAAGCGGCCAGTACTGTACCACACAACTCAACTCAGAAGGCGGAACACAATGCAGATCATCTCGCAATACATACCGCCACAAATCGAAAATCGCCACATCACCTGCAAAGAATAACGCAACACGCCAAATATCGGAATACAATTTAAATGCACATCCAAATGACAAAGGCCTCACAGCAATTTGTAAAATAACACCAAAACATCCATCATCACCGAGGGCTGCATCTGCAAAAATTGACCAGCTTCCACTTGTGTGACGCCCTGTACCATCATGGCACACAGGGCCAACATCAACGTTCCAAAAGGCAACATGGAAGCGGCAAGAACCGCAGGTCCGTCCCATGAGGCAGGCACTAGTCCAGCTGAAAGGCCGAAATGTTGCACCTAGCCACCAGAACAGCTTAAGGGCATGTGGCCCATTGGCGATCGTCCCATAAGATCGTAATGCTGCTCCACTGATTCACCCGAAGCAGCAGGTGTCGAGAGTAAAAACCATCTGGAGGAGTGGCGTACAGATGGCATCTGCAATAGGGCAGGAGATACCTGTCACCAAAATGAAACACAAATTAACCGATTGCACTACATGACACATGATGCATCACTATCTTCATTCAACACACCAAATCCACACCCATATGCATGCTAGCCCACTCCAAATGAATATACACACCCCTAAATCAGTATCGATACATAACGAAACCAATCGAGGTTAATACACCATTGGCAACGTCGGTTACTGTGCATGCGTCCGTCAAGATAGAACCCATGACATGGGATTAGTAACGTGCCTAGACACAAGTGTATGAAGGCGCGTCGAGACAGGGAGGATCCGACAAGGGCAGATAGACGTAAGTCCCACTATGGCAGCCTTGCATCACATAGCGCAGGGGAAGGGGATTGAATCAAAAAACACATGTACATGGCAGACCCTAAATGGAATCATCTGTCCATGCATCCATTCATCATTCCCTCATCCCGCAATGAAAACGCATGAACATTCACTCACATAATATGTGAAACTTCCATCGCGTCTGTGCGTAATGCAGTCTGCAAAAACCACTGTGCTCCTGGCCGGATCTGTAGTGTCGTGAAGCTAGATGGACTTGGGAACGTCCTGCCTTATCGTCCACTACGCTATTGCGCATCCCATTCAATTCATGTCATTCATTGCTTGCTCGTTATGGGCCCTGTCCCAAGGACATTCAACAATAGAACGTTACATTTCCAGGCAGACCTGTGGGCGTCTCCTCACCGCTACTTCGCAACCAAAAATCCTGGCCTTCGAATTCCTCACTTGCAACATTACGTCGAAAAGGCTTCTGTGAACGCTTGCATTCACAATTACATCAATGTAGTGCGGCTGTGTGTCATAATGCTAACTGGCTGCAATCACAAATGGGACGCCACGCCCGTCGGTGAAGTACGATACTGTGCTGCATGAGGGTCGGCCATCGATCGAGCCCTACATACCACTGACTCTTCACAGGTATGTAAGCGGCTGCAATCATAGCATGTGTAACAATGGGAGCATAGCATGAAAATCAGTCAAAGTACATCACACTGCCATCGGGATTTGATACATGATTCCAATCCCAAGATGCCATGCGGCCAAATGCAGCCTTACGTGCGGGACGTGCTCGGCCAGAAGGGATTGCATCTGCCACAGATTCATTCAATCAGCACAGGTGGAGGCCATACAGGCCGACAGCACATATATAGCAGACCCAAACCCCTCCCACAACCACTCCCACTCCAAAATGCTACCGGCAGGACTAGCGATGTTGGGCCTGGGGCACCAGATAGCACTGCAAGTGCTACAACTACAAGAAGACGACGAACAACAACAGGTACAACAACCGGGCGCACAGGGGAGACGGAGGAGAAGGAGGAGGAGGAGGGCAAGGCAGGGTCAGCAAGGCCCACAAGCACTGCCACTACCACCACGCAGGCGGCCCGCAATCCCACGCCTCCGAGCTGATCCGTTCAACCTCACTGCTGAGCAGATCCACACCCTCTACCGTTTGGACCGGGACACCATAATCGCCATTGTGGACATGACACATGCTGACCTCGTGAGCATGATAGATAGCCCAACCGCCATCCCACCCCTACTGAAGGTGGTGTCTGTACTCCACTTCCTGGCCACAGGCACCTACCAGCACACAGTGGGACAGTTGCATGGCATTTCACAGCCACTGTTCTCACGGACACTCTCCCAAGTGCACGATGCCCTCCTGAAGCACGCCGACGACCACATCACACTACCACGCACGTACCAGGAGATTACCAACGCAAAGGTGGGATTCCATGCACTTGGCGGCATCCCGGGTTGCATTGGTGCCATCGACTGCACCCATGTTGAATTGGTTGTCCCACATGCCATGGAGGTCCAGTACCGCAACCGGAAACAATTTCATTCAATCAATGTGCAAATGGTGTGTGACTCCAACAAGATCTTTACGCATTGTTGTGCCAGATTTCCAGGATCTACCCATGATTCTATGGTCCTGAGGAACACAAGAATACCACGCTACATGGAGCGACACGCAGGGCACAGATCCTGGCTACTCGGTGAGTCTCATTCCATGCATGACATCGTGGCCCATTTGATGCGTCAATGACCTTGCAGGAGGGGGGGGGGGGCTACTTAGCACTATCATTCCACTGACACCCTTTATTCGTCCCATACAGGTGATGCCGGGTATCCACTGAAGAGATGGCTCCTTACACCAATCCGGAACCCACAGAACCAGCATGAGGAGGACTACAACCATGCCCACTCACGTAGCCGTGTGGTCATTGAACAGGCATTCGGCCTACTGAAGGCTCGTTTCCGCAGCCTCAGCAGGTCTGGCGGGGCACTCATGTACAGCCATGAGAGGGTTTCTAAGATGGTCATGGCATGTGTCATGCTGCACAACATGTGCATACGTAGGAATGTGCCCATGCCCCCTGACGCTGTACTGCATGCACCTGAAGATGATGATGATGAGGGTGGGGATGTGGAGGCACCCCAGGGAGTCCATGAGGCACAGGATGCACGTGCAATCCGACAGAGCATCATAGATGCATGCTTCTAGCAACCACGCATGGTGCCTATTACACGGAAAGGGGACCTGTGGCACTGTGTGTGTGTAGTACAGGCACATAGTGGACTGTACGCCTATGAAGGCCTCGTACGCAAATATCAATGTCCACACATGTCATTGGATGATAATGAAGTGCTGTATTGTTAATGTGATTTGATTCATACACCCTATGGACCCGCCACCCAGTGAAGCCCAACACACCCCCTCCACCCTACTTCCTCCCCCCCCAACACCAGTGTCCAGATATGCATGCTGCCCGTGGGTAGACGCTATTGCAAGCCCCCTCTACGGGTATCAGGGGCACCCCTGCCCGTGGAGCGCAGGTTCCTGCCAGATCTGCGTTGGGGGCTGCCCTGGACGGAACTTGCCACGGATGACGTCTCTGCCTGCTCGCGTCCATGCATGTCTCTGAGGGTTTGTGAGAGCTCCGAGAGCACACGGCGCACAGCAGCAAGTTCAGCACAAACGTCTTTGGACGTCGCATGCAGTTCCCCCCTCAGGCTCTCGGTGCTTTTCTCCATTTGTGCTCTCAGGCTCTCGGTGCTTCTCTCCATTTCTCCCCTGAGGCTCTCACTACTTTTCTCTATTTGTGCCCTGAGTGTCTCGGTGGATGTTTCCATGGCTGCCCTTGAACCCCCGCATTCATTTGCATGGTCCTTGAGTAGCGTGGACGCTTCCTGCTGTTGCTCGATCAGCAGGTCGAGGGACTGTTGCCTCTGCTGGGCCATGGACATTTGCGGTGGTGTGACAGGGGGGCTGCTCAACACATGTTGCCTTGGCACAGGACTTGTGGGGGTTGGCCAGTCGTCGTCTTCAGGGTGCCCCTGCGTGGTTTCGTCATGGTGTAGGGGATGGAACATGCAGGGGGATTGGGAAAGGTCATGGATGGTACCTACGTCGCCAGCACTGTTTTCCGTGTCGGAGCATGCTGGCATGACAGCTGTGTCACCTATGGTGCTGCTACCACCAGAGGCAGTGCCATCAGATACGTTCTTTGGGGGGACCTGTGGTGCTGGGGTTGTGGACTTGCTGGCTGCTGGGGTGCCTGTTGCAGTCCCCTCCAGTGTGCTGGCACTTGATTCCTGCTGCTGCCGTGTCTTGATCCTTGCACCTGAGGTGGAGGCTCTTGGGACGTTGGTCCTGGCCCTCTTTGCAGGCGTGCTGGTAGGGGTGTCCTGCAGCTCGTCGTTGGTATCGGACCCTGTGGTGGAGTAAAGAGGGGCGAGCGTTAGTTATGGGTCTGTCGGATTTGGAATGGCAACGTATCAAATGCATTGGGGTGGTACATGAGGCTGATATGGGACTGGGCCTTGGAGGTGGTCTCATTTTCGTGTGGATTGAGGATGCATTCATTTGGCTGCCTGCAGTTAGGGGGTGCATGCTGCACATGTAGGGGTTGTTTATGGCATCTTGATTCATTTGTTTATTCATTCTGACTTTTAGAGGGCGCTGTCAGGGCAAAGTATGTATTGCACTATGGGGTCACATGGTACTGCACATGTTCGTGGTTTGTGGATTTCGCATTGTTTCTCTTGGCAAACCTACCTGATTCTCCGGATGTCGGCACTCCTTTCTCCATCCCTCCGACTCCCTCTATGCTCTCCATTCCTATGGTGGAGGCGCAGATCTCCTCCCAGGGGGTCAACTTGATGGGCGACTCTGATCCCCCCCCGGTAGCTGTGGCGATGTTCCTGTTCGCAGAAAGTATGCTGCGTACGCGGATCCGCAGGTCGTCCCACCGCTTGCGACATTGCTGTGGCGTGCGGGGTGTTGTCCCCACCGCACTTACGCGCTGTGCCACAAGGGCCCATATGGCCTTCTTGTTGGCAAGGGCCGTCCTGGTCATTTGACTGGAGAAGACGACGGCGGCATTTTCCTGCAGGGTCTCGGTCAGCACGGTCAGTTCCTCTCGGGAGAAGTGGACCTGCCGCTTGCGATCACACGCTTTCTTGGCTACCTTTCCCATATTTATTTTTTTAACTGGGGTTGCTAACGGGTTGGGATGTGTGTCAGGGTCGGATTTTTAATGGTTGTGTTGGGATTCGGATTTTATAGTTGTGCGGCGTGCTGTTTCCCGTTCCGGCCACATGCTTTTACTTCCGTTTCCGTATATTTACGGTGCCCGTAATTTGCGGTGCCCGCTCATTACGGTGCCCGCTCATTACGGTGACCGCTAAGATGGGTGGCGGTATTGCACCTGGTGCAGCGTACGGCGGCGGTAAGGGCCGTTTTGGGGTCATTTCCGCCATCGCAGCCTTTCGGATTCCGCCATGGCGTAATGCTCGTGCCCGATGGGTCGTAATTAGCCGCACTTTGCTCCTTCGTGCAATGGCGGAAACGCTATTTACGCTGTTGCGGTCCGGTCAGTCAATTTCCGCCAGGGTCGTAATGAGGGCCAATGTCTTTTTCTTCCTAGGTACGTGGAAGTCTGATATGTGGCAAGGCGGAATCTGTGTTTCGCCAGTAAGTATGGGCGTTTTTGGAGTGCCTTGATGTGGTGAGTAGGCGCTATGTGCTGCGCTTAAGGTGCCTTGCCTTTGCTAACCTGTTATCTTTTCCTCTCCACAGGTCGCGGTACTCGGTCGGAGTATGGAATTTCCGTAGTGATGCTGATTGAGGAGCGGCTGGCGAGGTAAGCCTTTCGGCACAGTTTGTTAATTGTACAATGTCTAATGCCTTGTTTCTTCTCTTTTACAAGTCTGTCGATCCGAAGGAGCGCTGGTTCCAGGATGATGGTCGGGAGAGCTGCGGACCGCTGGCGATGAAGTTCAGGTAAGCTGCTGCCTTTTCTCACAATGTCTTCTCCTTTCCTTTGCAGGTGCTGTTCTTCCGAGGTTCGTGGCTGAAGCTGAACACGGTGAGCGTTACGTTGCAGAAATGCAAACTAACGCAAAGCGTGTCAGTCTATTCGGGTGTGGTTTAAATAGCTTCGAGAAAGAAGTCCAGGTAAAATAGTCCCCATGGTACCATACCCAAAAACACTACACTGCAAGGCTGGTTTCAAGGAGCCAGGTTATCGGGATGCTCCACATGACAGGCATTAATGAAAAGTAGTTCCCAAGCACAAGTCCATATTCAAACATGAGCCTGGTGCCAAAGGCACAAGGACTGGCCCCAAGAAGGCCAATTTCTTGGGTTTAGTGGGGAATGGAATCAAGACTCTCCCTTGGCTCATAGGTTGGCCAGGGGGTCTTCAGAGTGTGGGTCGTGACAGCACTCGCCCCCAAGGCCCCTCTCAAGCTATTCCTTCTTTCCGGCCCAGGCTTAGTTGGGAAGTTTCGATGGTAGCTTTTGATCAGACACGGTGCATGAACATTTTCACAGGGTTCCCAGGATCTGTATTGGGGTCCAAAACATTTCCAATCTATTAGATAGTATAGTCTTCCCCTTGAGTACTTAGAATCCACTATGCCTTTAACTTCGAATTCAAGTTCTTCGTCGACAAGAATGGGTTTCGGAGCAGCTTCAATCCGTGTACCAGGTTGCATTGGTTTTAAAAGGGACACATGAAATACCGGATGGATGCGTAGATTGGATGGTAAATCTAACTTGACGGCCACTGGACTGATAATCGTCTTGATGGTGTGGGGTCCCAAATACCTGGGTTGAAAGGTCCGGGTTCCTTTGATTGGTATAAACTTGGTGGTTAGCCAAACCTTGTCTCCCACTTGATAATCAGGGGCCTTCGTCCTATGTTTCTCGGCAAATTGTTTTTGCTTGGCTTTGGCGTGAATCAGATGTTCTCTGGCCTTTTTGAAAGCCTGAGTGATGCTGGTGTGAAGGGTTTTAACCGCAGGCATTTCCAAATTGGTTGGGAGATCCAATTCTGAGGTACGCGGATGTCTACCATATAAGGTATAAAAAGGTGTTTGCCCAGTACTGGAATGTAAGGAGTTGTTATATGCGTAATCAGCTATCCATAGTAAGTTGTTCCAGTCTCTCAGCTCGTGATGCAACATACACCGTAGCTATTGCTCAAGGGTCTCGTTGGCCCTTCGTTCTAACCGTCCGTTTGGGGGTGATGGCTAGTGGATAACCGGACGTCAATTTGCACCATTGCACAACACTTTCTCCAAAAGTTGGAAAAGAACTGACTACCTCGATCAGAGACCAGGACTGATGGGAATCCATGTAATTTAACAATATTGTCCAGAAATACCTTGGCTAGAGTGGATGCATCTGGAAGGCCTTTGCGTGGAATAAAGTGGGCCATCTTCGAGAATAGGTCTACGACTACAAGAATGGTGTTAAACCCTTGACTGGTAGGCAGATCTGTGATGAAGTTGAGGGAAAGGGTGTGCCAATGGAGCTGGAGGAATGTTCAAAGGTCTCAAAAGACCAGATGGTTTGTGTTTTTGCGTTTTTTTCTTTTGCTCCGACTCCACAAGATTGAATGTATTGGATTATATCTCTCCGCCAGGTAGGCCACCAAAAGTTCTGTTTAACCTTGGATAAGGTCTTGATGATTCCAGAGTGCCCTTCGATTAGGGAATTGTGGTAACCTGAAATGACTTGCTGTTGTAGGTTCCTGGTGGGTATGTATAGGTGGCCCTTAAAAAGGGGTACGTGGTCTTGGATGAAATATTGTTCTCCTTGCACTTGCCACGGAAGGAGGGTATCTGGATTCATGATTTGTTGAATTTCCTTTTTCAGTTCCAGGTGTGTTAAGGCTGTAGTCAGGCCTAAGAGTTTATCTTCAGGTATGATGGGGACTGGATCTGGGGCTGTAAAAACCAGGTCATCTGTTCCAGTACGATAAAGTGCGTCAGCTTTTCCATTCTTGACGCCTGGTCGAAAAGTTATGACAAAATCGTATTCAGCGAAGAAGAGAGCCCATCGCAGCTGGCGTCAAGATTGGGCCTTTGCTGTTTTAAGATACTGCAGGTTTCGGTGGTCGGTAATAACTGTAATGGTGTGTCTGGCTCCCAGAAGGTAGTGTCGCCAGGCTTTGAAGGCGGATTTGATTTCTAAGAGTTCTTTGTCAGTGATGGTGTAGTTCATTTCTGGAGGTGAAAACTTCTTTGACCAGAAGGCCACTGGATGTAGCTGGCCAGTTTTGAGATCTCTTTGTGAGAGGACATCTCCCATTGCTATACTGGAAGCGTCTGTCTCTACGATATATGGGAGGTCTGGACGTGGATGTCGTAAGATCGGTGCTGAGGTGAATCTTTTCTTTAGTTCCTTAAAGGCTTTTTCTGCGTCTTCGGTCCAGGTGAATTTCTTGTTATTTTTTTGTAACAACACGGTGATTGGGTGTATGATTTGGGAGAAGTCTGGTATGAACCGACGATAAAAGTTTGCAAAGCCTAACATACTTTGTACTCCCTTTATTGACGTCGGTGATGGCCATTTCAGAATGGCGTCGACCTTGTGCAGGTCCATCCTGTTGCCTCTGGGAGTAAGGATGAATCCTAGGAACTCCACTTCGGTTACATGAAAAAAGCATGTTTCCAGCTTGGCAAATAAACGATGTTCATGGAGCTTGGCGAGGACTGAACGGACGTGCTTGATATGATCTTGTTTAGAAGTTGAGTACACCAGGATATCATCTATGTACACTAGGGTGCAGACATCAATTAACTCTCTCAGGACGTCATTCATGAAGTATTGGAATGCTGCCGGTGCGTTGCATAACCCAAAGGCATGACATGATATTCGAATAACCCATATTTAGTACGGAAAGCGGTTTTCCATTTGTCGTCGCTTCTGACCCGAACCAGGTGATACGCTCCCCGAAGATCCAATGTGGTGTAAATGTGAGCGTCCTTGACCTGGTCCAGCATTTCCGGAATAAGTGGCAAAGGGTAACGGTTCTTCACAGTGATCTGGTTTAATGCGTGGTAATCAATTCAGGTCCTTAAGTCCCCTTATTTTTTCGCCACAAAGAACAAAGGACTGGCTGCCGGGGACTTCGATGGACGGATGAATCCGTTTGCGAGGTACTGGTCTAGATAGGACTTCAGATGAAGATTTTCAGGTTCAGTCAGAGCATAGATTCTCCCACAGGGGACTTGGTCACCAGGAACAAGGTCAATTTGCCAGTCGTTCGCCTGTGGGGCGGCAGGTATTGGCTTGGTCCTTCTGGAAGACATCCTGGAAATCGCGGTATTCCCCAGGTAAGGTACTGGTTACACCTAAGATAGATGTCGTGGTTCCCGGAGTCGTAGAATTACTGAAAGCAGTCTTCTGTTCTTGGTAGTAACAGGCTGGAGAGCAGTCACTAGGGAAGGTTAATTTCCTGGCTCGCCAGTTAATCAAAGGATTATGAGCAACTAACCATAGCATCCCTAGTATAAGCCGAAATTGAGGTGCCTTGATGAGGTCGAACGAAATGAGTTCCCTTTGCCTGTCCTGGCACAGCATTGTTATCTCAGCTGGGCATTGGGTTACGGGTCCGGAAGCGATTTCAGTCCCATCCACTGTAGTCACCTTATCTGTAATCGGCTTGGAACATAAGGGAAGTCCCATCTCTGCAGCCAGATCTTGATCAATATAATCCCTGACTGCCCCACTGTCGATGTAAGCTTCTATGGCATGCATTCTGGATGACTGTTGGTTATTGATCAAGATCACTGGTATTGCAAAGTGTGAGGTCGGTGGCTCCTTTCCCTCACTCGCCAAACTGACCTCTACGTTTGCCAAGCTGGGTAGTTTTCCGATTGATATTCTTTCTCTTGGTCTTTTTCCATGACCCCAACAACCTTCCTAGGGGGTTTCACCGGGCAGTCCTTCAGGAAGTGCCCAGATTTTCCACAATAGAAACACAGTTGTTGTTGCCTTCTTTTATCTCGCTCTTGTTTTGTTAATGGGGGTCGCACTCCTCCAAGTTGCATGGGCTCAGCAGGGTTTTCTTGTGCCTGAGTTACATTGTCTCTAGACCGAACATACACCGCCTGTGGATCCCTTTTGGAGCGATCTGCTTTTCGGTCTTGCTGCCGGTGGTCTAATTGTACAACCACATTTATGAACTCCGAACAGTCTCGAGGAGCGTCCACTACTTGAGCTAGAACATCTTTTAATTTGCCTCGTAAACCCCGATGAAACAACATGGTTCTTTTGTTTTCAGGCCACCTAGCTTCAGCGACCAATCTGTTGAAAGTAGCAATGTACATTAACAGGTCCTGATTTCCCTGTCAGAGGGAAAGGAGTTCATTGGCCACTGCTTGTTCTCGGGTATGACGAGCAAAAAGTTTCTACATTTCCCTCTTAAATCCCCCAAAGTCATGTAACAAAGGATCATCATGTGTCACCAATGGAACTGACCAGTCTGCTGCGCTACCGCTCTGGTATGACAAGACAAAGGCAACCCGAGCCTGGTCGTTTGGAAATGCTCCAGGCCTGCAAAGAAAGTGAAGGCGGCATTGATTCATGAATGTGGCGTATTTCCGTGGATCACCTGTAAATCGCTCCGGTGGGGCCAAAGGAACTGTTCCTGGTAGCATGACTTGCATCGGAGTAGAAGAAGTGGATGGCAGGGTAGGATTCTGCATCGTTGGGTTGCTTCCCGGTAGGGGGATCTGGCCCTCTTGTGATTGCAAGTATTGTCTGCTAATGTCTTCAGTGCGCTCCTTAGTCACTTTTCAATCTCTTCAGAGAGCATTGGTCTACTGACGGGCAGAATGAACCGCGGCGCGCAGATCTCCTATTAGTTGGGCCAATTGGTCTAATTCTGAGGTTTCCATGGCGCCCAGGTGGATTTAGTTTTGGAGGCTTTGCGTTCTGTTAAGCTCACCTGGTTCCACGGGGGCGCCACCCAGCAGTTGGGGTTCAGATGTACCTCCTTGCGATGTCCAGATGCGACCAGCGGAAGAGTTCTGCCTTGTTTTAGATGTTGGCGGGTTATCTGTCCTGCTGTCTTGGCAGGGGCACGTTGTGCTTGGTGGGCAATGGCGATTAAGTTGCTTCACTGATGCCGGCCCGACTTGAGTCTTTCAGGTAGGTCTTATTGCTGTGAATATTGCTGTTCTTGCATGCCTTTTAAACAATGGGCCTCATTAGGACCCTGGCGGAGAGGGTTTTACGCCAGCGTAGTGCATGGCGTACCTCTCCGCCATACTACGAGTTCCCGTAGCGCCATGGCGGCCTTTTCCGCCTGGTTTTACCAGGCGGAGAAAACCATGGCGCTACGGGACCTCGTTGTTAATTACGCCACCGTATTTTACGGTGGCGTAATTAACTCCTTCCCCACTCCCATTATACCCTATGGGGCAAAAATGGGAATGGGGAAGGGCAGAATGGGGATTGGGGATTTACCGCCCCGCCAAGGTCGGAATGGGGCGGTAAATCCGCCAACCCCCATGGCGCTATCGGCGGCTTTCCGCCATGCTTCGCGGTGCATTTAGCACCGCGAAATCCGCCTGGGTCCTAATGAGGCCCAATGTATTTTTCTTCCTAGGTACGCTGAAGTCCAATATGTGGCAAGGCGGAATCTGTGTTTCGCCGGTAAGTATGGGTGTTTTTGGAGCGCCTTGATGCAGTGAGTAGGCGCTATGCGCTGCGCTTAAGATGCCTTGCCTTTGCTAACCTGTTATCTTTTCCTCTCCACAGGTCGCGGTACTCAGCCGCAGTATGGAATTTCCGTAGTGATGCTGATTGAGGAGCGGCTGGCGAGGTAAGCCTTTCGGCACAGTTCGTTAATTGTACAATGTCTAATGCCTTGTTTCTTCTCTTTTACAGGTCTTTCGATCCGAAGGAGCGCTGGTTCCAGGATGATGGTCGGGAGAGCTGCGGACCGCTGGCGATGAAGTTCAGGTAAGCTGCTGCCTTTTCTCACAATGTCTTCTCCTTTCCTTTGCAGGTGCTGTTCTTCCGAGGTTCGTGGCTAAAGCTGAACACGGTGAGCATTACGTTGCAGAAATGCAAATAACGCGAAGCGTGTCAGTCTATTCGGGTGTGGTTTAAATAGCTTCAAGAAAGAAGTCCAGGTAAAATAGTCCCCATGGTACCACACCCATAAACACTACACTGCAAGCCTGGTTTCAAGGAGCCAGGTTATGAGGGTGCCTCCACATGACTGGCATTAATGAAAAGTAGTTCCCAAGCATAAGTCCATATTCAAACATGAGCCTGGTGCCAAAGGCGCAAGGACTGGCCCCAAGAAGGCCTAGGCTGCAATTTCTTGGGTTTAGTGGGGACTGGAATCAAGACTCTCCCTGGCCCATAGGTTGGCCAGGGGGTCTTCAGAGTGTGTGTCATGACAGCCATGGACTTTAGCACAATACTGGAAAGTGGCTAGAATCTTTGGTTGTACCTATATATTCTAACATATAAATGGGGCACTATCCATGGACTTTGACCGTGAGCAGATTTTACATATTTAGGCCATGTTCATTGTATATTTTAAAATAATACAATGCAATAAGAGATGGCCTTTGTCAGTGCCCACTGTGTATTATACAACGCTAACCAGCCAGTAGCTATGGCCTTTGGCCATGCACACTGTATATTATGCTACCCAGCCACTAGCCATGGTCTACAACACAATACTAGCCAGTGACCACAGCCTTTGGTTGTGTCAACTGTATATTGGAACATATTAATGGGTGCTAGCTATGGCCTTAAGCCATGCCACTAACTATAGCTTTCAACGTTGCCCACTGTATATTTTAAAACAGTGATGGGCTAGTAGGCATGGCTTTTTACCATGCACATTGATATTTTCGAACACTAACTGACCACTAGCTATGGCCTTTGATGCTGGCCAGTGACCCCCGCCTTTGTCATGGCGAAGTCCACAGCCTAAATTGTTTTAAGGTAATCAAAATTTTCCTCAGCTAACTTGATGCTATGTCTAATTCAATTATTGTTGTAATCAGTTATACACAATGCAATTAGTGTTGTCACCAGTGATGGCATCAGAGATGTGATTTGTAATGTCATCAGTGTTTTCACACAACATGTAATTAGTGATGTCATCAGTGATGTGATCTTTGATGTCATCATTGTAGTCAAAGGCTGAGCAACAGGGGCCTCAAAATTAAGGTGGCTTTAGCTGCATTTCAGAGGTTTTGTTGCATTAGGTTCTCACCTTAATGTTGCTGCAACACATTTTTTTCCTTGAATTTCAAGGGCTTTGTTATTCCATTCATAATTGACACCAATAACACAGACAAGTGGGCTAATAAAAATGATGTATCATGTCTACAAAGAAAAATTAAAGACATTGTGCAACTACATTCCCCCCGAAATTACCTGTTCATAACAAACTTTGTTTCATATGTGCTTAACTTTTTAAAGTGTTTGCAGTTATATGTAACGTTAATGAATAGAAAGTTATTAAGGTGTTACCATAACTGTGTACAAAGGCTACACTCAATATATCTTAAATTAAATCTTTACAAGACTAACGACCATATTTATTTTGAGAAAAAGCTAAAATTACAAAAAATAACAAAGTACAAAACACAAGACAAAGGACAAAGGTATAGAAAATAAAAAGGTTAAAAAAGGGATAAATCAAGGTACTGCTTTTAAAAATTTCTGTAGGCTTAGAAAGAAGTTTAACCACCAAGAGACAAAAAACAAAGACAGAAAACAGTAACAATGTGCTTGGGAGAGGGATACAACCGCTGTTACTTGATTTAGAGAACCAGAAGGTGCTTTCCATACATGCGGGTACGCCTAAACGCTATTAAGTGTTTGCTGCAGGTGGTGCTGACCTCTGTCTAAGCAAGGAATGGGACCCATGCATTTTTCTTTTGTGATGTTTTGTGTTGTTTGTGTGATTTCTGATAGTTATCATCAACGTCATTCCAGTGGACTTGCTGTAGATGATTAATCATGTAAAAAAGGTTGCAGGTGCCCCTCTCTTGAAAGAACACGTCATGATAACCTGTTCAGTGGTTATTAACCACTTTGAGAGTTTGCAGCCATCTGCTTTTTGCTCACTGTACCTTTCACAGATGGGAAATATCCATTTGCATATCAGTCTTTGTCCCGCCCAAATAGGAAGTCCAGCACTGAAATGCTATGGCAATTCCCCTCTGAACAAGAGTACCAACAGCAACCCCATACACGTGTTTCAGCCTTGTTGGGCATCATCAGTGAGGTGAAGTTGAGCCTCTCTAAGCACAGTGAGCAGGGAGTCCACATCTGGTTGCCCCCAGGTAACCTAGGGTGACCAACCGCAAGTTCCTTCAAAGAATTCAAGAAAGGTAGCAGGCGCCCCTCTCTCGGAAGAACAAGGCATGATAACCTGTTCAGTGGTTGTTAACAACATTGTGAGTTTGCAGTTTTTTTTTTTGCAAAATGCCAAAGTGTCTTCTACTAAATAAACACACTATGAGTACCCCAGCATGAAGTGGATGAACTCTTCCGGCAGATGCATTGCATCAGAAAGAAAAGATTCTGGGAAGGCCGTTCGCTCATCCAGATGGTACTGCTGGAGATATGAGCAGCACATCTGTAGACACCTCATAAAAAGTCTCTGGTCTGAGCCTCGCTAGCATTTCTCATAACTCTTCAATTAGAGTGTTGCAATGCTACTGGTGCATGAGGACTCTGGCTGTTGCTAGCAGCACCTTTAATGGGTGGAGGTTGATTATACACAACCACCGCTCAAAGCTACACTGGAAATATGAACCTTTAACAGCGTTTCCATTTCCTCACGTCCTGGTGCCACCGAGATATTATGGCAGGAGGCGGAAATGTTACATCCCAATTACAAAGATACTATCAGAAGGAAAGTGGAACCAGACACTCTCATTCATCCCTGTTCATCAGAATGGTAGCCACCAACGCAAATAGCTTTAGTTTGTTAACTCATCATCAAACATACACAAGCCTGGTACAGTCATACTGCCATTGCATAAATAATTGTGCTCTAATAGAAACGTAAATGTGTTTTTCACATTTCCAATATCTATACGCTGTTGTCAAATGTGGCCACTGGCTAGTATGGGGTTGAAGACCATGGCTAGTGGCTTGTTAGTGTACATGATATACAGTGGGCACGGCCGAAAGCTATAGCTAATGTCTAGTTAGTGTTGTAAAATACACAGTGGGCACGGTCGAAGGCCATCGCTTATTGCATTTTATTATTTTAAAGCAAACAGTCAACATGGCCAAAAGATGTACAAACTGCTCAAGGTCAAAAGCCATGCTAGTGGCCCAATGATACGTTAGAAAATGTTGTGGGCACAGCCAAAGATTGTGGCCACTGGCCAGTATTCTGTTACAGTCCATGGCTAGTGCCTGATCACTGTATATTATATACAGTGGACACAGTTGAAAGCTGTATCCACTGGTAAAGACCAACATCTATGGTTCATAGCCTGTTAGTATTTTAAAACATTCAGTGCAATGTTAGACATATTCAAATATCCAACTGGTAACAAAAATAGAAAATAACAAAAATGACAACTCTAAAACACAATGCCACAAAAATTGAAGCTGCCTCACTGAACCTCACTAGCATTTCAAATAACTTTTTGAATTGAGAGTTCCAATGCTGCAGATATTTTTTTAAAATTTAAAGCATGGCCTATACTCTGCGCAGAGGGATCTACTGTAAAAAATCATCACTACTGCTGCTTTTCCTGCAACCAAATAAACACAATATTACTACTCCAGTTTAATGAGCCACACTCCTCAGAGCAATACTTCCAAAGCCAAGGGGTCATTCCTGAGTCAGATAATGTGCCAAGGTCTTTATCAAAGCCATCACATTGGTCGGACCTGTAACTATGAACATGCTAAATATTCACCTTAACTCCATGGAAGAACCAATTCACAGCTGCCACTATTTCTGCATCAAGTAGCAGTAGAGTAACAATAACATTTCTATGTTCATAATCACAGTTTGTACTACTAATGCCATTCCTATATTCTTTATGAATATATATTTTAAAATAAAACAAATCACACGTGTCTGCTTCTTTGGAGTCAAGGCCGGTACCACAGGCGTGGGAGCCTCCTCTGTTCCACCTTATCAACACAGGGTGGCCCTGCATACTGTTGACATTTGAAGCATAACACCCATGTGCACTGTATATTTTAAAACACTAACAGGTTTCTAATCATAGATTTTGGTCTTTACCAGTGGCTTCACCACAATACTGGCCACTGGTCACAACCTTTGGCAGTGACCACTATATAATGTAACATATATATGGGTTACTTGTCATGGCCTTTGACCTTGAGCAGTTTGTACATATTTTGGCCATGTCCACTGTAATTTTTAAAATAATAAAATGCAATAGGCGATGTCTGTCGGCTGTACCCACTGTATATTATGTCCATTAACCAGCCACTAACTAAGGTCTTCAACAGATTACTAGCCAGTGGCCTCATCCTTTGGCTGTGCCAACTATGTATTGTAACATATTAATGGGCACTAGCAACATCCTTTAGCCAAGGCAACTGAGTACAGCTTTCAACATTGGCCACTGTATATTTTAAAACAGTGATAGGCCACTACGCATGTCTTTTAACCATGGGCATTGGTATTTTTTAAATACTACCCAACCACTACCTTTGGCCCGTGGTGTTGGCCAGTGACCCCAGCCTATGTTATGGCCAAGTACACAGCCTAACCTTTTATTAAGGTAATCAAACATTTCATGAGCTAACTTATAAATGATGTTATGTCCAATTCAATTATTGATGTAATCAGTAATATTCAAAGTAATTAGTGTTTGTCACCAGTGATGGCATCAGTGATGTGATTTGTTATGTCATCAGTGTTCCCATACAACATGTAATTAGTGATTTCATTAGTGATGTCATCTGTGATGTCATCATTTGGTCAAAGGCTGCAAGACAGGTGGCGCAAAGTTAAGGTGGCTTTAGCTGAATTTCAGAGGTTTTTTGCATTAAGTTTTTCCCTTAACGTACCTGCAACTGAAATGTGTTCCTTGAATATGTATGCATATACAGGGCCTGCAGTAGCGGCCCTGCAGTTATGGTTAAGTTGCTCAACTCATTCGCCCCCCACCTGGACAAATCCTCAACAAACTTTGTAAAAAAAAAAGTATCCGGGCCCCTTGGAATGAATGCATGGTTTTGCCAATGGGGGGAAAATGTGTAGGTGTGCCCCAACATTTGTGGAAACCCTCATAGATGCAATGGAAAATATAATTTGCTCACACCTACAGCGCAACCCACTTGATGGATTTTCTTCAAATTTGGACCAGGAGCAGCGGCTTGGTCCCGAAAGTGGGCTTTTGTAAATGTGGTATAAATCCTTCAAGTATTTTTTTATTTTTGTTAAGCACCCAAACAGTAGGTACAATAAAAATGTGTGATATCTGGGTCTGGTCACGGACTCACTTCTCTGTCCGTGCCCGCTGATTGGATGGTGAAAAGCATGAGGTGCGGCATTTATTTTTAAACAGTCACTGTGTTGGATCTGTGGATAGCCACCGGTGTCCACGGATAGCACAATGGGGAAACTCTGAAAAACATATATGGGGTTATTTGGTTGTCAAAAGAGGGGCTGGAGCAGGTGGATGGTGGAATAAAGATGATATGGATCTGTTTTTCTAGGTGAAAAAAGTTGACGCAGGTGCCGCCCATTCCACAGAAACTGTGGTAGTTCGCTGACAGCGCTGAGAACAATTTGGAAAACACATTTTGGATTATTTGATGACTGAAAGTGGGCGTGGAAAGTGTAGGGGAGTGGAATGAACATAATATGGAACAGTTCTCCTAGCTGAAAAAGGGGTGTGCAGGTGTGGCTGAGTCTGCGGTCACCTCTTACTGTCTGTGGATATTATATGGATGGCGGGGGGTTCTGGGTGAATTTTGTTTTTGGAAAGTGTATTGTATTTACTTGTTTTCAGGTTGAAATATATTGTGGTGGTGGTGGCCACTGGAAACACATAGTATAATAATATGTGTACAGTAATTATTTGTATGCAAGGGGAGTATACAGTATTTGTAACATGGTGGAATTAAATAATTAAGTGTATATATTATTTATGATTGTAATACAATTGAGGCCAGTGCCCCTGAATGTCTTGTCCACTTTTTCATACAGTGAACAATTGTATCCTTATTAAATGGTTACATGGACCAGGCAATGGACTGGCTCATCTGTTTCATCTGTTTTCCTGATTAACGGCCCTTCCCAGATACAACTGGGCTGTTTGTACTCTACCACCTCACTGTGTACCTGCGTATCCTTGTGGCAATTACATATATATTTACTCCCTCTGGCAAACCTGATCTCTTTCTTCTTTTCTCATTTCTAGTGTTATGGCAATGACACACAGCTTTACTTAAACTTCCCTGAACTAATGTGTTGTCCTCATTTTTATCCCTGATTTTCTGACCGCCATTGAGGCATTGTGTGTGGCTAACAATATCTGTCTCAATGCCAGTAAGTGAGAAAACTTTCTTATTATGACACCTTACAATTCTGTGAGTCCAAGAACCTTGAGGTTATCTTTAAATCTTTTCTCTCTTTGTTAGTCCTTACATTTTGGAGCTTCTAAAGAAAGCCCATGGTTTGAGCTTACCTCCATTCAGGCATTTTACTGTTCCTTACCTTCCCCCAGAAGCTCATTGTCTGTAGAGCCCTGGTAATGTGTATATGGACTACTACAACAGCATCTTCCTTAGCCTCCCATCTGTTGTCTATACCCGGTTAATCTAATCTAGTATAGGGCTGCAAGACTTATCCTTGGCCTGAAGCCCAGGGATGGTATCCTGCAACCTGAACATATTTACATTGGGTCCTGCTTATTGCAAAGACTATAATATGCCCAACTTTGTTTCCCTAAATACTGCACTGCTACAGCTCTCCGCTGCTGTAACTCAAATACACTGCTTATAAAATGCTTTTTTCAGCAGAGAGCAAGAGGCACGTCTCTGTTTTTGGCCGGTGACTCTATTTAGAACAGCTGTCCCCTGCTCCTTTTATACTTGAGCTGGACTTCCCTAAGTTCTGAAAACCGGTCAAAACTGTGCATGTGTGTTCCTGTTTTAATTCATCCTTTCCTTGCTAACTCACAACACTTCCGCTGACACTGTTGACTTGGTCCATCATAAACCTCACAGGCTCCAGGCCCTATATCAAGTCGACACTAGTATATCCCTCGTCCCTTCAGCAAAGCCCTTGCGTGTGTACCGCCTGGTGGCTGTGTACCACACCCTTGGGACTCCTTTGATCCAGCAGGTAGTTAGTGGCCTGTCACTTTGGCATGTCTCAGTCCTCCTCCCGAGTCATCATTAATGTCTACCTAAATGGCATCTAATACAATATAGGTAACAGAAAACACCATTCCCTAAAGACGGTCTATTGCAAGACCTAACTAACTCCACTCTCCAGGGAAAAAGACATTAACCATATATTCAATCAGCAAACTCTTATTTTCTCTTCAAACGTAATGACACATTGCTTTTTTCAAAACACAATGTATACAGACAATATATTTGGTATAAAATATACACTTTATATGTATTAATTCATTTAGTGTACAATAGAAAATGTAATACAAATTCATAAAAATACATTTTTTCATTTTCCTTTTTCAATAATTCGAAACCCTATAGCCAGGTAAGAGATAAAGGACACTCTCTAACCACACATGTACATTAGACAAAACACCATTAAACAAATGACTTCATACACAACCGAGCCAACACTCAAAATTCCAAAAAACAGGTCTATTTGTTGTGTTTACATCAAACACAACATGTTTCTGTCAAAAAGACCCTTTGGGTCAGACATTCATCAGGGGATATATTATTCCAGTTTATATTCCAGTGTCCACACACTTGAATCCTGGTGAGGGTTCTTCTTTTCAAAAACACTAATCTTAAAAAACATTAAACAAATTAACTGAGTCACCACATTTAGATTTTATAATAGATTAATCCATACATCAATAGTCGGGGTATGCCTTAATGAAGAAAACAGCCAAATATGTGTTAATAAGCATATTAGCAAAAACAATTCTGCTCACAATACCTGCTAAAAATCGCATTTCAAGATCCCATTCAATTGGGGATAAACTTTTCAGACTACTTCTCATTTGGACTCTATCAATTCTTGTGAACCCTTTAAATGGGTTCAAGATAGATATACTGCACAAACACAAGACATATTGTATTGAGGTAGAATACAACCAAATCACAATAGTTCCACTATGTTTATAATGACTTCAAACCCTACCTTCACACACATGACATTCCATGTGTAGTAGATTGACAGTGCCTGCAACAATGTGTCTCCACAAGATCAAGCCTTCCTTTTTGTTATTTCCTTCGCTTCGCTTTCTCCAAAGCCTACAAACCAAACAGTCAAAGAGATTTCAACAATGTCTGTTGTTCTCTAGCATGGAACAGCAGAGTATTAATCTAGGACAGATTTTGAAGGAACTTTTGGGTTGATATCACTTAGAACCCCCGCGACTTGATTAAATGCAAAAATTTGCACTGTCGCATTGGTGTGCCATAGAACGGAGACTTCGAGTTCCTCAATACCGTTTGTTTAATTAGGAAACCAGGCTGCTGTGGTCACACCTTATTACTGCGCCAGAAAAAAAAATTATGCTGGAGACTAAGTCCAATTGCTGTTGTGTGATAAGAAAGTTTAATTGATCTGCCCTATGGATTACACATGTTTCAGCAAGGTGCCTTTCTCAAATCAGGGCTTATCTAATTATGACCCATCATAAGTGAAAATAATAAATGCACCATCCAATCCCCATGTACCAAACCACATCGTAAAAATCAAGGTAAAACGGAATATCCAGAAAAGAAAGTTAAGTAATTCAATCAAACATTATTGAGAAGAAAACAAAAGCAAACTACATTTTTTAAACATATGCATTTCCATTTCAGTTTCCCATTCAGAGAGAGAGAGGGTAGGGGATAAGGGATGGATGTTTAGCTTTGGAAAAGTCAAAAGGAAAAAAGGAAAACACATTAGAAATGACTAATTGGTGAGTGATTGTGATTGAACAAACTCGTGCTAAATGTGCTGTAATGTGAGAAAAGATTTCTTACCCAACTTTATTTCTCTTGATCATTACTGGAAGTGTAATAACGGGGATCAATCCCAACTGTGAGGTAAGAGCGTGGGAGAGAAAGGAAAGAAGGTGGCGGTTTGTGAACACTTCTATGCACATTGTCAGCTAAAGTTGCAAAAAGGCGCTTTTACTTTTAATGCAGGTTGCATCATGTTAAAAGGCTTGTGCTGCCCTTGGTTCCATTTTAATAGAAATTAAGACTAATTTGCTAATATTTGCGGTTGTACATTAAAAGCCACAAATGGCGTATGTGCTGTCAGTTGATTTAAATAGCTTAGACCCGATTTTTACATCACATGTGGCAATAGCTGTAACTGATTCAACAAGTGCTACTCTTTGTATTAATATTAATGTTTGCGGTTGTACATTGAAAGCCACAAATGGCATGTGTGCTGTCAATTGATTTAAATAGCTTAGACCCGATTTTTACATTACATGTGGCAATAACTATAGCTGATTCAACAAGTGCTGCTCTTTTTAATAATTCGACTATGTGCTGGAATTAAGCGCATCCTGATGCGATTGATCCTGAGAGCGGGTGGGCTGTCAAGGACCCCAGGGCTTACCTGCAAATATCATTGCCGCGTCCCGCGTTCAAGCAAAGTGTTGCTGTGGTTCCTGCTTGTTGCCATGTAATGAGGGGATGACTCGGCAACTAAGTCCCTTTTTTGTGTCATTGCCGACTGTCTGTTTGTCTACAGGTTTAGAGTCGGCCATGTTGTAATGTACTTTGTGATAACCTCTTCATGGGAGGCAGGAACTGAGTGCTAATCACAGCGTTCTATTCCTTAGCTCTGTGGGAATCTTATGTTGCCATTTAATATTTGATTCATACAGGAGTATTGAAGCTCGAAATGTGACAAGATCCCACAGACACTGTATGGATCAGGTAAATGCTTTATTTGCTGGACCCCACAAGAGCAGGCTCCTTCCTTCAGCCATAAAAGCTCAACCGCCACTGTGGAATGTTGACTGCTGAACCAGCCTCAACACTCCACAGTGCACATATCCTCTTCCCTTACATATCAAAATTAGCATCCTATAGAAAAACAATTATTCGGAAAAACATGAACTTTGTTAGTAAAACAGATCATAACGTATCCTTGGAAAACAAACAAAAAAAACCCCAAAAAAATCGTTTGTAACACATTACAACTCATGACAAGCTTGTACACACCGAAGCACCAAAAAAATGTTATAGCAAGTATAATTCTTAACACACATAGTCCTTAAACCTTATGGGGGGGCCACACCTCCTGGGCGCATGACCCCTTTCTTGTGCCACGACTGGTTGCAGCTCGGAAGCATTCCAACCATCCACATTCACATCTGCGCACGACTGGCCTGCACTGAGAGCACCTGTCGAGTCTGGAAGCGGAACAATCTCTTCCTGTTCCAAGCCACACTCTTTTGAAACCACAGGCTCATAATGCAACACTGCTTCCTGACACTCTGGATTATAGTCCATATTGGATCCACCCGCACGTTTGCATACATCCACAACCACCCGTTTCTTACTCCAAACAGAGCCATCCTCCAACCTTACATGACCTTTCCCCACCTTAACCACTCTCCTTGAGGGCAAAAGCGCGTTGTATCCTTTATGAACAAACCTTGGGTTTTTTATGTATACCTGATCCCCAGGTTTGAGACCCAATTCCTTCCTAAACTTTTGTGACGCTACCCTAGCCTTCTGACATGCTGAAATACTACGATGAATAGCCTGTAAATCCATGTCGCACGGCCCACCACCACCCATAGCCAAAGTCCTTAACATTGTACCTGCCTTCCTGCCCCTCATGAGCTCAAACGGAGATCTGCCCATAGCCACAGCAGGGGTTCTGCGATATGCAGCTAGGTATTGCGTCACCACTTCCTGCCAATCCAAACCATTGGCCAGAGCCAACTGTATAGCTGACTTAATGGTAGCATTAGCCCTCTCAACTAATCCATTGGCAGAGGGATTATACAACGCAGTCCTATAATGGGAAATAGCATGTTTTTTCAAGAATTCTGTCATGGCATAAGACGTTGTAACGCTCACCTGATTCCTGTAGAGGCGCCGGTCTTGACTGGGCGTATACCGTATCTTCAAAGGTGATGTGTAACACACGGCTGGCTCTTTGGGCGGGACCTCTGGGCACTGTATGTCTGACTCGAAGGGTAAGATGTCTTAGGTAAGTGAACGCCGTGCTCTCCATCTGCCTCGGGGCAGGGTGCTGTAACCAGTTTCTTCACTGGATAAGGGGAGCAGGCCTCTTGACTTCAGAGGACTGCTGTCCGTCGTTTACTGCACGAACGGTAAGTTTCGAGTAATTCTAATGTCTTTAAAGTCTTTAGTAATGATGTCTCTTGTTTTGCAGGGTTCCGGCGATGGTGGATGACGGGCTGAAGTGAGTTGAAGATGGAGCCCGTGTGATGAATAGAAGCGCCTGGAAGCACGTAAGTAAGCGCTTGTTGCCTGCTTCACGATGCGCTCTAACTGTCTTTTAATTTTGCAGGTACAAGTTCGGAGCGGCTGCAGGGTGTCGGAATACCCACTGGGCTAGATGTGGAAAGGAGTAATGGCACGTGAGTATTAAAGTTCCCCAATGTCTTTAAACGCACCTTGTTTTGTCTTTCAGATGCGGGATGCAGTGCCGAAGGCCTCCGGAGCGTGCGAAGAGTTGGTAAGCTTTTGTCTTTCAGATGCCGGAATGCAGTGTGAAGACCTCCGGAGCGCACAAAGAGTAGGTAAGCCTTTGTCTTTCAGATGTCGGAATGCAGCGCGAGGCGTTGGTGACAGCCGATGGACCAGGTAAGTGAAGAGCTGTCACTGAAGACCGTAATGCTAACCTGTTCTTTCTTGTCTTTATAGGTGTTGCTGAAGACTGGATTCAGGATGGTAAGCCTTTTTCCTTAGGCCCAGGATCAGATGCAGAAGACACGATGAGCGTTCTGCTGCAGAGGATGCAGAATAACACAAAGCAAGATTCATCCATCGGGTGTCGTTTAAATAGCCTCCTGTAGTGCTTAGGTGTCTCCTTCCACAGCCACGCCTAGGTAAGAAAAGAGTTCCTGCTTTCCAGAAGAGTTCCAGTGTTCTGAACCTAGGGAGTGGCTCCTGCCCCACCCAACAGGAAAAGTAGTTCCAAATAGAAGAGGATCAGAGGCTCAACTGGCAGGCAAGTAAGCAGCATGGTCTGCTGCAGGTAAGTCCACCCAAGCATTATGAGCCCGGCGCTTCCAGCGCTGGGACTGGGCATATTTATGAGCCTGGTGCCACTGGCGCCAGGACTGGGTCCAAAAGGTCCCAATTGGGACTGGTTGGCACTCGGAACCTGGGTTATGGATCTGCTTCCAAGGGAGTTGGGAAAACCCTGACCTTTTGGAAGCAGAGATCATGACAGACGTGAACTGCACACCATTATCCGTCACTAAGCTGGCAGGTAAACCCTCCCGATCAAATACTTTCCTCAAGAAGTCAATAACAGAATTAGTAGTGACAGTGGAACATGACACAACTTCGATCCACCTGGATGTGTAGTCCACCAATACTAACAAAAATCTAGACTCAGGCTGCAAGTATTCAAACGGTCCCATAATATCCAAAGCCAACTTTGACCACACCTGCTCAGGAACCTCTATAGGATGCATGGGTTGGGGATGCAGCACCTTGCTCTTATCACTGACTGCGCATGCCTGACAATCTTTGACCACCAGTTCAACATCCTTGTCCATAGACGGCCACCAATATTCCTCCCTGAGTCTCCTCTTGGTCAACGATCGACCCAAATGACCAACATGTGCAAATTCCACCACTTTACCTCTCAAACTTGCAGGGGGAATCAGCCTAGCTCCCCTAGACACGCCCCAAGGACCTTCGGCCAATTCATGAAGAAACCTGGGCGTAACCTTTCACTTCAGGCCTATGCTTAACAGCATCCCAAACTTTAGCAAGACCTTCCCTAATCCATTTTAACTCTACATAAGCTTCTGACTCTACATCCCACACTGACTTCTCTACAGCAGAAGCGATAAAAGCCAATTGACATTGTTGCATGTCCTCCTCTTTCACGGACCCTACCTGCCTATCCACCACCACCACAGGCAAACAGGACAAACAATCCGCCACCACATTAAGTTGACCAGGAAAGTATTGCAAAGAGAAATTGTAATCCTCTAACTGCACTGACCACTTCGCAATCCTCGGAGAAACTGCCATGACACCTTTTGTAGAAAACACCTGCACTAACGGTTCATGGTCCGTCCTGACAATATACGGTATACCCCACGAAAATGTCCTGAAATGTTTTGAAGCCCATATTACAGCTAAAGTCTCTCTCTCAATCACCGAATATCTGGTTTCTACATCCCTCAATGTCCTTGAAGCAAAAGCCACTGGCACCCATTCACCATTCACCCATTGTTCCAGTACTGAACCCAGGCCCACATCACTCGCATCCACAGTGAGGGCAGTTTTGTTTTTCGGGTCAAATGACTTCAGGGTAGGGGCCTTCTCCACCTCCTTCTTGACCAACTCAAATTCTTTCGCACACTCCTCAGACCAGGTGAGCCTGACACACTTTTTCATGAGGGCTCTAATGGCCACCGTTTTTTCAGCATAGCTAGGAACAAATTTCACATAATATTCTGCAAGGCCCAGAAAAGCCCTTAGATGATCCTTATTTTCAGGAGCTGGTGTATCCCTCAACACCTGAACAAGCTCCCTTTTGGGACTCACTTCTTGTGAACTCAAAGTATGCCCAAGATATGTAACTTCCTCCACACCCACCTGACACTTGGTTAACTTTACCGTTAGACCTCTGTCCCTGAGAATCTGCATGACCCTCCTCACCCTTAAATCATGTTCCTCTCTGCTCTTGCCCGAAACCAAAATATCATCCTGAAAGTAACTGACCCCCAATACACCCCCAAACATCTGCTGCATTAACCGCTGGAACACAACCGAAGCCGAAGCCAGGCCAAAAGGCATGCGACAAAACCTGAACGCCCCAAATGGAGTCACAAATAAAGTAAGGGGCCTGGACTCCTTATGCAGGTCAATCTGGTGATATGCCATTGACAAATCAAAAGTGGAAAAATATCTGGCATCGCCTAATGTTAACAACAACTCATTAACGTTCGGTAAGGGGTGCCGATCCACCCATATGCTAGAATTCAGTCCCCTAAGGTCTACGCACATTCTAATGGTCCCGTCACCCTTCTTAACTAAAACCACGGGGAACAACCACTCTGAGGACTCAATAGGTTCAATTATGCCCGCAGTCTGCAACTTATCCAATTCCACTTTCAATGCCTCTCTCGCCGCTACGGGTACTCCCCTCACTCTATGCACCTTAGGAATCGCATTCTTCTTCAGGACAATGCGATGGGTAAAACCTTTGAGCTTACCAAGGGTGTCTGAAAACACTTCAGGAAACTCACCCATGAGCCACCAGGGTATAAGGTGACCCCGAATCCACCAGCATGTCCATGGGGTGCTGATCCACCAA
Organism: Ambystoma mexicanum; assembly: GCF_040938575.1. Lineage (NCBI taxonomy): Eukaryota > Metazoa > Chordata > Amphibia > Caudata > Ambystomatidae > Ambystoma > Ambystoma mexicanum. The sequence goes on along the minus strand of NC_090930.1, from coordinate 1,223,906,663 downwards.
CACTGAAACCCATGGACCTTTCTGCCCACTCCCTTTCACATGCAATATGACATTTTGATTAGATGCACCTGCACATGCAGCTTCCAACAACACAGTAGAATCATCTGGAGCCACACTGGCAAAAATTTGCCCCCTACACATGCGTGCAAAATGGCCCAACCGTTTGCATTTCCTGCACTCCACGTTGCCAGCAGGACATGACTTGGAACCGGCAATATGGCTGGACCACCCACACTTTTTGCACCCCTCCTTGCTCTTAAATCCCCTGCTAGCCTGCACTGCAGCTTTATCCCAGCCTTTCTTATTCTTTGCCACCACTGCATGCACCGTGTCCTTAGACATGTCTCTTTCCATAACAATTTGCACACTCACCTTAGAAGCCTCCAATGCTCTGGCAATCTCCAACACTTTATCAAGAGATGGGTCGCTCTCAATCCACAACCTTTCTCTTATTTTCTGATTAGATGTCTTCATCATAATCTGATCTCTTATATGTTCATCACCATTGCCAGGAAATGCACATGTAGCCATGAGTGCACGCAATGCGGTAACATAAGCATCAATGCTTTCTGTGGAACCCTGTGCCCTAGAGAAAAACTTATACCACTCTAATACCACATTCACTCTGTTACCAAAGCGCATTTGTAACTTCTTTAAAGCAGTCTCATAAGCACTTATTACCATTTCTCCCTCACCCCCCCTTGAACCATAACATTCTCTCCAGGAAGGTGACGAAAAATCCTCAAACCCTCAGTACCAATACAATTTAACAGTGCAGCTTCTTTTTCATCATCGTTGAACTTTGCTCCCCCCGCAGAGACGATGCCCAGATCACTAGGCCCACAACTGGAACCTGCCGCAATCCTCAGAAAAGTCTGCTGGTCTGAAATAAATGTGTATGCCCCACAGTATCTCCTTGTTAACGTGCACCCACACGTCGAATGCAGTACAGCCAACTGATTGGCGCTGGGTGAGTCAAAATAATCCCTCCAATATGCAGCAATGCCACCTGTTAGTGCTCCTCAGCAGTTGTGTGCCCCAACCCCGCCTCCTGTGGTCCCCTGCGGTATGACTAGCAGGCTTTAATGCATGGAACACACTTCCAGCCCAAGCGACGTGCAGTAATCCCCTCCTGCCAAGTCTGCTGGACAAACGTATGCCCCCAACCCTACCTCCAGTGGCCAGTTTTCAATGACCCAGCGGAGGTGTTTGTAGTTTCGCAGCCGGTGAAACCCAGAACCGTCCACCATTCACACGATTACCTGCCTCAGCTGATTTGTCTGCAGCGATCAGCTGACTTGTCCTCCTGCGACGCGCAGCGCCACCGCAGCCCCTCCTCCCAGCTGGGCAGCAGGCCGTGAAGAGCTGGTCGTAGTGACGCTGCAGGGGGGGCGGGGCCGACAGACGGGTTCTCGCAAAACACCCGGCGGAGTGGTCTCTTCGTTCCGTGCAGTCACTGCCCCTCCACAGCCCCGACCGGGCTCGGAGACCTCCGCGGATGACGCTTGGAGCGCAGGTGGAACTCACCCGCAACCGCCACTGCTCTCGCCACCGCAGCCCCTCCTCCTTGCTGGGCAGCAGGCCGTGAAGAGCTGGTCGTAGTGACGCTGCAGGGAGGGGGGTGGAGCTGGTAGCCGGGTTCTCCAAAACACCCGGCGGAGTGGTCCCTTAGTTCCGTGCAGTAACTGCCCCTCCACAGCCCTGACCGGGCTCGGAGACCTCCGCGGATGATGCTTGGAGCGTAGGCGGAACTCACCCGCAACCGCCACTGCTCTCGTAACCCGGAGCACCTTTACACCCGTGGCAGTCGGTGATCCTGAGAGCGGGTGGGCTGTCAAGGACCCCAGGGCTTAACTGCAAATATCATTGCCGCGTCCCGCGTTCAAGCGAAGTGTTGCTGTGGTTCCTGCTTGTTGCCATGTAATGAGGGGATGACTTGGCAACTAAGTCCCTTGTTTGTGTCATTGCCGACTGTCTGTTTGTCTACAGGTTTAGAGTCGGCCATGTTGTAATGTACTTTGTGATAATCTCTTCATGGGAGACACGAACTGAGTGCTAATCACAGCGTTCTATTCCTTAGCTCTGTGGGAATCTTATGTTGCCATTTAATATTTGATTCATACAGGAGTATTTGAAGCTCGAAATGCATTAAAACTCGTAGTCACGTTGCAATTGTTACTAGGTTTGTCTCATGGGATTCTCAGTGGTGGATTGTGGGAACCGTAGTACTGTGTAGGTTACAGTTCTGAAAAGTTATAATTTGCCTAAAAATCACTTGTAAAGAGTTTTGCATAAAAACTCGTAGTCACGTTCCAAATAATACTAGATTTGTCTCATAGGATTCTCAGTGGTGTATTGTGGAAACCGTAGTACTGTGTAGGTTACAGTTCTGAAAAGTTAGAATTTGCCTAGAAATCACTTGTAAAGAGTTTTGCACAGTACATATTTGATACGTATTGTATTAAAGGGTCCCCTTGATTCTGGTTGTATCTTAGTAAAAACCTTATATGTATTGAAAGTTTTTTAAACCCTGGGGGTAGACAGTTCCTATTGATGGTTGCATGTGTGTGGGAATCTTAAGTCTCGAGGGATTCACAGTGGTGTATTATGGGAATCATAGTTATTAGTATCATTAATGTTCTAAATGTGTTTAAGAGTGCCAGGAAAGCCAATATAGTGAAAACATAAGTTACATATCCATCAAAATTATATCTTAGTATAGACCACATTGTTGAAGAACAAATTACAGAAAATATGACATCTCATTGTCCGTGTTTAAGCCAGTGTCCACACTTCTGAAGCGACAGATATATCTGGCCTCTTCACGGTGAAGAAGCAATTCCTGGTTGCCGCTCCTAGGTCCCAATGTTACTTTCTCCAGCATAATTTCTTTTATTCTGGCGCAGTAATAAGGTGTGACCACAGCAGCCTGGTTTTCTTATTAATCTAGGACGCCAACCACCACAATATCGCAGTACTCATGTGGGTTTAAATGCAGAGATTGCTAGATTTGACACTCACATGCGTGTCAGTAATGAAGCCACTATGTACGCAAACGATGAGGGTCCAAACTAGCTTACCTCACATAGACTGCTCCGTGTTGCATTCAAAGCCAACCGTTAACACAAATATCTGACTGACAACAACGCTGGTCTCACTCCAAAACAGTTTAAAGTAGTGCCCATGCCAGCAAAACAAATGACTATCCACGATCATCTACACTAGTGGTAGACAAAGGACTGTACAGAGTTTAGCGCCCGTTCCACAATCGACGCGACACTAGCCCTCTCTCCTGACTCTTTCACTGTGGACAAACATGTGTCATTACGCCCTCTGTATTCACAAACATACGGTGTATAAAGGATATAATTAATATAGTAAACAGCAACTCCTTTTTTCATTTTTATTTTTAATACTATTTATTTATTCCACTTCCGACAAACAGCATGGTCCCTGGGCTTGCATATATGCCACTTCTAATCATACTCCAAGCATACTGAAACAACCTAGCACACCCATGAATAGTGTCATCAAAAACAGGCCACTCAGCCAAAGTAAGATTTATTAATCATAGAAAGAGGACTAAAAAAGATGTTATAACTGTGGCCATTGACCTCAGGCTGTAGCATTCCTTGTAATACTGTACTCATTATTGAAACACCACACGTAGGTTCATAATATTCACAAAAAACCTCATCATCATATTTGTTTGTTTTTGTGTTAGACCCAGTGTAGGTGAAAAACACTAGGCATATATATCACAGTCATCACATGTAGACTTGCACAGAAATACAAACTTGGCTATAGGGTTTTGAATTATTAAAATAGGAAAAGGAAAAAATGTCCCTTACTCTCCTCCCTTGTCTACCTTGCCCTATTTTCTTTCTCCTCTGTCCTATCGCAAGCTCCCTCCAAAAATCAGCAAGGCGTACATCCAATTTGTACCCCTCCCCGGAAGGTCTTTAAGGCTGGCAACCTTCTTCACCTTGCCACTCTCAACTCTCACTCTGCTGTCAAACACTCCTCTGACATCTGCCACCTCCTTGAAGAACTTGACCTTGATGTCCTCGTTCTTACCGAGACATGGTTCACGGCCAGCTCTGTCACAAGCTTTGACACTCTCCTTCCTGATGGCTACCAGATCATATCTGCCCCAAGATCCATCTGTCCCGGAGGGGGTGTTGCCCTGATGTTCCCTGAATGGATTCCTGCATCTGTCATCCCCACTCAAACGTACTCCTCTTTCGAATGCCTTGTCTGCAGGCTCTCTCTCTCTCCTAGCCACTCTCTTACTGTTGCTACGCTCTACCATCCCCCTGGTTAAATCACCTCTTTTTTCTTCGAGTGGGCAGACTCCATCCTGGCCTCAACCACTAAATCCCTCCATCTTGCGGACCTCAACATCCATCTTGATTCTCCCTGTTCTTCATCTGCGCTCTTTCGCAACCTCTGCGATTCGCTCTTCTTCTTTACCCTTCCCTCCGGCATGACTCACTCTGCTGGTCACACACTTGATGTCATGATCTCCTCTGGCCTCCCCTCTCTATTCCCCTCACCACTCCTCTCTCCTGGAGTGATCACTGCCTCCTCTCCTCCCATCTTTTCATCTCCTCCCCTCAAGCCAAGCCTACCCAAAGATTACCACCTACATTCTCGGACATCCAACCCATGAAGCGTGTGTCAGTCGAGGCTTTCGCTGCCACCTTCTCCCCCCTCCACCCCTGGCTGACTCACACCCTGACACAGCCCTGTCCCTGCTTTACTCCTCTATTTTTGCTACTCTTGATGCTCTTGCCCCTGTCATGTGGATCTGTTTGAAGTCCAAAGCCAAGTGCAACTCTTGGTATGACTCTGACCTAGCTACACTCAAACGTAAGTGTAGGGTGGATGAGAGGAAATGTTGGGATTCTTGCTCATCCTCTGACAAATTGGCCTGCTGCCTGCTCCAAAGACAATACCAACTCTCTGTCCGCACCAAGAAGAGAGTCCACATTCAAGCCTGTGTCTCTGCAGCATCTAACAACTTGGCAGAACTCTTTAAAATCTATAAGGAGCTGGCCAAACCTGCTGAAGTCTCCACCCCTCCTCTCGCCTCCCAGACTCGTTGCAATGCCCTTGCCTCTCACTTTATCTCTAAAACCCAGGACATCTTGTCCACCCTCTCCTCCTCTACCCCTCCTTCTCTGTTCATTGACCCTCCTTCAGCTACCCCCCCCTTTCTCCTCTTTTCCTATTTTCTCCCTTGATGAGGTTGCTAGACAAGTCTGATCTATGAAAGTCTCATCAAAACAGGTCCGTCCTTGTTCCTCTAAAACCATTAAGGACCACATCAATACTTTTGCTCTGGCCCTTGACGATTTCTGCAACCTCTCCTTTGCCTCTGCATCTTTCCCCTCCCCTCTGAAGCACTCCCTTGTACATCCACTCCTCAAGAAACCCGCAGCTAACTATCGCCCAATTTTCATTACTCCCTTTTAGGGCAAACTCCTGGAAAAGCTGCCGTCTCTCAGCTTAACCTTCATTCTAATTCTGTTGGCTCTCTCCATGACCACCAATCTGGCGTTAGAGCTGCTAGAAGCAGGGAATCTGCTCTCCTGAACATCTGTGAAGACCTGCTCTCCAACCTTGACTCTAACATTCCCTCTGTTCTCATCCTACTTGATCTCTCTTCTGCCTTCAACATGGTCAACCATACCACCCTGCTCAACCGTCTCCGTGACAAGCTGGATATCACTGATCAGGCTCTGGCCTGGCTGACCTCTTTCCTCTCTGATCGACCCTCCCAGGTAAAACGTGGGTCCTTCCTATCCTCTACCTCCATCTCTACCTGTGGTGTTCCACAGGGGTCTAACCTCTCACCCTGGCTTTTCAATCAATACCTTGCAACTCTCGCCTCCTGAATCTCCATATTCTGCTCAAACTTCCAGTGCTATGCTGATGACACACAACTCATTTTCAGGCTTCCTTCAGCCAACTCCTCCCCTTCCCTCATCTCTGATTGCCTAATCGCCATTCAAAAGTGATGTGCTGCAATGATCTTTGTCTAAATTCCAACAAGACTGAGATCCTCCTCATTGGTACACCTTAATCATCCTTTCCCCTCACTCTCTGGCTGGGCTCCCTTTGCCCTCCTCCTTCCCCCACTTGCGAGGCAAAGAACCTTGGGGTAATCTTTGACTCTACACTGTCCTTCTTCTCACACATCTCTGACATCTGTAAAAAAAATCTAACTTCCTACTGAACCCCTCAGAGGTACTCTGCATTTCTACTCCTTCCCTCAGAAGCTCACTGTCTCCCAATCTCTGGTTCTCTCCAGATTGGACTACTCTAACAGCCTCTTCCTAAATCTACCTGCCACCACTCTACGCCCTCTACAACTTACCCAGAACATGACTGCAAAACTTGTCCTTGGCCTTAAGCCCTGGAATCATATCTCTCCAGCTCTGAAATCCCTTCATTGGCTCCCAGTGGATGTAAGGATTAAATTTAAAACCCTCTACATTGTCTACAAGGTTTTTTGGGGCCTGGGTCCAAAATACCTGCAACTAGCCCTCGTAAATACCTCCCCTCCCGAGCCCTTCGCTCCTCTACTTCTAACTCCCTCAGGGTCAGTCATTTTTCTAAGAAGCATGCTGCGGGTAGATCTCTGTCTTCGGTGGGGGCTTCCTTCTGGAACAGCCTCCCTGCCACCTTGAAACTTGAGGAGAAACATCTCCAGTTCCGGATGCACTTAAAGACTTTCCGCTTTGGCTCTGCCTTTTCCCCTCTTCTTCCCTGCTGGTCTGTTCTTCTCTCTGCGCCATGCATCTGGCCACCCTTTGTCCGTCTGGAACGTAGGTACCTGCTCACCGTGCCACACTCCTGCACTGCCTCCGGGCCACCACTTGCACTGGGGTCTGTATCTGTACCCATACACTCCCCCACCCACTTTTTTCTGCACTTATCTGATATACCTTATCTGACTAATCTAGCACTTCACACTTGCTGGCTGCACTACCACTGTTTATCACCTTTATTTATCATACATATTAATATGTATTAAATTTTTCTCCTTTGTTCCACACTTTACACTTCTCCCCCCTCCCATGCACTTTCGCACTTTTTCCTTTAACATGCACTTGCGCATTCTTAATGTCACTGGGCCTAGTAAAACCATTGTTTTTACTCTCACTTGTTCCCCTTCCATTGCCTGGTCACGCTCTGTGACACTTGTGTATGAGCGTGATATAAATAAAATATCATTTCATAATTTTATGTACTTTCCTTCTGGGCTTCTATGAGCACTTGGTAATCCCTACTCCTCTTTCCATTCATACAATTCTTTTACTGCACAATGCATATATGCATTTATAGAGGCAGTGTGTACAATTTTCTTTGATAAGCAATGAAAATGCATATTGAAAAGATGTATACAACATTTTAAAGTGGCTGTTGGTGTCTGTAAGTTGAATATGCTGATAGGGTTATCTGCAGAGGTCTTTTTTATTATTATTGTTGGATATATATGTCACTATTTTGAAGCAGGCAATGAGAGAGTGGCACAAACATAACAGTAAAAAGGGTAATAGGGCTGTCTTGTGTGTATGTGTGCATGTGCAATCTGGGTTTTTTAATAATGCATGGTCTAGGGAGGGGACAGTCATAAAGTGCCATGAATTATGGTCATTATTGTATGCTAGAGAAAAGTATTTGGGACAGAAAACTTTTCTGAGTTTTGTTCTTCTTCTCTAGTATACTATTGCCCATTATTCCCATTAGCATGGTAGAACATGTTAATGGGAATGTTGGAGAATCTGATTCAGTCTAACTACTTCACTAAAAAATGTAACGTAGATGGAGTATATAAGCTTATGTTTTTTACTTCTATTTCTTTGTGTGAAAGGTGGTTCCTTTTTTGGGGTGTTTTTTTTTGAAGGAGAGGCCTGGAAGTAAGGTGGGGAGGAAAGTAAGGAAAGGAGTAGCAAGAACAGCTATGGAGGGGATGTGAACTGGGGAAGATGTTTTTCACTTGCAAAATGCTGGTGCATCTTGCAACCGAATAAAAACATTATTAGTACCTCAGTCTAGTGAGCCAGAGTACTAAAAGCAATACGCCCAGAGCCAGGGGAGCATTCCAGCATCCGCATCAGTGTGTAATATTTTGCACATATGTGTTTCAGAAAATTATTATTTCACCATAAGCCCTGAGCTGTGGGATGGGGGTCATCACCGCGTCAGAAACAACTACAACATGTAGAGATGACACAGCTGCCAAAGTTAAGAATGTATTAAATGTTGGTGACATCCAACTGATAGAATCAACTGCTGGACATGGTACCAATTTCCATGCACGAAATGCATGAGCCACACGCATTTTTATTTTTTGGTGCTTGTGCAATTTCCAATAGGCATCATTCACATCAACCCAGGAGACTCACACAGATGATTTTCCATGATTGATGTACCCAAACTTTGTGTTTGGACATTACAAGGGCCAACTTAGTGTTTTCTTGCACAATGTGCACTGAACATCCTCTGACTACATTTTAAAACACTATTCATTCACCTTAAATATCTCCAATTGTCTACACAAATTTCGATTCCTGTGGCTTTCTTCCTGGGTCGTGATGGATTGAGGACCCCAATGGTATCATCATCTGCGCTGCTGATGCTCATATCATGATTACACATGTTAAAATGTCCAACTGGTAAGGAACACATAAAATTACAAAAATGACAACTCTAAAAAGACAATGGCACAAAAAAATGAAGCCACCTCTCCAGCATGTCTGATGATTCTTCAAATGCAGTGCTCCACATCCCACAGCTACCCATTGATGGCATGGATCACAGATAACTCTCATAACTTAGACACTGGCAGACAGTAAACCTGGAACATGTGGAGTTAACACTGCTGTCGAAGTTGAGGGTTCATTAACTGTTGGCTGTGTCGCACTGGTGACATTTTCATTTTGTGGTGCTCATGAAATTTCCAATACACATCATCCACATCATCCCAGGAGACTCACACCAGATGATTTATCATGATTCATGTTCCCAATAGTTCTGAAAGACATTGCCAAAGAAAATAAAGCCTCCTCTCTGGACCTCTCTAACATTTCTAATGACTCTCCTGAGTTTTACAGTGCTGCTGGTGTTTGAAGACTCTGGCTGTTGCTCGAAGCACCTTTAATAGGTGAAGGTTGATTCTGCACAACAACTACTCACAACTACGGTGAAGATATAAAATCACATATAAGCCATAACAGGCTGCACCCCGAGTATAATCAGTATTGGGATATTAACTTGTCACAATACTTTTACACCACCTCTCACAACTACCCATTGGTGGCATAGATCAGAGATAACTCTCATAACTTAGACATTGGTAGACAGTAGAACTAAAACATGTGTAGTTGGCACTGCTGCCAAAGTTGAGGATTCATTAAATGTTGGCGTTGCATTGGTGGACTCACCTACTGGACGTGGTGTCAATTTTCAAGCATGTAACACATGAGACCCAAGCATTTTTATTTTGAGGTGCGCATGCAATTTCCAATACGCATCATTCACATCATCGCAGGAAACGCGCACCAGATAATTTATCATGATTCATGGTACCAATATTTGTGACAGAACATTAGAAGTGCCACGTCTTAGGGGCCGATTCATGGAACAAACATGCGCCGAAAATCCCAGCGCAAGCATGCGCAAGGTGGTGCAAGCGTGAGAGAGCAAGCGCACGCGCACGCGTGCGATTCAAGGAAGGCACTGCGGGTGTATATCACTGGTTGTGCGCCAAATCCGTGCATGGCGCTCGCGGGCGCACACGTCATCAAACGGCGTGCGATACGCGCACAGTGAAAGCGCACATAGTGCGGCGCACACAACAAAAGTGGGCGGAACAGTGGCATAACACGCAGAATGGGTAATAACGCGTGAAAAAGAAGGCGTAATTGGGGAAGTACTTCAGGGAACTACATGGAACGCCCACACGCACGCGAACAACCCGTATTCATGGATTTGCAAAAGACGCACATAGGCGTCAACGCGTCCGCCACAGGAAGCCAGGTGGAAGCGTCCCAATGCACCGTATAAAAGGGCACGCAAACAACACACACGTATATACTGCTACGATGAATGCCCCATTTGTCGCAGAACTGATCGTGGGACACTGCAGGAGGAGGAGAATAGCCAGGGCACACATTTTTTCACCCCGGACAAGCCTTTTTGGGAGGCCTGACGACCAGGTCTACGGCAGGTATGGGTTTCCACCTCGTATCATCCTAAACCTGGTCAGGGAGTGGGAAGATGACCTTACACCCCCCACCCTCTGCTCCCAAGCATTGAGCCCCTTGGAGAAGGTGCTCAATGTCCTGCATTTTTTGGCCACTGGGTCATTTCAGCGGACTACTGCCATATTGGGGGGGGGGCTCACAGGCAATGCAGTCACACTGCCTACACCAGGTCTTGGCAATCATGACAGCGCGCCCCTCAGTCCGCAGGCACATATACATGCCCAGAACACCCACAGAAAGGCAGGCCGTTGTCCAGGACTTTTACAGGGTGGCACACTTCCCCAAAGTGCTTGGTGCAATAGATTGCACCCATGTGGCCCTACGTCCACCTAGGGCCACTGAGCACATCTACCGAAACTGCAAGTACTGGCATTCCATCAACGTGCAGGTGGTATGTGATGCAAAGGGAATCATCACCTCTGTCTATGCAAACTACCATGGCTCCACCCATGACAGTTTCATATACAGAATGTCCGCTCTGAGCCGGGCCCTGGAAGCTGGGCAGCATGGCAACACATGGCTCCTAGGTGAGTAAAAATGCCTATGCACATGCATGCATGTCACACACACACACGAATACACAAACCCCAATAATCACAACCATCATCACCTCTCCAGGGAACAGTGCCTACCCTCTGAGCAACCACATGATGACGCCAATCCAGAACCCCACCACACCACCCCAGGTAAGATACAACGCTGCCCATAGTGCAACCAGGGCCATAGTAGAGCACACATTCGGAGTGCTCAAGTCACGCTTCCGCTCCCTTGACCGCTCTGGCGGGCAGCTACTCGATGCACCCCCAGTAGTGTGCAGGATCATTGTGGCAGTATGTGTCCTGCACAATGTTGCAACACGGCAGGGTGTACCGGTGCCCCCACATCCCCAACCACAGGCACAGGTGCTGCCCATTGGAGGGGACAGAGCATGTGGCGAGGCAGCCCGGACCCAGCTTGTGGCCACATTTTTCACCTAAACTCCCACACCCAAGCGACAAACTACATCAAAAAGCAAATTACGCATGTACAGGATCCACAATTGGTCATAGATCATGTGCTGCAGGGACACAGTGGGCACCAGAAGGCAAACAGAGTGTACATCTGGACATGGAAGGGTCGTTGTACATGGAGTGGATCATAGTGTGATTGTGTGGGTCAGTGGGGAAATGCACTCAATATATGCATGTGCAATCAAGTGGCCATCAGTTTCCTCTACACATCACATGTGAACATTCACCATGTGTACACCCCAGCATGTCAAGCCACAACTATTCCCTTCGAACCTGAAAGGTAAACAGAACACAGGAACAGGCATTGATCAGCAGAATACATCATGTACATAGGATACTGCAATTACAATGTCGGGGTGTGCATCACACTGTAGGGCAAGGCAACTGTCAACAACAAAACACCCCCCCTCCATCACAAATCACCATGGCCCACTGAACAACTGCACCTGGGTTATGTAGCCTTCGTCCTTGAAGTTCACCTGGCCACAGGATCACCCTTCCCCTTTGTCACCATCTCCCACCTTATGTGCAAAAAGTGTCCAGCACCCTCTGAGGCCACCTTGACTTGCAAAAACACCACATCAAAGAGAACTCAAAGCAGGCGAACACAGAAGCCAAGCAAAAAATCTGCAGGCAGCAAAACAAACCAGAAGAGCCTCCAGTAGATGACGTGAAGTAGCAGTACGTCACAAAGCCCAAGTACTACCACAGTGACGTAACAACCAAGGTAGCACAGTAAAACAATATCACAACAGGATGTGTACCATGTGTGGTACATAACACAGAATAATGCACCACAAACTGATGTGTACTGTCATAGCTCGTGTGTACAGGTGCAGGAGTGGCACAAACCAACCACCCCCACCGTGGCTCGGTACCTGCAAGGTCAAACTCATACAGGCCTCTGAGACCCTGGTGGGGAAGGAGGGTCAGGGATATGCAGTTGGGACAGACATTGCTATACTGGATAACGGGAATGAGGAGCAGGAGAGGGGAGTAGGATTCACATGGGAAAGTAGGAAATGCACAAAACTGTACTACTCACATTAACACATACACAAGTACACCAAAACGGATCATCATGCACATAGTAACAAATTACTCAAATGGAAGACAAAGAGAAACTTATCTCTGGGGTGAGTGCTGGCCTCCTGTCTGCGCACTCTCAGGTCCGGTAACAGAAGCAGTTTAATTCTGCAAGGAGAGCCACAGTTACTAATCTGTGCGTGCCCATAACACACAAACACACCACCATATATGCCCCAAAGTAACAAAATACTCTACAAACAAACAATCTGGTGTGGATGCTTCGTACCCATTCATAACATTACCCCTGTGATGGGTCATACACAGTCAATGCAGTAAGTCATGCGCCGCTGGGTGCGTTGCAAATGGAAGACCAATGTGTCACGAATCACACAACATGCAATGTTCCCTGGGTAAGCAGCCAGATGCATATAGCAAGGAATGACTTCAGAACAAGTCGTGTTCCACCATGACCCAAATAAAGTAGGTAGTGCATGTGTCAAATTCTACATGGTAATGAAATGCACTGCACACGAGTCTGTCCCTTGCTGTCTGTCCATGTGAGCTGCTTCTTTCTATATCTCGGAATGCTACATGGCTAATACAAGTGCCTCAATGGACCATGGTGGACCGGAGGGTATGTGCCACTGGCCCTGCAGGTGCCCCAGATAACTTTCCCATCAACTAGCCATTAGTCCACCAACGCATCTCAGCTGTATTGTGCGCTTCAACACCAATATTTGTCCAAGCTCACAGTCAGTGCTGCTACTAAGCATGCATGTGCAACTGGCCAGGTGGAAGGTCTGCTACATTGTGCCCCCCCCCCCCCCCTGTGCTGCTCACCTTGCCTGGAGTCCCTTGAAATATGTCAGCTGTTTTCAGATGTCTGAGTGCAATCCCTGTGCCTCTGCTTGCACACACATGCGTATGTCGGCACCACCAACATGTCCAGCTTCCAGACATCCAATGGCCCATGTCTGCTGGCAAAGGTGGTCTGGAGGCTCATCCCCCTGCAGAAAGGGCATGAAACACATGATTAATGCTTTAAAATCATCTGCGTGTGCCTCTTCAGGCATTACATGACTGGACGATGTCAGAGACGTACACACAAATCACACCATCAGTCCGTCTTTCACAGGCAAACTGTTGAACACACCATCTACGCCATGAATTGCAACAAGCACATGTACAGTATAGATAATAAACATACTACACAATGAATAGCAATGAATGTACACATCAATCATGAAACTCCCACCTAGCGAATGAAGAACAGTGGTCAATAACACCCCTATCATCCCCACTAGGGGTGTTAACACAAGTTTCAGAGCAGCTATGACAGTCCAGAGCCCTTGTGTAATAGGCTGTTACACCGAACCATCCTTGCCAGCCCATGGATAAGGGAAGCAGGTGTGGCATATGTGAGTCAAGTACCCCAAGCTGCAAACACATACACGAGACAAGCTTGAAGGGCCCAGATGGAACAGACAGTGGATGCTCTCAAAAGCCACAAAGCACCACACCATCACATGAAACACACATAGACAAACAATTTTAAAGTATATTAACTAATTACACTAACTATGAAAAACCTACATTACCTATTTAAACTAACTATCAAATTGAAACTAAACTAACTAAACTAAAAGAAAAATCAAAAATGGCCACATACGACCCGGGGGGGGGAACCAGGAGGGGGGAGATACAGGTGCTCAACACCCACATGCAATGATGTTGAGGAAAAAAAAAACCTCCCTGGGCTCAACGCCTGCACAGCCCGACCTATGTGGGAGATAGATTGTCATCCGAGTCTGGCTCTTCCTGGAAAGGCGGACATGGCACAGGAGCCTGACCACGCCTAGCCGCAGCTTGCCCCTTGTCGGCAGCAAGTCTGCCGGACGGTTGAGCCTGGTTCTGTGCGGCGATCACACGTAGGTCTGCATGCAGAACCTCCCGTGATACATGTGCTCCCACTTGCAAGGTAGCACGTGTAACACAGAGTTCCTCCTGCAAGGCCTGGCTAGACAACTGCTGCACCTCCCAGCAAGCCTGTCTGAGGCCGCCATGCCCAGCCTGAGCGAGCGGGCCATGGACCGTGCCACCATCTGCTGGAGAAGCACCTGCCTAGCAGGGGGGAGCACGGATTGGGCCACACGCTCCATGCTCTCAGCAATGTTCTCCATTGCTGCCCCCTGCCATTCAGAATTGGCAGTCATGTCTTGCTCCCACTCAGTATACTGCGGTTGCGCGCGGTGACTGCGTTGCTGGGCTTGACCCCTGCGGGACCCAAGGACTGGGTGTCCTCGTTGTGTTGGCACCGCCCGCGGCTGCACAACTACATGCCCCCGTCGACGTGATGGCCCAGGCATCAGTGACTGGTGTGGAGGGGGACCCTGTGTCCCGATCCACCACATGCGGAGGTTCCAAGACTGTCTGACCCCTCAGTGCAGGTGTTGCGGACAGAGGAGTGCCCAAATCAGAATCACTCAACCCTGACATATGGACCTGATGCTCATCCAACTCGACATGGACATCAGAGTGGTCATCAGGGCTGGACTCATTGCCAGCCAGAGACAAGATGGACTGTAGCACATGTGGGTTTTCGTGGCCTACCACCCCACGACCCCCACTTGTGCTGGGTTGCTGTAGTGATAACAACCCTGTGCCTGGCATGACAACACCATCCTCTGGCTCCATTGCATCATCATCTGAAAAGTAGAGAGAAAAAAGGTCACTACACATGTTAGAAGCACACAACACACACAGACACCAAACACATCAAGCAGACATGTCACACACAAAATAGAACCTGCCATGCATGCTGGGTCAACTTGAAATTGCTTCTGTGATTAGGCATGTCGAAAGGTGTCAGTTTGCACTGAAGTGGGTCGATGCAGTTCAGCAAATATGCACGTTACTCACTATCTACATGTCCAAGAACTTCATGATGTGTGTCAGAAAATGTGAAGGCAGTGCAAGGTCAACTTCAGGCTTTTTTGCAATGTACATTCAATGGGTAGCATGTCTACAAGCAAACCACACCACCCCCCAAGTGCAAATGCACGGATGCCTAGCATGGTATCAAAAGGCTGAACATAGACCTGTGTATTGACAGACAGTGTTGACTAACAACAACTGCATCATGTGAGTCAAGTGACAACACAGCAAATGATGGTGGGACAGTAAGCAGGACACATGATGAAACCTCTGGAGTACACCCACGTGTGAAGGAGACACTACACCAGCTGGACAGAGTCATTGGCCATTGAACAGACTGAGGACAGTCCAGAGCCCTTGTGTAATAGACTGTCACACCCTAAACATGTGTGCGACGCAGGACTGAGCCACAGTGGAAATGGGAAGGCTGATGAAATGCCATGCAATGTAGGTCCCCCTGCATTCCTGCTACAATGATCATCCAGTCAAGGACACATAGGGGCATGAGTGGAATACACATGGAGCATGAAAGGGTACTCATGTCCCTGCTGGGCATCTGACCTCTGCACAGTCCAAGTGAGACACCCTTCATCAAGTACAAAGGATGTACCAAACAGCATATGTCTGGCAGATTGGCTTCTGGAAGTTAGCATGTACACAGGACGCATGAACAGGGAAGTACTCAACGGCAAAATGGAAGCATACCAGTGTTAAGGTGGAATTGGGGTGCAGAAGGGGGTGGAGGGGCAAGGGAGCATGCCTACATGGAGTACCCGCATGCAGGCAGAGGACACATGCATGTCAGTCATGCTATGACATAGTCCCTGGGCTGAGAGGAAGTTCACCCCACGCTACATGCAGAAGGGCCAGTGAGCTGGAATATGGACTTGAGGGGCATCCTGGTGACGAGCATGTGAGTAGGGTGCAATAGTGGTAATGCGGACAGTCCCTGTCCGCTCCACATGTCCACCATCCAGCAGAGCAGACATGCATCAGGGAAGCATTGAATTACTTGCACATCAGAACCATGTACATGTGACATGTAGTGGCAGTCATGCACAACACATCACACAAGTAAAACACACATGTCCACAACAAACACGCAGCAACACTCACTGGACTGGGCATCAAAGTCCGGCATCTCTCCCACTCCTTCAACCGATTCAGATGGTATGAACTCCGCAATGAGTGACTCATGCGGAGTGAGGTCTTCCTCCTCAGGTGCAGGCCCACTGCCAGTCACCACAGTCAAGTTGTAATTTGAGGCATGCTTAGCCTTAGCGCTGCGTTTGAGGTCATTTCAACGCTTTTTGCACTCTTGCGCCGTGCGCACCTCATGGCCGAATGCACTCACATGTTCTGCAACTTGCTTCCAGTGGGTATCACGGTGGGCAGCCGTAGTCTGACAATTAGGACCCACTAGCATGTCACGGCTGTGGCCCAGCATATAGTCCACGAGGTAGTCCAGTTCCTGGTTGCAGAAAGGCTTCTTCCTCGACATGCTGGAGGTCGTAGCTGTGTGTGGGGTCCCAGCCTGTGCTGCAGGTGCAACCATCCTCCTCTTGGATTGTGGCTCAGACCCTGGCTGGCAAATGCTCAAGTGGTGCACCCCTGCCTCTTCCCCCTCTGTGGCCACCCTGGACACCCTGGAGTCCCTCTACTCCCTGGTTCCCCGGCCACATCCCTGACCACGCCTGCCACAAGGAGGACGCCCAGCTGAGGCACCCCTCACCTTTGGTGGCCTCCCAACCATGGCACAGATGGAGTAGTGCCAGCACAAATGGAGGAGTACCAATGGGAGGTGTACACCACAATTGTCCTGAGCAATTGGGGTGAAGGGGGTGAGATGCAAGATGTTAACAGCCCCCCTGCACCTGCAAGGCTGTATGTGACCCCAGTGATGTAGTGACAGGACACGCAATGCTCAGGCACTGCAAAACTGCAGTAAAACCGTGCACGCAACCCTGCAGTCTACGTGCGTGGAATCAACCTCCCGCAGTACGCGGTGGCACCCAGTAACACGAAAAACACGTACGCGTGGGACACGCAGGCTACTATGATCTCGAAAATGGGTGCGATACACAGGAGCACCCGCAGTGTGAAAAATAGTGTGCGCAACACACCATCTGACTAGCGTGATAATGAAAAACATGCGTAGCCAATACCCCCGCCAAAAGAATAGACACGTCCTCGATCCGCTGTGAAGTTGTGATGGCACGCGAAACAACACGAAGCAGCAACACACGTGGGTCTCCACGAAAGGCACGTACAGCGAACTGCTGGCCCCGCTCACCTTTAACCTGTGCTGAGGGAAACACCCGCGCACGTCACGTCACTTACGCGTAGGCCCTTTCCTCGGATTACACGCATTCACACACGGACGTGCAGTTTTTTCACGCACACTGTACCACTATTTCCAAGTCACGAGGGAAACGCCCACGCGCGTAACATCACAGCTTACATGCTAAGGGCCTTTCCTCGAATTACACACCGACGTGCAATTATTTCACATGCCAAATCACTCCGTATCAAGCTGGCCACGCAACAACACCCAGAAGACCACGCTCCTGCCAATAAGGCCGAATTACTGCCCCCCAGAGCCACGAGCATGCTCCCACATGCCACCTGCTGTAGCCTGCCTGCCTGCTGCTCACATGCCCTGCTATTTGCTGCCTGCACATCAGCCATCTGCAGGGGTGCAGTTGTTGTGACCACCCCTGCTGGAACTGAAGACACCTGACTGGGATACCATTGCTCCACATCCCAGCCCCAGGACCCAGTTGCCCACCCACACCTGCCTCTGGGGTTGCCATGTTGGGCACACCACCATCTGGCACCACTGGCAACCCCCAGCGAGAGAGGCAGAGGGCCACCAGCTTCAGTGCCAGGGAAGTTGGTGTCCTGGTGGAGCAAGTCCTGGGGTAGTATGATGCCCTCTTTGGAAGTTCTCGCGCCGACTATGAAGGACGGACCAGGATCTGGATGGACATTGTGATTGCCATCAATGAGGAGGGGTGGCAGTCCGCGACATCAAACATGTCAAGAGGCAGTGGGAGGACTTCAGGTCCAGGACCCTCGACAAGGCCCGGAGCCTCTTGAAGGCCGGGGATGCCAAGGGGTGCCGGGGACACCTGTCCAACCACCAAATGAGGGTCCTGGAACGCATATGCCCAGTGCTCCACGTCCAGGACCTTAAGTGGCAGACCCGTCTGGAGTCGAGCGGTAAGTGTACATACATACTGATTGGACGCTGTGCGTGTCGTGGTGTGCCAGTAGGTTGCAGGTTGCACATGTGTTTTTGTAGGGCCATGTATGGATGTGTATAGACAGGGGCGTGAGGCTGACACATGAGAGTCCTGTCATGTGTGAGACACATGGATGGTGTATGTGTGGCTAAGCATTCAGGCCAAATGCAGATGTGGGAGCACACATGTTTGAATTACTGTGTATGTACGTTGGCATGGTTGTGGTGTCACACATAGATGTTGGTTCCAGCTGCATGTATCTGCAATGTGTACATGTGCATGTGTGTGTATTTGACAAGTGTGCAACTGTGATGCAACATGGATGCATGTGACACTGATATGTAGAAGGCTGAATGCCAAATATGACATGGATGGCGATCTCATCACTGCGACAGTTGGTGGAGATGTACACATGCATGTAAGTGTGGTGGCGTGTGTGCATGTCTTGTGCACTCCCCGTTTTTCATGTGATATCAGGCTCACCTTTGGCTGCTCATGCTGTTGTATGTGTATGAATGGTGCTGCCTGGTGCGATATTGCTGTGGAATTGCTCATGTGTGTGAGTTGAAATTACATGGGTGTTGGGGATTGTGATGCTATGTCTGAAGTTTGACACTGCCACTCATGTGCAACTGTCATGTGTGTATCAGTCCATTATACAGTGCCCTGATGCCTGTGTCCTATCTCTCCCTGTCTGCAGCATCAACTGATGAAGAGTGCGGAGAGGGTGCTGTGGAGTAAGCCAGCAGGGATCGCACCGCCAGCCGGAGACGCAAGGCCCGGCTCCCCTCCCAGGTTGTCATCTCGTCAGGGAGTGAGGAGTCCGGTGCCGTGTCCCAGGCTGCAGCTTCTGAGGGTAGGTCCAAGAGGCGGAGGTCAGAGTTGGACTCCTCAGCAGCAGAAGGAGCAGCTGAGATCCCACAGGGTCCGATGGAGGAAGATGGCACGGAGTCTTCCAGGTTGGTGGGGGGTTTGGTGGAGAAGGAGGCCGTGGAAGGGACAGACACAGGTTCTGGAGGTGGGGATTCCACTGGTGCTAGTGGTGCAGTGCAGGGGCAGGGACAGGAGGCAGAACAGGCCACCGCGGAGGTGCCTGTGTGTAATCCTGTCCCCGATCCTGTGACTGCATCATCCAGCACCAGCAGGGATGCCTACGTCCAGACCCGTTTTCAGGGAGGGGATCCGCTTACAACAACTGGCCTTCCTCTCCCTGCGGATGTGGCTATTCGGGACCGGGTTGAGCCTGTCCTAAGTGGGATGACGTTGCGTCAATGGGGCATGTGAGGTGACCTGCAGTGTTTTCGTGAGGACACTGCACGTCATTTCGAATGCCTCGTTGACCGCAATGACCTACTGGGATGGGTCACCAGGGCCGGATTCCTCCATTTGCTGGACCTTGTTCCGACCCCCTCCTCACCTGAATCCCCTTTGCGCCAGTCGTCCTCCATGCCATCTTTCACCCATGTATAACCTGGGTACCCTGTGGAGCTGCCTCTGACCCTGCGGCCAGGTTGGTGGAGGACACATCCCTGCCACAGTAGGGAGTCGGACGTCCAGCAGGGGTGGCCACCTCAACAACTGCAACCCAGCCAGAGGAGGACGCGCAGGCAGCAAGAGCCAGGGCACAGGCACAGCAGCAGTAGCAACAAGGTGGGAGCCATGATGGCTCGGGGCCTTCAACATCGGAGGGGCAGGCATCGGCCAGAGAGCAGGAGGACCCAGGATTGGAAGTGTCTTCCGTGTGGCAGCGGTTGGGCCAGGCCATAGATGCGGAGCGGGCCGAAGAGGCACGTCTCACAATGGTTAGGGCGGAGATCTCCATGCGGAGGGCTCTGAGGTGGGCCGAGTGCCTCGAGGCAATTTGCAGCGAGTTGGAGGTCCACATGTCATCGTCCCTGTGAATCCTCTGCGCCATGGAAGAGGACCGCCTCCGGGACATCGAACAGGAGTTCGATATGCCCTGCCCGGGAAATCGGGAAGTGAGCCCTCGGACTAGACCGCTGCCATTGTAAATAGTTTTTAGAGTTAGGTTTCCTTTTCCTTTTCCTTTGATTTGTGGTGAATGGACTATGCCACACACATTTGTATATAGTTTTTTTATTAGGTAGTTTCTTAGGTAGGTTTCATTTCTTTCGTTGGGCTCATGGACCCTTGACAATGGATTGTACATAGTTGGACAATGGATTATTTTGAACTTTTTCTTTTGATTTCACCATGGACCAATGGATTTTTCTTTTTATGTTTCCTTTGGATTTGCGTTGGTGGAGGGAGAGTTTGGACTTTTTTTCTTTCGGATTTCTTTGGATTGGTTATACTTTTCATTTACTCATCTTTTGCGCATACTTTTCATTTCATGTTTGCTATTTTGTTATGCTTTCATTTCATTGCTTTATTTTTGTACATAATACATTTTGATATTTTACTTCCATGTGTGGGATTCGCTCATTGGGTTCATGCATGTGAAAATGTGGGTTTACACAATCAATGCCAACCAGTGTGTTTGTGTGACGGACATGTGTTGATGTACATAGTTGACTTTTGGTTTTTGTCTTGAGATAGGCATGTCAATGTGGGGTGGATTGGGAAATCATTGCGTCTCAAGAATTGGGTGGCGTGCTGTGGTATTTTGGTGTAGAAGTGGGCCATGATTGTGCATCTTTATGTCATGTAGGGGCGGGACATAAGTGGGGGCCTGCTGGCAGGTGCCCCTCACTGCTGGGGGGCGGGGGTGCAGGGGGACATGAGTGGGACATGAGTGGGGGCCTGCTGGCAGGTGCCCCTCACTGCTGGAGGGTGGGGGTGCTGGGGGACATGAGTGGGACATGAGTGGGGGCCTGCTGGCAGGTGCCCCTCACTGCTGGGGGGTGGGTGTGCAGGGGGACATGAGTGGGGGCCTGCTGGCAGGGGCCCCTCACTGCTGGTGGGTGGGGGTGCAGGGGAACATGAGTTGGGGCCTGCTGGCAGGTGCCCCTCACTGCTGGGGGGTGGGGTGCTGGGGGACATGAGTGGGGGCCTGCTGGCAGGTGCCCCTCACTGCTGGGGGGTAAGGGTGCAGGGGGACATGAGTGGGACATGAGTACTGCTGGGGGTGGGAGTACAGGGGGACTTGAGTGGGGGCCTGCTGGCAGGTGACCCTCACTGCTGGGGGGTGGGGGTGCAGGGGGACATGAGTGGGACATGAGTGGGGGCCTGCTGGTAGGTGCCCCTCAGTGCTGGGGGTTGGGGGTGCAGGGGGACATGAGTGGGGGCCTGCTGGCAGGTGCCACTCACTGCTGGGGGGTGGAGGTGCAGGGGGACATGAGTGGGACATGAGTGGGGGCCTGCTGGCAGGTGCCCCTCACTGCTGGGGGGTGGGGGTGCTGGGGGACATCAGTGGAGGCCTGCTGGCAGGTGCACCTCACAGCTGGGGGGTGGGGGTGCAGGGGGACATGAGTGGGGGCCTGCTGGCAGGTGCCCCTCTCTGCTGGGGGGGTGGGGGTGCAGGGGGACATGAGTGGGGGCCTGCTGGCAGGTGCCCCTCACTGCTGGGGGGTGGGGGTGCTGGGGGGCATCAGTGGAGGCCTGCTGGCAGTTGCCCCTCACTGCTGGGTGTGGGGGTGCAGGGGGACATGAGTGGAGGCCTGCTGGCAGGTGCCCCTCACTGCTGGGGGGTGGGGGTGCAGGGGGACATGAGTGGGACATGAGTGGGGGCCTGCTGGCAGGTGCCCCTCACTGCTGGGGGTGGGGTTGCTGGGGGACATGAGTTGGTGATCATATTGCAAAGTGATATGTGGTTTGGCTGGGGGGCATGCCCATGGTGGATTGACTGCCTGCGGGATAAGACCAGGGGTGCAGGGTAGTCCCCTGTGGTGTTAGCTGCCTGTAGGGTCCGTGGAGGAGGTAGAGGGGACACCTGGGAGGACCCACACTGCCAATTCACATGTGGGACTCCCCGCGCACCCCACTGGATACACGTACTCCGCTCTGACTGCGAAATCGTGTGTGAAACTTCACGTGCACCCCCGAAACACACGTACCCCGCTCTGACAGCGAAATCACGTGTGAAACTTCATGCGCACCCCCGAAATACATGTATCCCGCTCTGACAGCAAAATCGCGTGTGAAACTTCACAAGCACCCCCGAAATACACGTACCCCGCTCTGACAGCAAAATCGCGCGTGAAACTTCACGCGCACCTCAGAAATACACGTGCCCCGCTCGCACAGGGACCATCGTGTGTGAAACTTCCCACAAACCCCAGTAATACATGTAACCCGCTCGCACAGGGCCCAAGCGTGTGAAACTTCCCACGAACCCCAGTAATACACGTACCCCGCTCGCACAGGGCCCGAGCGTGTGAAACTTCCTGCGAACCCAGTAATACACGTATCCTGCTTGCACAGGGCCAATCACGTGTGAAACTTCCCTCGAACCCCAGTAATACATGTACCCCACTCGCACAGGGCCAATCGCGTGTGAAACTTCCCACGCACCCCAGTAATACACGTACCCCACTCGCACAGGGCCAATCGCATGTGAAACTTCCTGCGCACCCCCAAAATACACGTACCCCGCACGCACAGGGCCAATCGCGTGTGAAACTTCCTGCGCACCTCTGAAATACACGTACCCCGCTTGCACAGCTCCAATCGCGTGTGAAATTCCCTGCGAACCCCAGTGATACATGTACCCCGCTCGCACAGGGCCAATTGGAGGGCTCTGAGGCGGGCCGAGTGCCTCGAGGCAATTCGCAGGGAGTTGGAGGTCCACATGTCATCGTCCCTGCGAACCCTCGGGGCCATGGAAGAGGACCGCCTCCGGGACATCGAGCAGGAGTTCGATGATGCCCTGGCCTGGGAAATCGGGAGTGAGACGTCGGACTAGCCCGCTGCCATTGTAAATAGTTTTTAGAGTTAGGTTTCCTTTTCCTTTTCCATTGATTTGTGGTGAATGGACTATGCCACACACATTTGTATATAGTTTTTTTATTAGGTAGTTTCTTAGGTAGGTTTCATTTCTTTCGTTGGGCTCATGGACCCTTGACAATGGATTGTACATAGTTGGACAATGGATTTATTTGAACTTTTTCTTTTGATTTCACCATGGATCAATGGATTTTTCTTTTTACGTTTCCTTTGGATTTGCGTTGGTGGAGGTAGAGTTTGGACTATTTTTCTTTCTAATTTCTTTGGATTGGTTATACTTTTAATTTACTCATCTTTTGCACATGCTTTTCATTTCATGTTTGCTATTTTGTTATGCTTTCATTTCATTGCTTTATTTTTGTACATAATACATTTTGATATTTTACTTTCATGTGTGGGATTTGCTCATTGGGTTCATGCATATGAAAATGTGGGTTTACACAATCAATGCAAAACAGTGTGTGTGTGACGGACATGTGTTTATGTACATAGTTGACTTTTGGTTTGTGTCTTGAGATAGGCATGTCAGTGTGGGGTGTCTTGGGAAATCATTGTGTCTCAAGAATGGGGTGGCGTGCTGTGGTATTTTGTTGTAGAAGTGGGCCATGATTGTGCATCTTTATGTCATGTAGGGGCGGGACATGATTGGGAGCCTGCTGGCAGGTGCCCCTCACTGCTGGGGGGTGGGGGTGCAGGGGACATGAGTGGGACATGAGTGGGGGCCTGCTGGCAGGTGCCCCTCACTGCTAGGGGGTGGGGGTGCTGGGGGACATGAATGGGGGCCTGCTGGCAGGTACCCCTCACTGCTGTGGGGTGGGGGTGTTGGGGGACATGAGTGGGACATGAGTGGGGGCCTTCTGGCATTTGCCCCTCACTGCTGGGGGTTGGGGGTGCAGGGGGACATGAGTGGGGGCCTGCTGGCAGGTGCCCCTCACTGCTGGGGGGTGGAGGTGCAGGGGGACATGAGTGGGACATGAGTGGGGGCCTGCTAGCAGGTGCCCCTCACTGTAGGGGGGTGGGGGTGCTGGGGGACATGAGTGGGGGCCTGCTGGCAGGTGCCCCTCACAGCTGGGGAGTGGGGATGCAGGGGGACATGAGTGGGGGCCTGCTGGCAGGTGCCCCTCACTGCTGGGGGGTGGGGGTGCAGGGGGACATGAGTGGGACATGAGTGGGGGCCTGCTGGCACGTGCCCCTCACTGCTGGGGGGTGGAGGTGCAGGGGGACATGAGTGGAGGCCTGCTGGCAGGTGCCCCTCACTGCTGGGGGGCTGGCGGTGCAGGGGGACATGAGTGGGACATGAGTGGGGGCCTGCTGGCAGGAGCCCCTCACTGCTGGGGGGTGGGGGTGCTGGGGGACATGAGTTGGTGATCATATTGCAAGGTGACATGTGGCTTGGCTGGGGGGCATGCCCATGGTGGATTGACTGCCTGCGGGACAAGACCAGTGGTGCAGGGTAGTCCCCTGTGGTGTGGGCTGCCTGCAGGGGCCGTGAAGGGGTATAGAGGGGACACCTGGGAGGATCCACACTGCCAATTCACATGTGGGACTCCCCGCGCACCCCACTGGATACACGTACCCCGCTCTGACAGCGAAATCATGTGTGAAACTTCACGCGCACCCCCGAAACACATGTACCCCGCTCTGACAGTGAAATTGCGTGTGAAACTTCATGCGCACCCCCGAAATACATGTATCCCGCTCTGACAGCAAAATCGCGTGTGAAACTTCACGCGCACCCCCGAAATACACGTACCCCGCTCTGACAGCAAAATTGCGTGTGAAACTTCACGCGCACCTCAGAAATACACGTGCCCTGCTCGCACAGGGCCCATCGTGTGTGAAACTTCCCACGAACCCCAGTAATACAAGTACCCCGCTCGCACATGGCCCGAGCGTGTGAAACTTCCTGCGAACCCCAGTAATACACGTATCCCGCTTGCACAGGGCCAATCACGTGTGAAACTTCCCTCGAACCCCAGTAATACACGTACCCCACTCGCACAGGGCCAATCGCGTGTGAAACTTCCCGCGCACCCCAGTAATACACGTACCCCACTCGCACAGGGCCAATCGCATGTGAAACTTCCTGCGCACCCCCAAAATACACATACCCCGCTCGCACAGGGCCAATCGGGTGTGAAACTTCCCGCGCACCTCCGAAATACACGTACCCCGCTCGCACAGGTCCAATCGCATGTGAAATTACCTGCGAACCCCAGTGATACATGTACCCCGCTCGCATAGGACCAATCGGAGGGCTCTGAGGCAGGCCGAGTGCCTCGAGGCAATTCGCAGGGAGTTGGAGGTCCACATGTCATCGTCCCTGCGAACCCTCGGGGCCATGGAAGAGGACCGCCTCCGGGACATCGAGCAGGAGTTCGATGATGCCCTGGCCTGGGAAATCGGGAAGTGAGACGTCGGACTAGCCCGCTGCCATTGTGAATAGTTTTTAGAGTTAGGTTTCCATTTCCTTTTCCTTTGATTTGTGGTGAATGGACTATGCCACACACATTTGTATATAGTTTTTTTATTAGGTAGTTTCTTAGGTAGGTTTCATTTCTTTCGTTGGGCTCATGGACCCTTGACAATGGATTGTACATGGTTGGACAATGGATTTATTTGAACTTTTTCTTTTGATTTCACCATGGATCAAAGGATTTTTCTTTTTACGTTTCCTTTGGATTTGCGTTGGTGGAGGGAGAGTTTGGACTCTTTTTCTTTCGGATTTCTTTGGATTGGTTATACTTTTCATTTACTCATCTTTTGCACATGCTTTTCATTTCATGTTTGCTATTTTGTTATGCTTTCATTTCATTGCTTTATTTTTGTACATAATACATTTTGTTATTTTACTTTCATGTGTGGGATTTGCTCATTGGGTTCATGCATGTGAAAATGTGGGTTTACACAATCAATGCCAAACAGTGTGTGTGTGTGACGGGCATGTGTTGATGTACATAGTTGACTTTTGGTTTGTGTCTTGAGATAGGCATGTCAGTGTGGGGTGTCTTGGGAAATCATTCCGTCTCAAGAATGGGGTGGCGTGCTGTGGTATTGTGGTGTATAAGTGGGCCATGAATGTGCATCTTTATGTCATGTAGGGGCGGGACATGAGTGGGGGCCTTCTGGCAGGTGCCCCTCACTGCTGGGGGATGGGGGTGCAGGGGGACATGAGTGGGACATGAGTGGGGGCCTGCTGGCAGGTGCCCCTCACTGCTCGGGGTTGGAGATGCAGGGGGACATGAGTGGGGGCCTGCTGGCAGGTGCCCCCCACTGCTGGGGGGTGGGGGTGCAGGGGGAAATGAGTGGAACATGAGTGGGGGCCTGCTGGTAGGTGCCCCTCACTGCTAGGGGGTGGGGGTGCTGGGGGACATGAATGGGGGCCTGCTGGCAGTTGCCCCTCACTGCTGGGGGGTGGGGGCACTGGGGGACATGAGTGGGACATGAGTGGGGGCCTGCTGGCAGGTGCCCCTCACTGCTGGGGGTTGGGGATGCAGGGGGACATGAGTGGGGGCCTGCTGGTAGGTGCCCCTCACTGCTGGGGGGTGGGAGTGCAGGGGGACATTAGTGGGACATGAGTGGGGGCCTGCTGGCAGGTGCCCCTCACTGCTGGGTGGTGGGGGTGCTGGTGGACATGAGTGGGGGCCAGGTGGCAGGTGCCCCTCACTGCTGGGGAGTGGGGGAGCAGGAGGACATGAGTGGGGGCCTGCTGGCAGGTGCCCCTCACTGCTGGGGGGTGGGGGTGCAGGGGGACATGAGTGGGGGCCTGCTGGCAGGTGCCCCTCACTGCTGGGGGGTGGGGGTGCTGGGGGACATGAGTTGTGATCATATTGCAAGGTGACATGTGGCTTGGCTGGAGGCCATGCCCATGGTGGATGGGCTGCCTGCGGGACAAGACCAGGGGTGCAGGGTAGTCTCCTGTGGTGTGGGCTGCCTGCAGGGGCCGTGGAGGAGGTAGAGGGGACACCTGGGAGGACCCAAACTGCCAATTCACATGTGGGAATCCCCGCGACCCCACTGGATACACGTACCCCGCTCTGACAGCAAAATCGTGTGTGAAACTTCACGCGCACCCCCGAAACAAGCGTACCCCTCTCTGACAGCGAAATTGCATGTGAAACTTCACGCGCACCCCAGAAATACACTTGCCCCGCTCGCACAGGGCCCATCGTGTGTATAACTTCCCGCAAACCCTAGTAATATATGTACACCGCTCGCACAGGGCCAATCGCGTGTGAACCTTCCCGCGAACCCCAGTAATACACGTATCTCGCTTGCACATGGCCAATTCCATGTGAAACTTCCCGCGCACCCCCAAAATACACGTACCCTGCACGCACAGGGCCAATCGCGTGTGAAACTTTCCGTGCACCTCCGAAATACACATACCCCACTCGCACAGGTCCAATCGCGTGTGAAACTCCCTGCAAACCCTAGTGATACATGTACCCCGCTCGCACAGGGCCAATCGGAGGGCTGTGAGGCGGGCCGAGTGCCTCGAGGCAATTCGCAGGGAGTTGGAGGTCCACATATCATCGTCCCTGTGAACCCTCGGGGCCATGGAAGAGGACCGCCT
Source organism: Ambystoma mexicanum (assembly GCF_040938575.1). Taxonomy (NCBI): domain Eukaryota; kingdom Metazoa; phylum Chordata; class Amphibia; order Caudata; family Ambystomatidae; genus Ambystoma; species Ambystoma mexicanum. The sequence continues at coordinate 1,223,878,687 of NC_090930.1, read as the reverse complement.
CCGGGACATCGAGCAGGAGTTCGATGATGCCCTGGCCCGGGAAATCGGGAAGTGAGACATCAGACTAGCCCGCTGCCATTGTAAATAGTTTTTAGAGTTAGGTTTCCTTTTCCTTTTCCTTTGATTTGTGGTGAATGGACTATGCCACACACATTTGTATATAGTTTTTTTATTAGGTAGTTTCTTAGGTAGGTTTCATTTCTTTCGTTGGACTCATGGACCCTTGACAATGGATTGTACATAATTGGACAATGGATTTATTTGAACTTTTTATTTGATTTTGAACATGGATTAATGGATTTTTCTTTTGGACAATGGATTGTACATGGGTGGACAATGGATTATTTTGAACTTTTTCTTTTGATTTCACCATGGATCAATGGATTTTTCTTTTTACGTTTCCTTTGGATTTGCGTTGGCGGAGGGAGAGTTTGGACTATTTTTCTTTCGGATTTCTTTGGATTGGTTATACTTTTCATTTACTCATCTTTTGCACATGCTTTTCATTTCATGTTTGCTATTTTGTTATGCTTTCATTTCATTGCTTTATTTTTGTACGTAATACATTTTGATATTTTACTTCCATGTGTGGGATTCGCTCATTGGATTCATGCATGTGAAAATGTGGGTTTACACAATCAATCCCAAACAGTGTGTGTGTGTGACGGACATGTGTTGATGTACATAGTTGACTTTTGGTTTGTGTCTTGAGATAGGCATGTCAGTGTGGGGTGGATTGGAAATCATTGCGTCTCAAGAATGGGGTGGTGTGCTGTGGTATTTTGGTGTAGAAGTGGGCCATTTTTGTGCATCTTTATGTCATGTAGGGGCGGGACATGAGTGGGGGCCTGCTGGCAGGTGCCCTGCACTGCTGGGGGTTGGGGTGCAGGGGGACATGAGTGGGACATGAGTGGGGGCCTGCTGGCAGGTACCCCTCACTGTTACGGGTTGGGGGTGCTGAAGGACATGAGTGGGGCCCTGCTGGCAGGTGCCCCTCATTGCTGGGGGGTGGGGGTATAGGGGGACATGAGTGGGGGCCTGCTGGCAGGTTCCCCTCACTGCTGAGGGGTGGGGGTGCAGGGGGACATGAGTGGGACATGAGTGGGGGCCTGCTGGCAGGTGCCCCTCACTGCTGGGGGGTGGGGGTGCAGGGGGACATGAGTGGGGGCCTGCTGGCAGGTACCTCTCACTGCTGGGGGGTGGGGGTGCAGGGGGACATGAGTGGGGGCCTGCTGGCAGGTGCCCCTCACTGCTGGGGGGTGGGGGTGCAGGGGGACATGAATGGGGGCCTGCTGGCAGGTGCCCCTCACTGCTGGGGGGTGGGGGTGCAGGGGGACATGAGTGGTTATCGCGTGTGAAACTTCCCGCGCACCCCAGTAATACACGTACCCCGCTCGCACAGAGCCAATCACATGTGAAACTTCCCGCGCACCCCTGAAATACACGTACCCCAATCACACAGGGCTAATCGCGTGTGAAACTCCCCGCGAACCCCAGTGATACACATACCCCGCTTGCACCGGGCCAATCGTGTGTGAAACTCCCCGCGCCGAGGTGTTCATGTATTCGGAGGGGTGCGCAGGGAGTTTAACAGGCGTTTTCGTGGTTGGGGGCCTGTGCGCCATGTACGGGATTTGTGCACTGTGTATGGCGCACGGGAAGGGGTTGGGGGCGTAACTGGCGCTGCTGCAGGGTCGCTGCGCCACTCTGCTCCACGGCTGGTTTTGGATGTTAAAATCCATGAACACGCTGTGTGCGGAAATGGATTTTAGCGCACGTGGCTGGCGCAGACTGTCGCACGCGCACACTGAGCGCCTGCCACGTGCACCACTTGTGCGCTGGATTCTATGAATTACCCCCTTAGTGTTTTCTTGCACAATGTGCACTGTGCATCCTCAGCCTCCCTTTTAAAGCATGGCCTATAATCTGTGCACATGAATCTACTTTAAAGAAACACATCACTACTGCTGCTGTTCTACCTGGAGAGGAAAATAAAAAAATAAAAAAACAACTCTATAAAGACAATGCAACAAAAAATAAAGCCTCCTCTCTGAACCTCTCTAGCCTTTCTAACTACTCTTCTGAATTTTACAGTGTTGCAGGTGTTTGTGTTTAAAGACTCTGGCTGTTCCTGGCAGTACCTTTAATGTGTGGAGGTTAATTCTGCACAACTACCACTCACAACTACAGTGTAGATATGAGACCATATATAAGCCAAAAAATGCTGCAGCCTATTTTGTGCCAGACCAACCAGAAGACATTAGGTGCTAGCATGGCAACTCTAAAAAGACAATACCATAAACAAATGAAGCCACCTCTCTAGCATTTCCGATGACTCTTCACATGCAGTACTCCAGTGCTACAGCTGTTTCAACATTCTGGCTGTTGTTGGCGGTACCTTTAATGCGTGGAGCTTGATTCTGCATAAAAAACTCTCATGGCTACAATGAACAGGTGAGACCACACACAAGCCCACAATGTTTGCAGCCCAGTATGAGGCAGACCATTCAGAATGCATTAGGTGCTAGTGTGACAGATAGTTCACAACATCTATTCCTTATTCGGAACTAGATAAAGTTACCCATTGGTGGTATAGATCAGAGATAACTCTCATAACTTAGACACTGGCAGACAGTTAAACTGGAACATATGGAGTTGACACTGCTGCCAAGTTGAGGGTTCATTAACTGTTGGTCTTGGTGCACTGGTGGAATCATCTACTGGACGTGGTGCCAATTTCTCTACTAATAGAGTGTTGCAGTGCTGCAGGTGTTTGAACCAGACCATTCAGAAGATATTAAGTGCTACTATGGCACATAGTTCACAGCATCTATCCCTCATACAGAATTAGTTTTAAGTTCTCCCAAGGAATAGACAAAATCAAAAATGTTACCTTAAATGATTTACTTATTTTATTTATTTCGACATTTGTAAAGCACACCTAACACTCCTCCTGTATTGAAAAGCAACCATTGAAAGGGTGAATGAACTGTGTATCCCATTCCATGGCAGAAATCTTTTTCAGTTGCAAATGGGCTGGTGTGTCTTCCAACCAAATAAAGACACTATTACAACTTCAGTCAAATGGGGCACAGTTCTAATAGCAATAAGCCCAGAACCAGGGGGACATTACTGAATCAGGTAATGCCCCGGGCTCTTTATAAAAGCCCTCATGTTTGTCGGACCTGTAGCTATGGGCATGTCAAATATTTGTCTTAACTCCATGCAAGAACCAGTGTGCCCAGTAAACTGACATTGACAGCTGCCAGCATTTCTGCATCAAGTAGCATTAGAGAAACAAGAACATAAAAAATCAGTGTGTTTCCTATTTTAAAATATTGCACTTGGAAACTTCCAATAAACTATCCCAAACTTTTACAACCTCTAATTTGTATACTGAAATTGCATTGCTGCACCCATACTGCGCCTGCATTTATTGGGGCAATTTGCGCTGAAAAATCCATTCCATTGTTTTTTTACATAATAAGAGTTTGCACAACTAATATATTTTCTCTTATAGATAACCACACAGTAACACACTACAGCAAAACATCTTTTTAAAGCACACACATTTTCAGATCACCCCGCTGCAGCAAAATATTTTTTTTTCAGATGACCACAAAAAGGATGTTAATACACACCATAAATGATTATAAAAGCATTGTTAAAAAAAAAAAAAACATTTGTACTACTCTGTGATCATTCTTTCTTTTCATTGCAGCAAGTATACTTAATGATTCTATATCATGCACCTCACAGAAATTCATTTTCTTTCCTAATAAACAACTTCCAAAACATTCTCCCACCCTTTTTCTTCATATGCAGCAGGACAACTCCATTGTTAACAAATACAGTAAGATATACAAAAAGATCACAAAACCCCATTATCAACCTATTATCAAACAAATCTTTCAAAAAGCCAATGACACTCAACTGATTAATGTCAAACATATTTTGTCACATGTACCATGAACTGCACAGTGTGATCTCTGAAGTCAAAATGAGAAAAGTAGACATGTTTGGTTTCATACTTTCGAGAATCAAAAGCAGAAAAAGTGGACTATATTTTAATAAAGCTAATACAATGGCTGACATAGATTCACTGCAACCTATCACAAAGAAGTACACATTTACAACATTAATACCAGCCAATTAGAAACACCAAAACACACACAAATTCCTGCCCAGCATCTTTCGTAGCCGTGGTTATTCAAAGCAGCTACAAACTAAACTAAGCCAACCTTCAAAACTTCAAATAAGCTAAGGGAACACCTATGCACACAAAATAACACACACAGATAAAATTCTGTATCATCCTGTATCATCCACATGACTGGTCTATCAGAAAAAATAACGAACATGTGAAAACGCATTTGTGTGCCCATGCATGTTCTTGTTATAGCCTTGGTTATAGAGAATCCTTGCCTTTTTGGCTGTTATTACCCATGGCTAAGATACATCCACAAACACTCCACATCCCATTTGATGGTATATATCTGTGGCTGCACAGAGTACCACTTTTATTCTTTGGTAGCAACACCGCGCAATGAAGCTAAAAAAAAGAATAATTCAGAATCAAATATAAATGACAAAAAGACAATAGTGATACAATGGTAGTTAATATGAGTTATGTAAGATACATGATAATAAAGAGAGTGTGGCAAGTGTGCTAAAATACTAGTCTGTATACTCCAAAACAGCCCTTTTAAAGACTACTTACCACATATGGATATACAATTAAAATGACTAGAATACAGCGCTTGGGGCAACTAAAACTAGAGTAGGGTGTTTCCTTTTTGTATAATGTCTTTAAACTATGTCTGAAAACACACATCCAAAATACTGTCTCACTGACCGTGGTTTTTGGTCATGGCCAGTGATTTTTCAATGCCAACATCGCTATACCTATAAAAATGACTTTCAAAAATGAATAAAACACTGACACCCCAAAATATATAGCCGCCGGCACGGATCTATCTTACCCGCGGGTACCTGTAGTCCTTCATAGCCTCAGATATAGACACAAATAGAGGCAAACCTGCTGAAAAGAAATGCTTTCCTGCTACCCCAAGCCCTCACCAAGTGCCCCCCTCATCTGAGCCAGCTTCCCCCACTCCCCAGATGGCCTCCTCACCTCCTCTGTCCTCTCCATGCCCCCACCAACACACACTGTTTCTGTGATGCAGTTTGCTTTGAGATGTTGGTTATTCAGCAATTCTAGCCTGATGGCATTTGCATGTTTTTAACTTGCAAATAGCTATTTCCCCACGTTTCATTTACCCAAATACTCAGCTTTAGCCGTAGAAATCTCTCGCATTGCCAGAAAAACAAGATGGCAGTTGTCTAATTTCTAAATTCTCCCGGTTTTGGGTAAATCCCCAAGATATAGCTATTTATTTATGAGAGGGGGCACTACATTCTGTAAAATATTTAAAATAACTACTGCATTGAATAACCTCAAACCAAGAATGGATTGCAAGCCAACGCTTCATGCCCAAGTTGTTTCAGACCTGGTCCAAATCCGTCCAGTCGGTTGGGCTGTGTGCTTTGCTAAAAATCAACCTTTTATGTCTATGGGAAAATACAGGGGAAGTTGGCTGCACTTTTGGAACAAAATAATGTGGGATGCTTAATAACTTTTGAATATTTAACAAATCTTTACAAAACTTTGCAATCTGGCGGGGAAGGGGTGCAGGAGTTTAACCACTTTTGAAATTGCACCCAAAATTGTTACTCTAATCACAAATTATCAACAATCGAATTTTGAAGGGTTTCTATGGTAGTCCGACTCACCCTAACTATTGGCGGCTATCTATATAAATTCTCTTGAAACTGATCCCAAGTCAGTCGGGTGAGCAGCACTCTCCGTGGTTGGCAATCAAGACATCAGGATCCGTTTTCCTTACAAAAACACACTTTCTTTAATGGACGTTCTTTCCGAACGTATAAATCAGAGCATAAGCAATGTAAATAAAATCATTAGATCAATACGATGCTCCCATTCCATGGCAACAAGTTCCTGGCAATGACGCGTTTTGCGGCTCCTTGCCACTTGATCACAACCACTTAGCCCTCGCACCCGTGCATGTTTAAAATAGGAAATCCGAGGTTCAAGGACCGAGGTAAGTATAGAAAAAGGACTAATAGTATATCCACTTTCTTGTAGTTTTTCTGGCAGCCATGTTGATCTGGTACACTTGTAGACCTATTTACCTAGGATGTATAGCATATTCATACTGGCAATCATATCTTGATGGCACTGGCTGTTAGAATTATATACATTCAAACCACATGGTGCATAGTGCATCCCCTATCATGATAACATTTGCAAAATATCAACTGTTTACAATGCATAGTACTTATAGCAGCAGTAGTGCCTAAGTCTGATCAGTGCCAAAATATTAAAATATAAAATTATAAAAAATGCTAAACAATATGTTGCAACTGTTGGAGCGTAGTGCTTGTGGCAGCCAATATATACTCAAACGGAAACATTCTGCATAATGTTATAGCATTAACAATTGAACCTTTGACGTGCATCGTGCTCATAGCAGCAGTAATTCCTATGTCTAATCAATTATGATGTGCAAAATTGCTGATAATTCTCATTGGCAGTTATTTAAAGTGCATAGCGCTCATAGCAGCAAATAATGTAGTCCAACTGAGACGCTGCACATATTATGCATAGTAGCGATTATTCCTATGTTTAGCTGATTCTGCCTTACAAAATTGATAATAATATATGATTTCCATTTAGTCAATATGGCTGTCTAAGATGCTTAGTGCATATACCAGCAATAACACTTCATTGAGACTGCCCAGTTATAGAAAATATATATAAGGCTACAAATTTGGCAGCTATTCAAAGTGCATAGTGCTCATCGCAGCAAGTCATGATTCAACAGAAATTCTCCACATATTGTGCATGACAGCAATTGTTCCTATGTTTAGCCAATTTTTCTTTACAAAATCGATAGCAGTCTGATTTCCATTTAGCCTATACGGCTGTCTAAAGTGCTTAGTGCATCTACCAGCAAACCCCTTCTTTCAGACTACACAGTTGTAAATGTTATATATATGGCTTCATATGGCATACATGTAAACAGTTGATGATAGTAGTATTTTCTCTGTCATCTGCCATTCCTATAAAGTGCAATGTGCTAATTGTTGACATGCCATCTTCATTTGGCCGTTCTATCTTGCCATTTACCATTTCCTAAGCAAATTTCTGTCCCAATGATAGAAACTTGTGCCCCATTCCCAGATTTCCAAATCATTAAATGGTGAGAGCAAGATCAGAAAAGAGAAGAACTCTAATAAAATTAGGGGGGAAAATAAAAGAAAAAAAGCAAGAGATTAAAATCCATGTAAATCTCCATAGATATCCCACATTGGTCATAGATAAAATCCATGAACAACTGTTGGACACAATCAAAGCCAGATATTTTATACTCTTATTCTGATTTTTCAACTGGGCTACTGTTAAATTGTAAACTCAATATACTTTTTGCAATGTGGGAGTCACTTGGTTTAAGTTCCTAAAAAAGCGTAGAGTTCCTCATCCACATTGTGGCATCTTGGTTGTTTGCTCTCGAAGTCCAAGATACAACATGTCTCTTTTTGTCTGAGCATAAACTCACGATTACCACCTCGAGGCCCAATGTCCACTACACAAAAACCAAAGAAATTGAAACTTTCCAAATTTCCTTGGTGACAATTACTAAAATGTTTGGCCATAGGATAGTTGGGGTCATTGTGTAAGATGGTTCTGACATGTTGCTGTAGTCTTATCTTTAATTTTCACTTTGTGCTTCCAATATACCACTTCTGACACCCACAAGTGAGGGCATACACAAAGAATTCTGTGTCACATGTGATTCTTTTCAGGATCTCCACATTTGATTCTGTTACTGGATGCCTAAACGACGAACAGTTTCTGGCATATTTGCATACATTGCACTCTGTGTACTTGCTAAAACCCTTCCTCTGATTTGTCAGCCAGTTGCTCGTATTCTTTTCAATTGTCTTCTTCATGAAGCTTTGCACTAATGTGTCTTTTAAAGAAGAATTTCTTCTGAAGGTTATATCTGGTCTTTTGTTCAGATTACATATGAGATCTCTATCTGCCAGCAGGATTTTCCAATGTTTTTGCAGTATGTGCCTGATAATAACTGCCTGATTATCAAACATTAGAATTAGTTGCGTGGTATCCTTCTTCTTTGTATTAGGATTCAGTTCTTTTTGCGATCCTATTTATAGGCTTTGTCTATTTTGTAGCCTAGTCTTCAAATAGACTCTTTCGATGACCTTTTTTGGATATGCTTGATCTTTAAACCCTTGTGCTGTGATCTTACTTTCTGCATCGTATGCATCCAATGTAGTGCTGTTACGTCGTATCCTGATAAATTTGCCATATGGGACACTCCATATTACGTTTTTTTGGATGTCCACTCGTCGCATGCAGTGGAGTTTTAGATCCTGTGATTTTTAAATTGTGTTGTTTGCATTCATCAGACCTACAAAGTTGTGCCAACCCTTCTCCGTGCCTTTCCAAATAATGAATAGGTTGTCAATGTATCTAAGCCACAAAACCACATTGTCCATGTTGCTTTGATTCTCTTCAGACCATATTTTGCATTCTTCCCAGGCGCCCTTCGTTAAGTTTGCATATGGTGGCGCAAATGTAGTGCCCATAGCGGTGCCCTGGACTTGTCGGAAGAACTCTGCATTAAACGGAAACACATTTTTGGTCAGACAGAGATCTATCACCTGTAGTACCATTTGTGTATGTTCCAGATAGTTTAGTGACCTGGAATTAAGGAAGTGTTGACATGATGATTTCCCAAACTCATGCTCTATCGACATGTATAGCGATACAACATCCATGGTGGCCATTACGTACTTGGAATCCCAAGGAATTTCATTGATCCGTCTCAGGAAATCAGTAGTGTCTCTGATGTACGATGGAAGAGAACTTACGAAAGCGAATAGGACCTTGTCTATATATTTAGACGTGTTTTCGAAGACAGGGCCTATCAGGGACACAATTGGTCTTGCAGGGTTTTTTCCATGTTCTTATGGACCTTCGGGAGGAAGTAAGTTGTCTTCCGTAAGAATGCCCTTCATTTCCCATTCTTCCAAAAATGATTTTAGCTTGGTCTCAAAAGTAATTTTTGCATCTGCATTCATTCTTTCATAGCATTTTTTGTTGTTAAATTGCTTTTATGCCTCTGCTATGTAATCACTGTGATTCATCAGTACTATATTTCTCCCTTTGTCTGAGGGTTCGATGATGCAGTTCTGGAGATCTTTCAGTTCTTGTAATGCAATTTTGTCATTTCTTGACATGTTGTCTTTTGTGTTTCTTCCACATCTTTTCTTTCCTAGACTTTTTAAAATTCCTCTATCACTAAAGTCTGGAACGCCTCAATACTTCCCCCATTATTTGTTATTGAGTTGAATTTGGACTTTTGTTTCAGTTTTCTTTTCGTGGTCCAATCTGTTTTGATATTGAGTTCTTCCAGATCTATTGCCCCTTCTTCACTGTCATCCGGGAGATCCTTTTCAAGTGCCACCAAGTCTGAAAATGTTTCCAGATCTCCCATCTGTATTTCTGTCCGTCCTGTTTTGTCTCTTGATTGAGGACGTGACATCAGGGTATTTGCAGCAAAGAATTTCTTGAGACATATTTTTTGTATGAACTTATCAAAATATAATCGGGTTTGTACATAGTCATTATCAGCTGTTGGACAGAAATTTAAACCCAGACTCAATATTTTGTGTTGGTTTGGAGTCAACGCATGGTCTGATAAATTGATGATTTTTAAATTTCTTTCACTGTCCAAGCAAGTCTTATCTATTTGCCAGAGCAGTGATCTGGCCGGGTATTGTTCGTGGCACCCATTGCCCCTCGACCCCCTCCTTGGTTTTTTTGTCCACCTCTGTCCCGATTTTGATTTCCGCCTCATGCTTGTTTTTTTGTTTGTCCATGCTTTTGTAGCAAGCGCATCTCGTCTAAAAAAGATTTAGACAAATGCTTGGTTCCTCGCTCTCGCTGCCTATGATGTCTGATTCGGAAGCTGAAGAATGTTCCCTTGTATCCCCCTATGGTGTGTTATATGATGTTGATAACACACCAGAGGGGGATACAAGTGAACATTCTTGACGGAGCAGGAGGAAAAATCCTCAGAACAGTGCAACCCGGATGTGTCGGAGGACGCAGACAGTGAATGATGTTTGGGTAAGTACCTCCCCAAGTCTATTGATCTGTTAGAAGTGGTTTCTCCTGAGGGAGGTTCCAGTGTTACTCCTGACAATTCGCTTTGCTGAACTCATATTATCCAAGATCCTTAAGCGAACATAGATTTAACTATCTTTTGTGGATTTTTGGTTTAGTTTATATGCTGAATCGTGTGGAAATACTGACCAAGGATAGAGTTGAACTCTAAATGTAATTTAATGGCTTCCCACGCCAGCAAAGAGGCTTCTAGAAGAGAACAGGCAACCAGCCTGTTCAACAAGACTCTACCATCCATTGGGGAAAAGGACAAAATAGAAGTTGAAAAGTCAAAAGACAATAATGAAATATCACTGCTAAAAGAACTTGAAAAAGCATATAAGAAAGAAATTAGCAAATAGTGGGAGGAACACTCATTACAAAACTACCTTGACGTGGGAAGGATCCGCTGTGGCTCGTGAATCCTCACAATACCATCCTTCGATGAGCAAGACCCAATAATGCTAAGAGATTGGGGTGATGCCACTGACCACTGCTCCAATACGTTTCTAAAATTACTTGTAAAATATGCAGAAAGTGACCACACAAAAACTCTAACACAAATAACCCAATTAGAGGAAAACATGAAGGGGGTCAAAGAAAGTGAAGAAGGAAAGAAACTTCAGGCAAGCATTGAAGCGAGCTTAATAGCATATGAGGAGGAAATCAAATTGAGAAAACAGCGCACATTTCTGAGGGACAAAGGCAACTATGAACAAGGTCAAGTATATACATTTGCACATCAGTTTGACTTCATGAGACAGAAAGCAAAACAATCACAAAAAGTGCCCTTGGCTCAAAGTGAAGATAATCAACAATCAACAGCCTCAACCTCTGAATCAGACCTCAATTAGAATGAAGAAGAAGAACCAATTGTTCGTCTTATTTTTTTAGAGGAAATGAGGTTGCTAAGCCAAGACAGGCGCACAAACAAAAAACACGAGGAGGCAGCTCCAATTCAAGAGGACGAGGCAGGGAGGAAGAAAAACATGAGGAGGGGGAATAGGGGCAACACATTTAAACAACAACCCACCAGACAGAGTATTACGCTCTGGCAAATGAATAATAATGTCAAGGAAGCTATGAACAAACAACAAATCATCAATCTAGCTCATTATGTCCTAACAAATGAAGAAAGCAAAATATTAAAATTGGGACTTAATTTCTACCCTTTAGCAGATTTTGATTATGTACAGACTAGATTAGATTTGGATAGCTTCATGAGAAAATTACGTCTTAAAAAATTCTTTGCCACTACAACCTATAGGAAGAAACCTAAACCAATATTTCAGGGGCGAACAGATGTCATAATAGCCGACATGGAAACATTGACAACCCTTGCCAGTTTAGAAAACAACACTTATGTGGACAATTCTGAACATCTTTCCGATCTTGAAAGATTAGGAATAAATACAGAATTGCCGTCCACAAGCAAACTAAAATGCAAGTCCAAATTCAACCCTCAGAGTGTTCAGAACAGTCATATAGAAGAATTCTCTACTGTTGTCCTTGATGATCTAAAAATGAAAGAAGAAAAATAAAACAACAACCAAACAGCAATTTGTCCAATAAACAGAAAAAAGTACTATCAGATATAGGAAAACTGGACAAGTATATAATAAAAACAGCTGACAAAGGTTGTAATATTGTCATTCAGAACAAGAAGGACTACATCAGAGAAACCTATAAACAACTAATGACTCTAATTGATATGAAAGACTCACTATGAATCCCGTCAAAGAACTGGAAGGGGAAGTTTGGGTCTTTCTGAAAAAATGGCAGGATGCTGGCATTTTAGAAGAAGAGATGGTTAAATTCCTATATACAAAACAATCTGTCACGCCTACCATCTATTTTCTCACCAAGGTTCACAAGCACCCCATGAAACCAACGGGAGACCCATTGTGACCCTATGTGGTTCCCTCCTCGAGAACATCCCTAACTTTGTGGATGAAGTACTCTCCACCTTTGTACCCTCATTGCCTTCTTATATACAAGACAACAGCGATTTTTTAATAAATATTGATGATCTTCCATGGCACCTACATACCTATTAATAACCATGGATGTGGTGTCCTTACATCCAACATAAAAATGGAATACAGGCCTGTCAATCTTTTTTAAATACTCATTCTCTCAACCATCTTCAACATTCTAATATGATACTTGAGATGATAAACTCTGTTTGCAGAACAATATTTTTATTTTTAACAACAAAGTGTTACACCAACTCCACGGCACTGCCATGGGCACAACATTTGCGCCTTCATACGTGAACCTTATGATTGGACATTGGGAAAAATCTACAGTTTGGTCAGAGGCAAATGAAAAACACACTGAAAACATAGTCTTGTGGCTACGCTACATAGATGATTTATTTATTATTTGGAAAGGTACCATACAATCATAGAGTGAATTTGTGAAAATGCTTAATATTAACAACTACAATCTCAAGTTCACGGAACAACACAGTCGACAGTCCATTGTATTTTTGTATGTGCAAGTTAAAGGTGTTGGACAAAACATAGGGTGTGCATTACACAGGAAAGTTGCAGGGGTCAATATCCCTCTTCATGCCAAAAGCACACATCCAAAAAATCTCCTATGGAGCATCCCATATGGAGAATTTATCTGAATAAGAAGAAATTGTAGCAAAATTGCAGACTTTGACCTAGCCTGCCAAGTCACGGCCCAAAGCTCTTTGCAGCAACAATACCCAAGAAAGGTGATTGAGCGCTAATACCTTGAAGTACGGGACATGGACAGACATAAACTATTGACAGTTCAGAAACCAGATTCACAAAGTATGGAAGAGGACAACACAACCAGACTGATTTTAACATTTGGAAGCCACTCTCAAACCATTTAACAAATTGTAAATAAATATTGGAAGGTATTAAAGGCTGATAAAGACTCAGCCAGGACGCTGAATGATTTCCCAGATATTACCTTTCGCAGGAGTGGCTCTATGAAAGACACATTAGTGAACAAGCTATATGGTGCCTGCCAAAATTGGTGCTATTGCTAACTGGCTTTCCACTGGGGGGAATGGCTTTTCCAAGTGTAGTAGGTGTAGGGTTTGCCATTGTGCACAGAATTGTAAAACTTACCTCCATCCTAGCTTAAAATAAGGCTATTCAGATTATGAGTAGAATTACATGTGAATCCGAGCTTGTTGTCTGTGTCCTGACTTGTCCTTACCTTAAATGGTATGTTGGGAGCACTAAATGCAAACTTAAGGTGCATATATTAAAACATAAAAGAGCCATTCCTAATAAAGACTGCGCATATCCGATGGCGAAGCACTTCTCAGAATTTCATGATGGAAACCCTAAAAGTTTAACATTCTTCGGTATATACAAAGTAATTGTTGGGCCCAGAGGTGGCAATGCAGAACACACACTTCGACAGGAAGAAACCAGATTTATCATTGATTTTGAAAGCAAAAATCCTGTTGGCCACAACATTGACGAAGAACTATATATTTTCTTGGGGGTGTAATATACTGCAACTTATGAAATATACAGAGGGAGGACATGCATTGTATCAGAATTGTAGAGAATACTTTTGGCCTATAGTATGACACTGACCTATATGAATTTCTATAAGAATGAATTTTATGAAGAAGGCTACATTATTTATATAGGCGCTGTTGTTTGCTTGTTTTGCCACCTTATATTGTTGAGAAATATTGTGACTAACTACTTATCTACATACTCGCTCGGCCCATACCTGAATTCTATACAAATTTTAACAATCCTATTTGCTTTCCTTACTTTCTTTTCTCTCTCTTCTCCTTTACTCTTTTTTTCTTTTCTCTCCTTTTTGTCCTTACTTGGTCCCCATTTATTTTAATTGGCACAATCACACTGAGACTATGACAAATGATTTGAATTATTTACCTTCATGCCTACCTGCTTGGGATTTTTTTAAATTTACATATGAGTAGAATCAACATCAATATTCAACTATGAATTTTTACTGACAATGATTTTAAATGTGTTGACAATATGGAGTGAAGTTGTTTACATGGACTATACACTTTATGCAATCCATACAATGCCAAACCATTATAGTAACGCACCACACTATGCACTTTATTTCCTTATAAAATTAGCATGTTGCACTTTATTATTGAACATTCTGGTGTTGGCATCTTATTACTGGAAGAGACTATAATATAAATTTGAATTGACTATAAATGTGTTAAATGCACTATGCACTTTATTTAATCGTTTTTAAATAGACAATTCCTTGAAAATGCATTATTATATACAGGCCGATTCATGGAATCAATGTGCGCTGAAAAAACGGCGCACGCGTGCGAAAACGTGCGATTCGCAGAGAAATAGCGAAAATCGCAGTGCAAGTGCGATTATCGCAGTGCAAGTGCGATTATCGCACAGAAAACATCGCACATCTATTCATGGAAGTCCGTGCACGCGCAAAATGTGGGATGTGCGCTGAAAAAGTGCTCGGCGCACGCTGGCGCACAGGTCACCGAACGCCGTGCGATAAGGCCACAGCGAATTCGCACATAGCGCGGCGCACATAACAAAAGTAGGCGTAACACGGGGCGTTACACGCAGAATGGGGAACAACTTGTGAAAATGTGGGCGTCACGGGGGAAGTACAGGAGGCAAGTGCGCGGAACGCCCACACGCTCGCCTACAACACGTATTCATGGAATCGAATAGGGAAAAACAGCGCACGGCCAAAGACGCGCACAGGCCCATACATGTCCGCCACATGAAAACAGGCGGTAGTGTCCCTGCGCAGGAAAAAAATGTGCGCCAAAGTCCTACATGCGCGAGAAGTTCCACACGCGATCGGCCTGGGGGAGCGTGTGCGTGTATCTCAGAGGTGTGCAGAAGTCCCACACGCGATCGGGCCTGGGGGAGCGTGTGCGTGTATTTCAGAGGTGCGCGAGAAGTTCCACACGCGATTGGCCTGGCCGTGTGTATTTCAGGGGTGCGCAAGAAGTTCCACACGCGATTGGCCTGGGCGCGTGTATTTCAGGGGTGCGCGAGAAGTTCCACACGCGATTGGCCTGGGCGCGTGTATTTCAGAGGTGCGCGAGAAGTTCCACACGCGATTGGGCCTGGGGGAGCATGTGCGTGTATTTCAGAGGTGCGCGAGAAGTTCCACACGCGATTGGGCCTGGGGGAGCGTGTGCGTGTATTTCAGAGATGCGCGAGAAGTTCCACACGCGATTGGCCTGGGCGCGTGTATTTCAGAGGTGTGCGAGAAGTTCCACATGCGATTGGCCTGGGCGCGTGTATTTCAGAGGTGCGCGAGAAGTTCCACACGCGATTGGCCTGGGTGCGTGTATTTCAGGGGCTCGCGGGTGGTTTCACACGCGATCGGGCCTAGGGGAGCGGGGTACGTGTATTTCAGGGGCTTGCGGGTGGTTTTACACGCGATCAGGCCTGGGGGAGCAGGGTACCACTCACCGTCTGCCTTGCATGTAGAAGAACGCGTAGCCAACACCCACCCGATGTGAAGTAATAGCGTGTGAACCCCAACGCCTGCAAGACACATGCACCGCACCCCACGAAAAGCAACGTCACAGACACGCATACGCGCTAAGGGCCTTTGGTCCAATGGAATCGCGTATGCGTGCTGACGCGCTTACGCGCTAAGGGCCTTTCCTCGATTCACACGCTGACGTGCAGAATTTTCACATGCCAAATCACTCCGTATCAAGCTGGCCACGCGTAAGCACACGGAACACCACGCTCCTGCCCAAAAGGCCGAATTACTGCCCCCCAGATCCCCGTGCAGCCATCCACGAGCCATCTGCTGCTGCCTGCCTGCCTGCTGCCACCGTGCCCTGCCATTTGGTGCCTGCACATCAGCCATCTGCAGGGGTCCAGTTGCTGTGTCCACCCCTGCTGGAACAGAACACTCCCGACTGGGATACCATCTCTCCACAGCCCAGCCCCAGGACCCAGTTGCCCACCCACGCCTGCCTCGGGGGTCGCCATGTCGGGGCAAACACCATCTGAGACCACTGGCGACCACCAGCCAGAGGGGCAGAGGGCCACCAGCTTCACTCAGAAGGAAGTTGGTGTCCTGGTGGAGCTTGTCCTGGGGCATTATGATGCCCTCTTCGGATCACCACACACCGACAAGGAAGTACGGGACAGGATCTGGGACGACTTTGTGGTTGCCATCAACGCGGAGGGGGTGGCAATCCGCAACATCAAGCAAGTCAAGAAGCGCTGGGAGGACTTCAGGTCCAGGACCCTCATAAAGGCCTGGCGCCTTGTGGAGGGGGGCTGGGGCAGCATGAGTACCATCCAGCTGATGGTCCTGGAACGCGTACGCCCAGTGCTCCATGCCCAGATCCTTGAGAGGCAGACCCGTCTGGAGTCGAGCGGTAAGTGGCCAAGCATTGCTGTGTGAGACAGGGCATGTTGCAGCGTGCTGATTGTCTGATACTTGCCTGTATGTGTGACATAGGCCATGTACGCGTGTGTGTGTGCAGGGACATCATGGTCATGCATGTCAGACCAGTAATGTGTGAAGCACACGGTTGGTGTATGTGTTGAAATGTAACATGGGGAGCCCTATGCGGAATGGACACATGAGAGCATGCCAGTCTCTGTTCCTGGACATGGGTGTGGGCGAGATATGGGTGCTGATGCCATGTACATGTATGGTGTCCATGTCTGTGTTTCTGACCTGCGTGTCTGTGACTTGTGCATGCCATGGATGCATGACACATGTCTGTGACAATGTTCAGATTCACTGATGCAGCCTAGTTATCCTTGCATCCGCTGTGTCTGGGGTGTACGAGTCCAGATGGATGAAAGTACGTTGAAGTGTGTGCATGTGATAGGCATGACCCATGATGCATTTGAGTCCAAAAACAACATTGTATGCTTCAAGAGTCCCTTGGACATGTTTGCTTATGTCCATAGCATGCGCCATGCCTGTTACTGCATGTGTTTTACCTGCACTGACCCATGTGTTGTGGAGGGACATGATGGAAGTGATCTTTGACAGTGCCACTCATCTGCTAGTGCTTCCTGTCTAGGGGACCATTGTACAGTACCCTGATGCTTGTGTTCTATGTCTCCCTCTACACAGCGCAAAGTGAAGAAGAGGGCGGAGACGGCGCTGTGGAGCTAAGCGGCGGGGATGCCCCCACGGCTGCAGCGGAAGGGGTGGGTGAGCCCCCACAGGGGCTTGCAACGGCGGAAGACGGTGTGGAGCCATCCTGGTTGGTGGTTTCCACAGAGGAGGAGGAGGCCGCTACTGAGCCGCACATGGGGCCTGGTGGGGGCATCCCTGCTGGTGCAAGTGGTGCAGTCCAGGGGCAGGGGCAGGAGGCAGCACAGGTCGCCGTGGAGGTGCCTGTGCATGTAACTGTCCCTGACACTGTGACTGCACCACCATGCACCAGCAGGGATACCCCGTCCCAGGCCCGTCCGCAATTAGGGGGGATGTCCATGTCATCTGACTCCCCTCCACCTGCGGACGAGGGGACCCCTGGCCATATGGAGAAGGTCCTGATTGGTGTCGCATTGCGCACGGCTGTCATTCATGATGAGGTGCGTGCTTCCCGGGGGGAGCACGCACGTCATCACGAAGAGCACCATGCCAACGTGGCCCAGTTGGGAGTGGTCATGGTCGGGGGTCTCGTACATGTGTCGGGCACTCTGGCGACCCTCTCCTCCTCTGTGGAGGCTATGCGCCAGTCATACTCCATGCCGTCTTCCGGCACAGATGCCACCAGGGCCCCCTGTGGACCTGCCCCGACCAATGCAGCCACCTCGGTGGGGATCCCATCCCTGCCACAGTCGGGAGTCGGAAGTCCAGCAGGGGTGGACACACCAGCAACTGGACCCCAGCAGATGGAGGATGTGACGGCATCATCAGGCAGGGCACGTGCACGACGGCGTCGGTGGTTTCCATCAGCCTGGATGCCGTCGTGCTGGCACAGGCAGTTGCGTCGGAGGCAGCGGCAGGCTCGACGTGGGAGGCATCATGGCTCGGGGCCATCAACATCAGGGGTGTAGGCATCGGCCGGAGGGCAGGAGAACCCTGGAATGGGAGTGGCTCCCGTGTGGGAGCGGTTGGGCCAGCAGATAGGTGCGGAGCGGCAGCGGGCAGAGGAGGAACGGCTCACAATGGTCAGGGTGGAGAACTCCATGCGGAGGGCCCTGAGGCGGGCCGAGGCAATCCGCAGGGGGTTGGAGGTGGACACGTCGACGGCCCTGCGGACCCTCGGGGCCATGGAGGAGGACCGCTTCCGGGACATTGCGCAGGAGTTCGATGATGCCCTGGCCCAGGACATCCAAAAGTGAGCCGTCAGACTAGCCTGCTGCCCTTGTACATAGTTAGGTAGGTAGTGTTAGGTTTCCTTTTTTTAAAATTTATTTTGGTCCTTTTGGACATTGGCCACATTTTTGTATATAGTTTATTTTATTAGTTAGTGTTGTTAGATAGGTTTCATTTCTTTTGTTGGGATAATGGACCCTGGCTTGTTCGTCTGTACATAGTTCACTGTTGGATTTAATTTTTCTTTCACAATTTACCCATGGAGCAATGGCTTTCAATTATTATTTCCCATTGGATTTACGTTTGTGGACAGTGACTTTGGACACCATTACTTTGGATTATGATTTTTGGTTTTGCTTTTTTTCACAGACATGCTTCTTTTCATTTTTGTACATTCCCATTTCAGTTTATTTATTTTTGAATCTATTTATGTTTCCTTTAATACATATTTTTTTATCGAACTTCAATGTGTAGTATCATCTCATTGGTTTCATGCATATCATGATATGGGTTTTGAGATTCACTGACACCCATTGGGTGTATGTGAGGGACATGTGTTTGTTTCGAAACTTGCAATTGGTATTCTGTCATGTAATTGCCATTTCTGAGTGGGTGGATGCAATACTCGGGTGGGTGTTTTGCATTTGGAAGCTGACCATAGGGACCAGGGATCTAGATTGTGATGACATGTTGGCTGGGGAACATGAGTTAGACATGGGTGGGGGCCTGCTGGCAGGTGCCCCACAGTGCTGGGGGGTGGGGGAGGTGGGAGACATGGGTGGGGGCCTGGTGGAGGGTGCCCCACAGTGCTGGGGGGTGGGGGTGGTGGGGAAATGAGTGGGACATGAGTGGGGGTCTGCTCACAGGTGCCCCGCAATGCTGCGGGTGGGGGTGCAAGGGGACATGAGTGGGACATGAGTGGGGGCCTGCTGGCAGGTGCCCCGCAATTCTGGGGGTGGGGGTGCAAGGGGACATGAGTTGGTGATCATTAGTGCAAGGAGACATGTGCCTTTGCTGGGGGGCATGCCCATGTTGGGTGGGCTGCCTGCGGGACATGACCAGGGATGCAGGGTAGTCCCCTGTGGTGTGGTCTGCCTGCAGGGGCCTTGGAGGGTGTACAGGGAACACCTGGGAGGACCCACACTGCCAAATCACATGTAGGACTCCCCGGCACTCCTGAAATACACGTACCCTGCTGAAATTGCGTGTAAAACTTTCCGCGCACCCCTGGAATACACGCACATGCTCCCCCAGGCCAGATCGCATGTGGAACTTCACGCGCACCCCTGAAATACACGCACACGCTCCCCCCAGGCCAGATCGCGTGCAAAACTTCGCGCGCACCCCTGAAATACCCGCACACAGCCCAATCGCGTGTGAAACTTCCCGCGCACCCCTGAAATACCCGCACGCAGCCCAATCGCGTGTGAAACTTCCCGCGCACCTCTGATATACACGCACACGCTCCCCCAGGTCAGATCGCGTGTGGAACTTCTCGGGCACCTCTGAAATGCACGCACACGCTCCCCCAGGCCAATCGCGTGTGGAGCTTCTCGCGCACCCCTGAAATACACGCGCCCAGGGCAATCGCGTGTGGAACTTCTCGCACACCTCTGAAATACACGCGCCCAGGCCAATCGCGTGTGGAACTTCTCGCGCACCCCTGAAATACATGCGCCCATGCCAATCGCGTGTGGAACTTCTCGCACACCTCTGAAATACACGCGCCCAGGCCAATCGCGTGTGGAACTTCTCGCGCACCCCTGAAATACACGCGCCCAGGCCAATCGCGTGTGGAACTTCTCGCGCACCCCTGAAATACACGCGCCCAGGCCAATCGCGTGTGAAACTTCTCACGCACCCCTGAAATACACGCGCCCAGGCCAATCGCGTGTGAAACTTCTCGCGCACCCCTGAAATACACGCACACGCTCCCCCAGGCCACATCGCGTGTGGAACTTCTCGCGCACGCGTGTTCCCGAAACCCGTAATACGCGTTCCCCGCTTTGCATTTGCTGTTTGCCAGTCCGGTAAACTGGTACAGGGTTGGCACAGCCCTTTGCGATGGTTTTGCGATATTGATGGCTTTTCCTTGCGCGAGGGCGTTCTTGGGGGCGTAACTGGCGCTGCTGCAGGGTCGCTGCGCCACTCTGCGCCAAGAATGCTTTTGGAGGCGAGAATACATGAATACGCTGTGCGCGGAAATTGATTTTATCGCACGCGGCTGGAGCAGACATTCGCACGGGCACGCTGTGCGCCAGCCGCGTGCGACATTTTTGTGAGGAATTCCATGAATCGGCCTGTTAGTCTCTTCAGAAAACTTGAAATTGCATAATTTATGAAACAATGTATTCACCTAAAATGCAGTGAGATGTCAACACACACACTATGCACTTTACTTAATGTTTTTTGTTATAATAAGCCTTTTAATAATTGTATTGAACAAGGCTAATGTCAACAGCAACCTTTTGAAAGCACAGATTAAATGCTTATATGCGTGTTTTAGAAAAAAACAGTAAAATGCATACTCAGATCCTAACTAGTCCAAAGCTAAATGGCAGAACTTTGCACGAAAAATGTTAGTCACCTTCTCAGTGTTAACCAATTTTTTGTGTCCTTTCTATCTGTTTTAAAAACATGTATGCACTTTGTGGAGTCACTGTGATCAAGCCACAAGTCTGTGGCGAAACGCGTCAGGCTGCCTGCTGACACACATACTTCTGGGAAACTGGGATTTTCTTCTTTTAACCTGCCATGATGAAATAAAGGCTGTTTGAAAAATCCAACCTTGGCAAGTTTTTGACTTTTTTTCCACAGAACTTTTTTGTCAATCCACAAACTGGGGGTGCTGCTCTAAAAAAACAGCTGGAGCTTGCTCTTTGCATCTGAAATATATATATATATATATTCAGTAAAAAAACTTAAAGGGACGTTATGGTTAAGTTGCGCTACTAAAAACCTATGAAATTCAATTAAAAAAACGTTGTTAAAGGGACATTATGGTTCAAAGTAAAACCGAAAAACCCCTGAAATTCGCCAGTTATGGTAAGCTAAGTAACCATAACTCGCGCCACCACCGTGCACTGCTAAGAATAACACCCATGACATCAAAGATAACATCACAGATATGACGTCATCATGTGACCGCACCCACGCTGAGCGTGTGTCCTAATTTGTGGACACTGTCCGGTTCCCCAACATTTTAAAAGAACTTATTCAGACAATCCAAATTATTTTACAGTAAAGATTCACCATTGCACATATCCCAGACAATGACCCTGGCTTTCCACATACTTTTTGTAACTTTTTGAACCTTTTTGGGTGTTCGATCTGTTCGCAAAGCGCACCCCTCCACCCCTATAAAAGGCCACACCCAAGAGCTGATCTTCATTGTACTTCTGGCTAGTACAGATTGACTTGTGCTGCCTTTGCTGCTCTTGCTGAGATTATCTCATCAACCCTGATGGCATCCATGGCTGCTGTTGCTACATCTGCCTCAGCACCACCCCCAAACCCTCCACCACGACCACCTCCCCAAGGGCCTGCAGAGGGGAAGACGCGTGAGGATGTAGAGAACAAGGATGAAGAGGATGAAGAGAATGAGGTCGAGGAACTCCCTACTACCAGCACTCGCCGGGAGTCTTGGGTGTGGCGGTTGTTTACCGTTAATGGTAACGTACCAAAAGCATGTGCGAACAAGGTCACCTGTAACCAGTGCAACATGGTGCTGAGTCGTTGGAGATATGGTTCGTACAGCTTTGGTATGACATCCATGAAGCGACACCTAACATCGTTCCACAGTGCGGACATTCGCAAGGTTGTACCTTGTGATAAACGTAGTAGGTTGAGTTCCTCTACAGCATCCTCTGTTTCCGCTCCTCTCACCACAAGAGACACTCCTGTGGGAGAGCGCATCCCTCAGCTGCTTCACAGGCCATTCACAATGCTGTTGACCCTTACCTTTCAAGGGTCACAATATTGTGTATGTACTGCGACACAGTACTCTGCAGGGGGGAGAGTCTTCGAAGTGCTTTCGAGAATACGGTCACGGAACACCAGAAGACCTCTTACTCACCTAAGTAAGGCCCACCCTACATCTTCCTCTCTCCACCTGTCCTTTCTTATCCCCGTAGTTGGTGTCCTTTCCTTACCCTCCTTTCCCCTCCTCTCCTAGTGTGTCGTGTGTACAAAACCAAAAATAAATATAAAACAACAAAAATTTTAAAAAAAGGCTCTTTTCATAGCCGCCTTTCACAGTTTAAAAATAGAAGTGGTAAAGAAACAGTGCAGGCCCCTGCACATTTTTTGGAAGTCTCCAGACAGTCCTAGGACATGTAAAATTTTAGGATGCTGCCCTAGAAAAACCAATGCACTTTTCTCTGGTAGTGGTGGCTCTAAAAATAGCCTTTTGGTGGTGTTTTGGTATGTTTCAAAAACTTTAAATCATCAACATCTACTGCAAAATAGATGACTATAACTCCAAAAAAGGTTGCAATGCATTTTGCACATTTCTCAGAAAAATCTGATTGCCAGCATAAGTAAGATGGATTCCATCTCTGCGAAAAATGTATTTGCTACAAAACATAATATTTTCATTGTGAAAGGAGGACATGCCAACATCTCTTAGAAAGGCACAAACAGCCCTATTGACATTACGCCTCGCTTTCTCCATTTCTGGACTAAATAAAGACGAACGCAGCCACATTTGTCTTAGTGCAATACGAAAAAAAATTACTTGGGAATTTGGAAACATGTTCATGACCTTCTCAAGTCCTTCTTTCATTGCAAATTGCAAAGAAATTCCAGACACATGTCCTAAACTGTTCCCTCCACAATGAATTATAATTATGTCTGGAAGATGCTCTGCCTCTAAAGTAGCACAGAGAGGTACCAAGTCCAGCCACTTCAACGCACTCCATGCCAGTGCAGTTCCACATGAGGAAATCCAAATGTACTGTTGATCACTCTGAGTACAAGTCTAATTTCATTGGAAAGCACCTACTACAAAAGCTACTCTACAAGTCTCCAAGATTTCTACTTCCAGCTGCATTCATATCCAAATGCATGAATACAAACTACAGGTATGCATATTTTATTCACAGTACATGTACAACTGTTATGAATCCATATAAACAGAGTAATGCCACTAAACCTGCATAGCCTATACATAAATGCCAACCCTCCCGATTTAAGCGCGAGACACTATTTTTTAATTTCTCCCACCTAAATGAATGCTAATCCAATGCAATCCTATGGGAAAAATAAATGTTCCCGATTGCTGTAGTGAAATCTCACTCTCAGGTGCTCCCGATTGTTGGCATACCTATAAAATGAACTTATTGAAATTTTTCCCATCTACTATAATCATCTGTCACTTCCAAACCTGTCTGCTATCTACAATAAACCTTTAAAAAACCAAGTGAATTTCATGCACTTAAAATTCTACTCATTTGCAAAGCATGTTGAACTAACACATTGTAAATAAAATATAAAGGCTGCACATAGTCAAATGAAATGCATACATACACTATGTTCAGATATCAAATAAGAATACTACCACAAAAAAATTAAAAGCAATGTCTACATTAACATCAGTGCTATAAACACACAAAATTAGTAACTTCTTTCTTTTACAATTGCAGTGAAGATGGCTGTCCTGAAAATCAGCAGCATCTGAACTACAAACAACATATCCGAAGAAACCTGCTCATTCCACAAAAAAAGAGTAAGTACAATACTACCTTAATTTTCTTACGGTTCCTCAAACACACTGGGCCTCATTAGGACCCAGGCGGATTTCGCGGTGCTAAATGCACCGCGAAGCATGGCGGAAAGCCGCCGATAGCGCCATGGGGGTTGGCGGATTTACCGCCCCATTCCGACCTTGGCGGGGCGGTAAATCCCCAATCCCCATTCTGCCCTTCCCCATTCCCATTTTTGCCCCATAGGGTATAATGGGAGTGGGGAAGGAGTTAATTACGCCACCGTAAAATACGGTGGCGTAATTAACAACGAGGTCCCGTAGCGCCATGGTTTTCTCCGCCTGGTAAAACCAGGCGGAAAAGGCCGCCATGGCGCTACGGGAACTCGTAGTATGGCGGAGAGGTACGCCATGCACTACGCTGGCGTAAAACCCTCTCCGCCAGGGTCCTAATGAGGCCCACTGTATGGTTCATTCATGTAATTTTGCGCACCAAAAAAAACAGCGATTTCTGAACCATTCTGCCCACAAATCCCCATTTATTAAACAGAGATTAGCAGGCAGAATGGCACACAAATCCCCGTTTTTTTGGAACACAAATAATATACTCAACCCTAAGAATGTCAGTACTACAAAACAAAGAACTGTTTTAATTTCATACCATTAGATTTACTGTTAATGCTGCTCCTCACCACTAGCTCACTTTCTACTCTCATCTGAACCGCAGTTTAGTAACACACAAATAGAAGAATAGCCTTCCCAACTAATTGTAACTGCCCAATGCACAATCACACACCACCACATACATCTTTCCCATCATACTCAGATGCTCATGCTCACAGCACACATACATTGAAGAACGGCCCAACCCATACCTTCTTTTTTTTTTCAACAGACACCAAAGAATGCCTTCCAAAAAACAAGTCAGTAGAAAGCAACGCAGAAATAGAGCAAATGAAAATAAAAGTCTCCAAAATAAGCATCCACCTCTACCAGAGTTTGTACAAAACATTCAAACAAACAGCTAATACAGTCATTTAGCAAAACAAAACAAGGTTCCTGTACAGAAACTTTGCCTCCTCTATCAAAATGTAAAACGAAACAAAAAATGCTTAACAAGAATTTGGCTACCACTACTGCTAAAAGTGCTCCTATAAATCTTGATATACTAGCAAGTAACCATACCAAAAAAAGTATTTTAGCAAACATGTTCTGCCACAGAGTCCTTCAGAATCTTATAAAACCAGGAGACAAATCATGCACAACCCTTCAAACCTACCATAGAAAATTAATCTTAGAAGCTTTAATAGACAGTGCAATCCTTCTCAAAAGAAAGTTATTCATTTAAGTGTTAAACAGAATGAAAGCACTAACAAAATTAACTACTAAATTACAAAAAAAACTTCTCAATAAACGGAATGTCAACAAAAATAACTTCTTAAATATCTGTGGAGGTGAATGGAGTCACACCATGAGCACAGAACCATATTTTAATGAAGAAGCATACAAACAAAACCAAATAAACACAATTGCCATACATAGCCGTGAACAAGGTTATGAAAAATGTAATAAAACCATAATGGAACAAGAAATAATCCTTACAAAAATATCCCCAGAAAACTCAGAATTACCTCTCCATTTGACTGAACCAGAACATCCAGTATACAAATGGCCATGCACGTCAATGTGTAACATTCCCAAAAAATCTTTCAAATCTTTACGCCAGTCCCTCAATCAGTATGTGAAAGGCAAAGACAAAATCAAAATGAACGTGCTGCAAAATATGGATTCCTGTCCAGTGCACAAATACACAGGACTACAAGGACATTCATTAGCCTGCATTTCAGGACCTATTTGCAAAAGCATCTTCCATCATATCAAAATGATATCAACACATCATTCAACTATAAGAAATCTAGTCTATAAACTGTACTATGCTAAAAGTCCTGCTTTAGCACTAGCCAATTTAAATAACACTCTTCTACATGGTACACCCAAAGACCCACTTGAAGAAATCGACCATATCCAGAAAAAATATTTTGTAAGTGAAAGCCACTTACAAAATGCAATAGCTTTACAACAGACTAGCAACAATGCTGCACATGGGAAACTTCTACTACACAAATACAAAAAATAAATGCTAAAATGTAAAAGTACATCCGCTGAAGTACCAAACCATGTGTGTGTGTGTTGCCGCAGAACTTTTTATAAAAGTAACACAAAAACTATGGACATAACATACAAAATAGAAGACAATGAAGATTACAAATGGTTGGAATTAGCTCTGTACCTTATGGCAGAAAACAAATATGAAATAATTGACCCCTTAATACTTTGCAGTTACTGCCCTACAAAACTTGACAACAACCAAACTCCTTCACATGCTATCACAAATAACTTGGAATTATTCCCACTACCAAAACCGCTGCAACAACTCAATTTATATGAGAGCATCATAATTCAAACAGTGCACCCCTTTCAAGCAATAATACGCCTTCAACCAAAAACAGCAAGATTACCTACCTCTGAATTGGTGAAAGGCATTTGTGGCAAAGTAGTTTATTTACCATTAGATCTGAAAGAAAATGTGCATACTCTGTGAGTGCAACGTCCAATAGAGCAATCTATAATTGTCTTAGTAAATGGTGTACCAACAAAAGACAAAAACATATGACAACTACTCGTAGACTTACATAAAGTTAGACAAGACTTGCAATATCTAAAAGACAATAAAGTATACTACAAAGAAATACATATTGAAGAAAACTTAAGGGAAACAACTGAAATAATTCAAGAGTCACCAGAAACTGGTCAATTTGAACTTCTAGATCCTGCTACAGTATCCAATATTTTAGATCATTATACAATTCATCCAATACACTCTAATGACACCATAGATGATGCACTAGAAACGTACCAAATGCGACAAACCAAAGGATCACCAATCAGCATGTGGGAAAAAAGTATAGAAGTACGTGCTTTTCCTCTGCTAGTTCCTACTGGCAAAGGAGGAAGGTACGATGATAGACATATTCAAATAACAGCATCAGCATACCGCTCATTACGGATGTATACTGAAGATCCAAGATTTAGACAAAATGTGGAATACATATTCCACCTACTCTTTGAAAGTGACTAGCAACTCTATTTTTACGGAGTTGCACACACATTTAAATAAGGAACCCACTTTCAAAATATGTCAGCTACACAATTATTACAAAAAGTGCAACAAAAAGATGAGGTTTTACAATCAAGTATTACAAATCTATTAGCAAACATGCGTGGTACTAAAGAGTACTGGTTCTGACGTCATGGAGATGTACGTTGTATGATAAGAAACCTTGGCCCACCCACTTGGTTTGTTACATTAAGTTGTGCAGAATATGCATGGGAAGATTTACACAATTTCCTACGCATAACAAATAAAAACAAAA
Source organism: Ambystoma mexicanum (assembly GCF_040938575.1). Lineage (NCBI taxonomy): Eukaryota > Metazoa > Chordata > Amphibia > Caudata > Ambystomatidae > Ambystoma > Ambystoma mexicanum. Next base: position 1,223,850,987 of record NC_090930.1, on the reverse strand, counting down.
CATAGATATACTAACACCTGGAGAACTTTTTTCTCTATATCCTGTTTATGTTTCAAGATATTTGCACCATCGCTTCATTGCTATGCTACACTTTTTTTGTAATAAAACTGTTCCTCCCCTCGGAGAAGTGCAACACTTCTTTCGGAGAAAAGAATACCAAGCCAGAGGAGCACCACATATCCACATGCTTTTATGGATTAAAGATGCTCCTAAATTTGGTCAAGCCAATGATGCCACTGTGTTACAGTTGATCGAAAAATATGTCACTTGTGAAATTCCATCGGAAGCAACAAATAGTGATCTTCATGCACAAATTTTACAATTTCAAAGACACAAATGTGGCAAATATTGTCGTCACAAATACAAAAACAAAGGGAAATACTACACCAAATGCCGCTTTGGTTTCCTTAGACCAGTTACAAAAACAGGTCAAGTAAACAACTTCTTGTCTTCAGTTAGACATAGGGCCTCATTACGACCCTGGCGGAAAGTGACTGACCGGACCGCAACAGCGTAAATAGCGTTTCCGCCATTGCACGAAGGAGCAAAGTGCGGCTAATTACGACCCATCGGGCACGAGCATTACGCCATGGCGGAATCCGAAAGGCTGCGATGGCGGAAATGACCCCAAAACGGCCCTTACCGCCGCCGTACGCTGCACCAGGTGCAATACCGCCACCCATCTTAGCGGTCACCGTAATGAGCGGTCACCGTAACGAGCGGGCACCGCAAATTACGGGCACCGTAAATATACGGAAACGGAAGTAAAAGCATGTGGCCGGAACGGGAAACAGCACGCCGCACAATTATAAAATCCGAATCCCAACACAACCATTAAAAATCCGACCCTGACACACATCCCAACCCGTTAGCAACCCCAGTTAAAAAAATAAATATGGGAAAGGTAGCCAAGAAAGCGTGTGATCGCAAGCGGCAGGTACACTTCTCCCGAGAGGAACTGACCGTGCTCACCGAGACCCTCCAGGAAAATGCCGCCGTCGTCTTCTCCAGTCAAATGACCAGGACGGCCCTTGCCAACAAGAAGGCCATATGGGCCCTGGTGGCACAGCGCGTAAGTGCGGTGGGGACAACACCCCGCACGCCACAGCAATGTCGCAAGCGGTGGGACGACCTGCGGATCCGCGTACGCAGCATACTTTCTGCGAACAGGAACATCGCCACAGCTACCGGGGGGGGTTCAGAGTCGCCCATCAAGTTGACCCCCTGGGAGGATATCTGCGCCTCCACCATAGGAATGGAGAGCATAGAGGGAGTCGGAGGGATGGAGAAAGGAGTGCCGACATCCGGAGAATCAGGTAGGTTGGCCAAGAGAAACAATGCGAAATCCACAAAACACGAACATGTGCAGTACCATGTGACCCCATAGTGCAATACATACTTTGCCCTGACAGCGCCCTCTAAAAGTAAGAATGAATAAACAAATCAATCAAGATGCCATAAACAACCCCTACATGTGCAGCATGCACCCCCTAACTGCAGGCAGCCAAATGAATGCATCCTCAATCCACACGAAAATGAGACCACCTCCAAGGCCCAGTCCCAAATCAGCCTCATGTACCACCCCAATGCATTTGATACGTTGCCATTCCAAATCCGACAGACCCATAACTAACGCTCGCCCCTCTTTACTCCACCACAGGGTCCGATACCAACGACGAGCTGCAGGACACCCCTACCAGCACGCCTGCAAAGAGGGCCAGGACCAACGTCCCAAGAGCCTCCACCTCAGGTGCAAGGATCAAGACACGGCAGCAGCAGGAATCAAGTGGCAGCACACTGGAGGGGACTGCAACAGGCACCCCAGCAGCCAGCAAGTCCACAACCCCAGCACCACAGGTCCCCCCAAAGAACGTATCTGATGGCACTGCCTCTGGTGGTAGCAGCACCATAGGTGACACAGCTGTCATGCCAGCATGCTCCGACACGGAAAACAGTGCTGGCGACGTAGGTACCATCCATGACCTTTCCCAATCCCCCTGCATGTTCCATCCCCTACACCATGACGAAACCACGCAGGGGCACCCTGAAGACGACGACTGGCCAACCCCCACAAGTCCTGTGCCAAGGCAACATGTGTTGAGCAGCCCCCCTGTCACACCACCGCAAATGTCCATGGCCCAGCAGAGGCAACAGTCCCTCGACCTGCTGATCGAGCAACAGCAGGAAGTGTCCACGCTACTCAAGGACCATGCAAATGAATGCGGGGGTTCCAGGGCAGCCATGGAAACATCCACCGAGACACTCAGGGCACAAATAGAGAAAAGTAGTGAGAGCCTCAGGGGAGAAATGGAGAGAAGCACCGAGAGCCTGAGAGCACAAATGGAGAAAAGCACCGAGAGCCTGAGGGGGGAACTGCATGCGACGTCCAAAGACGTTTGTGCTGAACTTGCTGCTGTGCGCCGTGTGCTCTCGGAGCTCTCACAAACCCTCAGAGACATGCATGGACGCGAGCAGGCAGAGACATCATCCGTGGCAAGTTCCGTCCAGGGCAGCCCCCAACGCAGATCTGGCAGGAACCTGCGCTCCACGGGCAGGGGTGCCCCTGATACCCGTAGAGGGGGCTTGCAATAGCGTCTACCCACGGACAGCATGCATATTTGGACACTGGTGTTGGGGGGGGAGGTAGTAGGGTGGAGGGGGTGTGTTGGGCTTCACTGGGTGGCGGGTCCATAGGGTGTATAAATCAAATCACATTAACAATACAGCACCTCATTATCATCCAATGACATGTGTGGACATTGATATTTGCGTACGAGGCCTTCATAGGCGTACAGTCCACAATGTGCCTGTACTACACACACACAGTGCCACAGGTCCCCTTTCCGTGTAATAGGCACCATGCGTGGTTGCTAGAAGCATGCATCTATGATGCTCTGTCGGATTGCACGTGCATCCTGTGCCTCATGGACTCCTTGAGGTGCCTCCACATCCCCACCCTCATCATCATCATCATCTTCAGGTGCATGCAGTACAGCGTCAGGGGGCATGGGCACATTCCTACGTATGCACATGTTGTGCAGCATGACACATGCCATGACCATCTTAGAAACCTTCTCATGGCTGTACATGAGTGCCCCGCCAGACCTGCTGAGGCTGCGGAAACGAGCCTTCAGTAGGCCGAATGCCTGTTCAATGACCACACGGGTACGTGAGTGGGCATGGTTGTAGTCCTCCTCATGCTCGTTCTGTGGGTTCCGGATTGGTGTAAGGAGCCATCTCTTCAGTGGATACCCGGCATCACCTGTATGAGACGAATAAAGGGTGTCAGTGGAATGATAGTGCTAAGTAGCCCCCCCCCCCTCCTGCAAGGTCATTGACGCATCAAATGGGCCACGATGTCATGCATGGAATGAGACTCACCGAGTAGCCAGGATCTGTGCCCTGCGTGTCGCTCCATGTAGCGTGGTATTCTTGTGTTCCTCAGGACCATAGAATCATGGGTAGATCCTGGAAATCTGGCACAACAATGCGTAAAGATCTTGTTGGAGTCACACACCATTTGCACATTGATTGAATGAAATTGTTTCCGGTTGTGGTACTGGACCTCCATGGCATGTGGGACAACCAATTCAACATGGGTGCAGTCGATGGCACCAATGCAACCCGGGATGCCGCCAAGTGCATGGAATCCCACTTTTGCGTTGGTAATCTCCTGGTACGTGCGTGGTAGTGTGATGTGGTCGTCGGCGTGCTTCAGGAGGGCATCGTGCACTTGGAAGAGTGTCCGTGAGAACAGTGGCTGTGAAATGCCATGCAACTGTCCCACTGTGTGCTGGTAGGTGCCTGTGGCCAGGAAGTGGAGTACAGACACCACCTTCAGTAGGGGTGGGATGGCGGTTGGGCTATCTATCATGCTCACGAGGTCAGCATGTGTCATGTCCACAATGGCGATTATGGTGTCCCGGTCCAAACGGTAGAGGGTGTGGATCTGCTCAGCAGTGAGGTTGAACGGATCAGCTCGGAGGCGTGGGATTGCGGGCCGCCTACGTGGTGGTAGTGGCAGTGCTTGTGGGCCTTGCTGACCCTGCCTTGCCCTCCTCCTCCTCCTTCTCCTCCGTCTCCCCTGTGCGCCCGGTTGTTGTACCTGTTGTTGTTCGTCGTCTTCTTGTAGTTGTAGCACTTGCAGTGCTATCTGGTCCCCCAGGCCCAACATCGCTAGTCCTGCCGGTAGCATTTTGGAGTGGGAGTGGTTGTGGGAGGGGTTTGGGTCTGCTATATATGTGCTGTCGGCCTGTATGGCCTCCACCTGTGCTGATTGAATGAATCTGTGGCAGATGCAATCCCTTCTGGCCGAGCACGTCCCGCACGTAAGGCTGCATTTGGCCGCATGGCATCTTGGGATTGGAATCATGTATCAAATCCCGATGGCAGTGTGATGTACTTTGACAGATTTTCATGCTATGCTCCCATTGTTACACATGCTATGATTGCAGCCGCTTACATACCTGTGAAGAGTCAGTGGTATGTAGGGCTCGATCGATGGCCGACCCTCATGCAGCACAGTAACGTACTTCACCGACGGGCGTGGCGTCCCATTTGTGATTGCAGCCAGTTAGCATTATGACACACAGCCGCACTACATTGATGTAATTGTGAATGCAAGCGTTCACAGAAGCCTTTTCGACGTAATGTTGCAAGTGAGGAATTCGAAGGCCAGCATTTTTGGTTTTGAAGTAGCGGCGAGGATACGCCCACAGGTCTGGCTGGAAATGTAACGTTCTATTGTAGAATGTCCTTGGGACATGGCCCATAACGAGCAAGCAATGAATGATATGAATTGAATGGGATGCGCAATAGCGTAGTGGACGATAAGGCAGGACGTTCCCAAATCCATCTTGCTTCACAACACTACAGATCCGGCCAGGAGCACAGTGGTTTTTGCAGACTGCATTACGCACAGACGCGATGGAAGTTTCACATATTATGTGAGTGAATATTCATGCGTTTTCATTGCGGGATGAGGGATTGATGAATGGATGCATGGACAGATGATTCCGTTTAGGGTCTGCCATGTACATGGGTTTTTTTAATCACTCCCCTTCCCCTGCGCTATGTGATGCAAGGCTGCCATAGTGGGACTTACGTCTATCTGCCCTTGTCGGATCCTCCCTGTCTCGATGCGCCTTCATACACTTGTGTCTAGGCACGTTACTAATCCCATGTCATGGGTTCTATCTTGACGGACGCATGCACAGTAACCGACGTTGCCAATGGTGTATTTACCTCGATTGATTTCGTTATGAATCGATACTGATTTAGGGGTGTGTATATTCCTTTGGAGTGGGCTAGCATGCATATGGGTGTGGATTTGGTGTGTTGAATGAAGATTGTAATGCATCATGAGTCCCGTAATGCAATCGGTTAATTTGTGTTTCATTTGGGTGACAGGTATCTCCTGCCCTATTGCAGATGCCATCTCTACGCCACTCCTCCAGATGGGTTTTACTCTCGACACCTGCAGCTTCGGGTGAATCAGTGGAGCACCATTTCGATCTTATGGGACGATCGCCAATGGGCCACATGCCCTTACGCTGTACTGGTGGCTAGGTGCAACATTTCGGCCTTTCAGCTCGACTAGTGCCTGCCTCATGGGACGGACCTGCGGTTCTTGCCGCTTCCATGTTGCCTTTTGGAACGTTGATGTAGGCCCTGTGTGCCATGATGGTACAGGGCGTCACACAAGTGGAAGCTGGTCAATTATTGCAGATGCAGCCCTCGGTGATGATGGATGTTTTGGTGTTATTTTGCAAATTGCTGTGGGGCCTTTGTCATTTGGATGTGCATTTAAATTGTATTCCGATATTTGTCGTGTTGCGTTATTCTTTGCAGGTGATGTGGCGATTTTCGATTTGTGGCGGTATGTATTGCGAGATGATCTGCATTGTGTTCCGCCTTCTGAGTTGAGTTGTGTGGTACAGTACTGGCCGCGTTTGCCTACGTAGCACAGTATGGTCACGGATAGGGGCTGCCATTGTGACTGTTTACATGATGTGCTGTTCAGGGGCGGGGGATTGGCTTTTGGCCGACTGGTGCCTGTCAGCCAGGTCGATTGGTGGAATGATGGGATGTTCAGAATGTGGCTGGTCACAGGTGCCTGTGTTTGCGTGCGTTTGTTGGAGGGGGACTGGGGTCATGTCCATTGGAATAGCTTCTGTATTCATGCCATCTGTGCCCTGCAGCTCCCATCGGCCCCTCTTGGGATGAGCCTGGCTGCTCAGTCACTCTGCCAACTTGTGTGGTACATGCTTCTGCTGATGGTTGGTTTGTTTACTGGCAAGAGTACAGGGCTGGTGCAATCCCCCTCAGGATGCTGTTTTGGATGTTGCCTTGCGCTGGTGGCAAGCGATGGGGGACTACTGTTGTTTTGTGTCATGTGTTCTTGATTTTCATTTTGATGTATTGTACCTTCACATGCCTGTGCTGCATCAGTACGGCTATGGTGACATGCCGTACATGGATGCCCACTCACGGGGCGCTTTGAGCCCCTGCATGCATTTCTACGTTGGCATGCATGGGTGAATTGTAGATTTCACTGGTTGCATAGTGTGAGTACATTGCGCCTGCCAGGAGTTGTGCTATGTGGCCAGGGAGTGGAGTACAGGCACTCAGTGGGCCATTTACGGTTGGTTCACGATGCCGTATTTCTCGCCATGGCGGTATGGTACTTTACGACGTGCTTGATGGCGTTCAGTACATGTCCGCTAGGGTCAGAATTCGCGTACCGTTGCGCCATGGCGGTGATTCCGGTTTTGCAAGGCGCGCGTGCGCGTACTTGGTGCAGTTAGCGTTGCCGTTCACTGCGGTGTCGCTAATGGCATCGTACTTTACGGTGACGGGTCATAATCGCAACGAGCGGTGTTCGATGGCGGTATTGCATTTCCGCCATCATTTTTCCATTTCCGCCAGGGTCGTAATGAGGCCCATAGTGTTAAAGGTAAATCACCTAAAAATACATATTACATAAAAAGAACAGAAGAAAAATATATCAATGATTACAATGCAATCATTGACCACTTATGGAATTCAAACATAGATGTGCAGTACATTGCAGACAATTCCACTGCAGTTGCATGATATGTTACAGCATACTTAACCAAAGCAGAAAAAAACAGAGCTCCAAGACCTCTGGAATGACCTGTCATCAGACAAAACATTGTCTCAGAAATTATACAGCTTGGGCATAAAAATGCTCTCCCATAACGAATTTGGCTCCTATGAAGCAGCAGATCGTTTAACTGGTACTGCTTTGAATGGAAAATCTGAAAATATAGTATGGCTAAGTCTTGGTCCTGCTAAATCTAGAAAAAGAGTTCTGAAATCATACGACGATATAGAAACAACAGCCAAACATGATCCCAACAGCCAAGACATTTTAAAAAACTATTTGCTAGACACATACTACCCAAACAGAAGTACCACTTTGGAAACCATGTGTCTATACCACATAGCCCAAAACTTCACATACAAAAATAATATAAAACCCGATGAAAAAAAGGTAGATACAGAGTGTCAAATTGTGAAGGCAGTTTAGTAAAACTCCAAACCAAATTTAATTAATCATATCAAATTGTCATTAAAGACTCCTCAACATAAAGAACTACATTATGTGTCCCTGCTACAACTCTTTAAACCATGGAGAAAAGAAGAAGAAAAACTAGATAACTGACTCCTACAACGACGCTTTCAAAGGAAATAAAAGCACTATAACCGATGTAAACTTTACACACTACAAAACAATGTTGCACAATGAACAGCAACATGAAGAAGAACTCCAGGCCCAACTAGATAAGGACACTCCTGACAGTAGTCAACCTTCTGTAACAGGAAGCCAAGAACCACTGGGACAGCCACTAATAACAAATGAGGCAGAATTAGCTATGACGGAAGTAGAAAACACCATGTGTCAATATGAAGATAAAGAAGACTTAACTATACTACAATCAAAACTAAACAATGAGCAACATAGCATTTTTCAAGAAGTAACAGAACAATTGCACATGGTGTACAACATGAAAACAAAGAATGCACCTGCCAAAATTACAAACCTATACTACTGTACGTCAGTGGTGAAGCAGGTTCTGGCAAAACATTTCTAATCGAAAGCAAATTCCTTCAACAATTGACAAACAACAAACTGTCAGCTGTTGTCACTGCCCCCAAAGGTTTAGCTGCCTACAACATAGGCGGTGTCACTTCACACCGATTACTACTCCTGCCAGTAGAACACCAAAACAAATTAGACTATTACAAACTTTCTACAGAAGCTGCAATGGAACTACGCAGAGTATTAAAACAAATGAAAATGCTACTAATAGATGAAGTGAGCATGGTCTCCAACCTAATGTTGGCTTTGATTCACCTCAGATTACAAGAAGTACTCAAAACAAACTACAAAGAGCTCTTTGGAGGAAAACACATTATTGTTTTCAGAGATCTTCTTCAATTGACACCAGTGAAAGGTGAGCCTATTTTTAAAACCCTTGGACACAAATTCTGCCGTAAAACTGTTGGCAGCAGAGGAAATGTCACCCTTTGGCAACATTTCCAATACAGAGAGTTAACAGAAAACATGCGGCAATCTGCAGATCTCACTTATGCCAATATCTTAAAAAGTATTACAGTTGATATACTATCTCAAGAAGCACAAGCAATATTGAAAACCCGGCACATTCATGCACTTTATGGCGATAGTGCATGTGCTACAGATGTTATGGAACAATTAGCCCACAAAAATGTTGATTGTATGGCCTTAATGCCAACTCTTGCAAGCTGTTTCAAATTCAATGAAACAATGTTAAAAAAAGAAATGCATTCACTAATTGAAATTAGCGCCACAGACAAACTAGGCATACATAGTATGACACTACCCATGTGTGAACAAGCCACAACAAGAATAAATAGTTTAGAAAATTGAATCTCCAACACAGTTGGATTGGAAAAAATATTAAAATTATCCTTACATTGCAGAGTAATGCTTAAACGTAACCTTGACGTGGATCAAGGACTAGTTAATGGAGCACTGGGTACAGTTGTTGGCTTTCAAACATACCCACGTGACAACAGCATTCAGTTTGTCAATATTCTCTTTGACAAACTTTCAGAAGTGAAAAGGATAGGACGCTCAACAGCTCGATTCCTTCTCTTCAAAGACATGTATGTACACAGAGAACAATTTTCTCTAACTCTTGCATACGCAGTCACCATTCATAAATCACAAGGTCTTACCCTAGACAAAGCATTGATAGACATTGGTAACAGTCTTTAAAGAAGGCATGAGCTACGTAGCACTATCACGCTTACGTACAACTGATGGTCTATGTCTAATCAACTTTGATGCAAGAAAAGTAAACACTGATATTCCTTGCATTTTAGAATACAATAGAGTTTGTTCACTATACACCCCCATCTAAAAACATGTCCTGTTCCACAAAAAGTAAAATGTTGTAAAAGAAAACTAAATCAAACAGAAATGCAACAGGATGTCACTGCAAATCCTCCAAAAAGAGTAATAAAAACGAATACTTCATCAAGTACCACAAACAAAAAAGAAACTATTAGGGAAAGTAAACCAGGTAGTTCTTCAAAAAAGTAAGACAAACTAAAAAAAAAGCACTCAGATACAGAACTACCTGGTCCATTTAAACTTTCAAATGTAATTGGTGTAAGTTGCTACGCAAATGTAGCAATGAATATTCTATTTCAATTACCACCAATTCTTGACAACATTTACTTACACAGTACAGACCAATTGTGTTTGCAAATGTTAGTACTTCATAGAAACGCAACAAACAATCCTGACAACACGTATAGTGTTTATAGAATAAGACAACAATTGGACTACTGTGCTGGAATGGTGACATTCACTATAAACTCACGGGAAGATCCACAAGAATTTATAATGTACTTACTACAAGTACTGGAAAACAAAAACATACCTATAAATGAAATCGTCCAGATTTCATACATGTGGAAACATACATGCACTCTCTGCAACAATGTGACACAAGAACAAATCCCCAATGAGCGCTTCGTGTATGTATCAATACCTAATTGTGAATCAGTTCCATCTCAGCAACTTGTACAAAATACAAACCATGGTAGATTATGTACTACCTGCAATTCGGATAATAGCTCCACCTTACTAATACAAACACATAGTAAATACGTAATACTAATGCTTCTACGTTAAAATGCAGATGGTACCAAAAACAACTGCAAGCTGACTGGATTCACACATGGTCAACTATCACTTGGTAAGAAAACCTTCACAACAATAGGTATAATCTACCACACAGGAGCCACAACCAATGGAGGTCACTATACTGCATATATAAAAAAAAATGTGGATGGTTTGAATAGTACCATTACTCTAAAGCAGAGATTACCAGCAAATCTTACAAACGCGTATTTAATCTTCTTAAAACCAAAATGTATTAACTAAACTGTACTTAAACATTAACAAAACATCTATTAAAAAACTATAAACTGTTAGAATATGCCAACAGCTATCTAACTGCCCCAAGATTCTACAACAACTAAACAGATAAATGAATACCACTAAATTATATCATAAAATAGACAGAATACGCCAACTGGTATCTAACTGCCCCAAGATTTTAAAATAACCAAACAGATAAATCAATACCTCTTCATTATAACAAAAAAGACAGTTAGAATACGCCAACAGGTATCTAGCTGCCCCAAGATTCTACAACAACTAAACAGATAAATGAATACCACAAAATTATATAAAAAAATAAACAGTTAGAATACGCCAACTGGTATCTAACTGCCCCAAGATTTTCAATAAACAAACAGATAAATCAATACCACTACATTATAACAAAGAATAGAAAGTTAGAATACGCCAACTGGTATCTAACTGCCCCAAGATTTTACAATATCTAAACAGATAAATCAATACCACTTCATTATAACAAAAAATAGACAGTTACAATATGTCAACAGAAATCTAACTGCTCCAATAATCTGCAACAAGCCAACATATAGAACATTAGCCAGAAACAACAAGTGAACACTGAAAACAAACAAACAAATAGACTGTAGCATAACAAAAAAGGTTTTTTTTTTAATCCAACATGGATTTTTTTTTTTCCACAGACCCAAAGATTTTAGCAACAAACACAGAAATTGAGCAAATTGCACAGTACCATGGTTTGTAATCTACTAAATATGACGGTAAAAAAAAAATAGTGATTATTCCCTGTTATAAATCGTTACAAAATACCAATACTAACATGATCTTTTCTTTTATCACAGAAATTAACAAGGATTACATGTACTCCAGTTACTAAACCAAACAGTAAGTATATTGTAATAAGTATAACCATCGCAGCAAATCACACCAATAGTGACTTATAACTTCAGTGTTTATAAATTTGGTCTTGACCATGCACCCAAGACTCTAGGCCCTGGCCACAACCACTGCAGCATACCACAGCCATAATAGTTTCTAACTTTGGTGCTTATAAATTTGATCTTGTCCATGCACCCAAGACTGGATAAGCCACTATGCATGTGATACGCTGTGGTGTTTGTGGCCAGAGCATAGAGTCTTGGGTGCATGGCCATACTGTAACGCTCCCCTGACTCCCACGGAGGCGCTGGCCTGGTTCGCGCTGCTGTGACCTCTTCTAAGGTGATGCGCAGGGTTCGGAAGACGGACTGGACCGGGCCCCCAAATCTGGCTTGTCTGGCTCACAGAAGTATCCTTCTGTAGGCGAAAATAGGGGATTAACTGTCTGCGGGGTAATGCAATCAGCCTCCCACTTTCCCCTCTCACCCTCCTCGAAACCCTTCTGTGATTCCTCATAGCGTCGCACCTTAGGGTCTGGAAGGACAAGCTCTCCATCCTGCTTCTGATGCAGGGGCGCGTTGGTATCCAGTTACTTCACTGGATTTTCGGATTGGCGAGAACCAAACTTGCTTGGCTTCCAGGTAAGTTTTTTTTTATAAGAGGTTCCCCTTGTGTCCATGCATTAATGTACTAATGCTAGTGCTTTTTCCCCATAGGGGCCGGGTTACGGAATGCCGGGGAACAGGCACCGACCCGAGATGAGAGGTGAAATCCTTGTAGAAATCAGGTAAGTCTTTAATGAGCGTTTTTTTGGTAATGTCTTTTAATTCGCTCATTAACGCTGATGTCTCTTTTTCCCCTTAGGGGCCGGGGTCCGGAAATGCCAGGATGCGGCGCGGACCCAAAATGAAGAGGGAAAGAATCAACAGGTAAGTCTTAAACATGGAGATTTAGCTTTCCTTATTCCCTTCTCTCTCTCACCTTTTGTTCTGGTCTTTTTCTCCCTAGGCGCTGGGGCGTGACTGCGAATCCGGATGATCGCTGCTGAACATGGAGGCGCCCTGTAAAGGTGAGTGGAATGCGGCGCTGCAGCGATCGACATGATGAGCTTTTAAATAAAAGTCTTCCTTTTCAGGATTGTTGGCGAGATGTCTCCGGGATGCGGATTTAGCAGGTAAGGACTCTTCCTTCTTCTGTTCTCTTCTTCTCTTCCTTTGCAGGTGATCCAGGATGCTGGCAGGCGTGGCAGAAGTCAGGATGCAGGAGCAGACACAGTGACAACCAGCTGCTAGATGCAGAACAACGCGAAGCACGTGTGGCCGTTCGGGTGGGGTTTAAATAGCCTTGGAAGAAGTTCCAGGTATGTATCCTTCCTCCAATCAGGTATGTATCCTTCCCCGACCACGACCGGATGGTAAACTAGTCCCACAGGTAAAGTAGTTCCTTTCAGGCCTCAAGGAGGCCGGGATCCTGCAGCATGGTCTGCATCAGGTAAGTGCACCCAAGCACTTCCATAATGAGCCTGGCGCCTATGGCGCCAGGACTGATGTCTTTTATGAGCCTGGCGCCATAGGCGCCAGGACACTGTCCAAAGGGCCCCTATATGGGGTTTCTGGGTCCTTCCTTGGGGACTGGATGTCTGCTTCAGGGACGCAGGGCTCAAACCGGCTCCCCGGGAGCGGGCATCATGACAGCACTCCCCCCCAAGGCCCCTCCCAAGGTTGTTCCCTCTGGGGGTTTTGGTTTGTCTGGGAAGAGTCGGTGGAATTTCCTGACTACTCGAGGTGCATGCACATGGTCGCTGGGTTCCCACGACCTCTCCTGAGGTCCGTACCCCTTCCAATCAATTAGGTAGAACAGTTTTGACCTAAACATTTTTGAGTCTAAAATTTTCTTCACTTCGAATTCGGGCTCCCCATCTATTAGAATAGGTTCTGGAGGTTTCAGTAGTCGGGTTCCGGGTACCACTGGTTTCAGAAGTGACACATGAAAAACAGGGTGAATTTGCATACTAGCTGGTAAATCAAGTTTAACAGCCACTGGGTTAATTATTGCTGTAATAGAATAAGGTCCCAGATATTTTGGGTTAAAAGTTCGAGGCCCTTTGAGTGGTAAATATCTGGTAGCTAACCACACTTGATCCCCAATCTGATACGGAGGTGCTTCACTCCGATGTAGATCAGCATTCTCCTTGTATTTTCTCTTGGCTTGTTGTAAATGCGTAGTTTCCTCTTTGAAGGCTTGGGTAATTGTAGAATGCAGATGTTCTACTGCAGGCATTCCGAGGTTCCGAGGTGAGTCAAGGTTTGAGGTTCGAGGGTGATGCCCAAACAAAGTATAAATAGGACTGTGGCCAGTTCCAGAGTGTACCAAATTATTATATGCGTATTCGGCTATCCAAAGAATGTCTTTCCAGTTGCTTTCAGATTGCTGTAACATACACCGTAAGTATTGCTCAAGGGTCTGATTTGTCCTCTCGGTCTGACCATCGGTCTGAGGGTGGTGACTGGTCGATAATCTTACGTCGATCTGCGCCATTTGACAACATTTGCGCCAGAAGTGGCAAATGAATTGGCTTCCCCGGTCAGAGATTAGTATAGATGGGAATCCATGTAGCCGAACAATATTTTCGAGGAATTCTTTGGCTAGGACAGAAGCTGAAGGTAAACCTTTCAAAGAAATAAAGTGGGCCATTTTGGAAAACAAATCCACAATTACCAGAATAGTATTGTACCATGAACAAGGAGGCAGGTCCGTAATAAAATCCATTGATAGGGTGTGCCAGGGTGCTGGCGGTACGTCTAGAGGTTGAAGGAGACCGGCTGGTCTTTTCTTTTGACTTTTATTTTGGGCGCAAACACCACAGGACATCCCAAAAGATTTAACATCTTTTCGCCAAGAGGGCCACCAAAATTGTAGTTTCACCTTTTCCTCTGTCTTGGCAATACCGGGGTGTCCCTCTATTAATGCATCATGATAACCGGAAATAACTAGTTCGTGTAATTCCTTATGTGGCAGGAATAAGCGTCCTTCGAAATAAGGTAAACCATTATCTATGGTAAAGTCTGATCCCTTTTGTATCCAATCCTGTAAGGTTGTAGGGTCCAGGAGTTGTTTCACTCTGGCTTGAATGTCTTCAAGCGTCTGTAACGAAGTCATGCCTAGAATCCTCTGTTCGGGAATTATTGGTACTGGTTCTGAGTTTGTATCAGATTCTCCCATTCCAATTCGGGATAAGGCGTCTGCTTTGCCATTCTTGCAGCCAGGTCGATAGGTAATCACGAAATCAAATTCAGCGAAAAACAAAGCCCATGGGAACTGCCGTGATGACTGAGCATTGGCGGTTTTCAAATACTGTAAATTCCGGTGATCAGTGATCACTGTGATGGTATGTCGAGCGCCAAGCAGATAATGCCGCCAGGCTTTAAAAGCGGACTTAATGGCTAACAGTTCTTTGTCCGTGATTGCATAATTAACCTCGGGTGCCGAGAATTTTCTGGACCAAAATGCTACGGGATGCAGTTGGTTGGTTTCGGGATCTCTTTGGGACAGGACAGCTCCCATGGCTAGGCTGGATGCGTCAGTCTCGACGACATAAGGGAGATCTGGAAGCGGGTGTTTCAATATAGGTGCAGAGGTAAACTTAGCTTTTAAATCCTGAAAGGCCTGCTCGGCTTCTTCAGACCATTCAAAACGTTTATTTTTCCTCAAGAGTGCAGTAATGGGTTGTACCACGCGTGAACATTCCGGGATAAACCTGCGATAGAAATTGGCAAAGCCGAGCATGCTTTGAACCCCTTTTACAGAGCTAGGTGATGGCCATTTGAGGATGGCATCCACTTTTCTTGAGTCCATTCGGACTCCTTTGGGTGTCAGGATGAAACCTAGAAACTCGACTTCTGTGGTATGTAAAAACACATTTCTCCAATTTAGCAAATAGTTTGTGTTGGCGCAGTTTTTCAAGTACTGCCCTGACGTGTTTTCTGGGATCAGATTCCGAAGAGGAGTACACCAGAATGTCATCGATATATACGACAACACAAACATCGATGAGTTCCCGAAGGACATCATTCATGAAGTATTGGAAGGCATCCGGCGCGTTACACAATCCGAAAGGCATCACCTGGTACTCGAATAATCCGTATTTAGTACGGAAGGCAGTTTTCCATTCGTCGCCTTCTTTAACTCGTACCAGATGATAAGCCCCCTGGAGATCTAACTTGGTGTATATGCAAGCGTCCTTCACCTGGTCAAGGAGTTCAGGGATCAGAGGCAGAGGATAACGGTTTTTAACCGTTATCTGGTTCAATGCGCGGTAATCGATACAAGTTCTAAGGTCGCCTTCTTTTTTGGGCACGAAGAACAAAGCTGAGGATGCCGGGGACTTTGACGGGCGAATAAAACCATTAGCTAGGTATTGATCCAAATATTGTCTCAAATGCAGATTCTCAGGTTCGGTAAGGGCATAAATCCTGCTACAAGGGGGTTGTGCACCGGGCACCAGATCGATTTGGCAATCGTACGATCTGTGAGGAGGTAACGTGTTGGCCTGTTCCTTTTGGAAGACGTCCTGAAAGTCTTGGTATTCCGGAGGTAGTTGCATGGAGGCAGAGGTTACAGATGCTAGATTAATCTTCAGGTTTTCTGGGTAGCAGGTTTGTGTACAATCCGGGAAGGTTATTCTCTTAGCTCGCCAATCAATTAGAGGATTATGTGTCTCTAACCAAGGGATTCCAAGAATAACCTGAAACTGTGGAGCCTTGATTACATCAAACACAAAACCCTGCCGATGGCCGTCGGGACCAATAAGAGTCACCTCAGTAGTGGAATGTGTTACCGGTCCAGAGGCAATTTCAGTTCCATCGACTGTGGTGATGACATCTTTGCTGGTTTTAGGACGGAGAGGGAGGTTAACCCTAGAGACCAATTCTCGATCCACATAGTTTCCAATAGCCCCACTATCGATATATGCCTTTATTGCATGCAACCGCTTAGGCTGTTCTGGATCTACGAGAACCATTGGCACAATGAAATGCAAGGTCTGAGAGTTAGTTTTCAAGCTCGGCAAGCGGACCCCTACACTTGTCGGGCGGAATCGTTTCCCGAAACAGAGTCTTCATGGTTTTTATCAGCGGCTCCTACCGCCTTTCGGGGCGGTTTTGCCGGGCAATCTCGTAGAAAGTGTCCAGAATTCCCACAATAAAGACATAATTTTAACTTCCGCCTCCTTTCACGTTCCTTTTGAGTTAAGGGTCCTTTAACCCCTCCAATTTGCATAGGCTCAGAGACATCAACTCCCTTGGGATTAGCATGGGTCTTGACCAACACCCGGGTCTCAAACCTGGTCCGATCAGCTTTTCTGTTTTGAAGTCTGTGATCCAATTGGACCACTAAGTCTATATACTCTGTGCATTCTTGGGGCGGATTTACAACTTGGGCCAAGACATCTTTAAGTTCTCTGCGTAGACCTCGATAAAACAACGTGACTCTTTTATCCTATGGCCATCCCGTTTCCACAATTAGTCTATTAAAGGTTGCAATATAGGATAGGAGGTCCTGATTGCCCTGTCGCAGGGATAGAAGTTCGTCATCCAGAGCCTGCCCCTGAGAGTGTCGAGCAAATAACCTTTCCATGCTTGCTTGAAACCTTTGAAAATCACGGAGAATCGGGTCATCTTGAGTAACCAGTGGAACTGACCAGTCGGCAGCGCAGCTGCTGAGATATGACAATACAAAGGCTACCTTGGTCTGATCATTAGGGAAGGCCGCAGGTCTGCATGGGAAGTGCAAACGACACTGATTCATGAATACAGCGAATCGTTTGGGGTCCCCAGCAAAGCGTTCGGGTGGGGCCAGCGGCATGTTTCCAGGTAGATTAATCTGCACAGGGTTACTGGAAACCACAGGAACGGGGTTCCCTCCGGAACCGGGTAGAGGAGTTTGCCCAGCTTGACCTTGCAAAAGCTGTCTGGCCAGGTCATCAGTTCTTTCCTTTGATATTATTAATTCCCTCCTGAGGGCATTAGTCTCTTGACGAGCGGCATGTACTTCGGCCCGTAATTCCCCCAGTAATTGGGCCAACTGATCAGTCTCAGAACTTTCCATAGCGCCTGGGTGGGAATTTGTAGGAAGTCTTCGCATTCTGTAACGCTCACCTGACTCCCACGGAGGCGCTGGCCTGGTTCGCGCTGCTGTGACCTCTTCTAAGGTGATGTGCAGGGTTCGGAAGACGGACTGGACCGGGCCCCCAAATCTGGCTTGTCTGGCTCGCAGAAGTATCCTTCTGTAGGCGAAAATAGGGGATTAACTGTCTGCGGGGTAATGCAATCAGCCTCCCACTTTCCCCTCTCACCCTCCTCGAAACCCTTCTGTGATTCCTCGTAGCGTCTCACCTTAGGGTCTGGAAGGACAAGCTCTCCATCCTGCTTCTGATGCAGGGGCGCGTTGGTATCCAGTTACTTCACTGGATTTTCGGATTGGTGAGAACCAAACTTGCTTGGCTTCCAGGTAAGTTTTTTTTGATAAGAGGTTCCCCTTGTGTCCATGCATTAATGTACTAATGCTAGTGTCTTTTTCCCCATAGGGGCCGGGGTACGGAATGCCGGGGAACAGGCAACGATCCGAGATGAGAGGTGAAATCCTTGTAGAAATCAGGTAAGTCTTTAATGAGCGTTTTTTGGTAATGTCTTTTCATTCGCTCATTAACGCTGATGTCTCTTTTTCCCCTTAGGGGCCGGGGTCTGGAAATGCCAGGATGCGGTGCGGACCCGAAATGAAGAGGGAATGAATCAACAGGTAAGTCTTAACATGGAGATTTAGCTTTCCTTATTCCCTTCTCTCTCTCACCTTTTGTTCTGGTCTTTTTCTCCCTAGGCGCTGGGGCGTGACTGCGAATCCGGATGATCGCTGCTGAACATGGAGGCGCCCTGTAAAGGTGAGTGGAATGCGGCGCTGCAGCGATCGACGCAATGAGCTTTTTAATAAAAGTCTTCCTTTTCAGGATTGTCGGCGAGATGTCTCCGGGATGCGGATTTAGCAGGTAAGTACTCTTCCTTCTTCTGTTCTCTTCTTCTCTTCCTTTGCAGGTGATCCAGGATGCTGGCAGGCGTGGCAGAAGTCAGGAAGCAGGAGCAGACATGGTGAGTGTCCAGCTGCTAGATGCAGAACAACGCGAAGCACGTGTGGCTGTTCGGGTGGGGTTTAAATAGCCTTGGAAGAAGTTCCAGGTATGTATCCTTCCTCCAATCAGGTATGTATCCTTCCCCGACCACCCCCGGATGGTAAATTAGTCCCACAGGTAAAGTAGTTCCTTTCAGGCCTCAAGGAGGCCGGGATCCTGCAGCATGGTCTGCATCAGGTAAGTGCACCCAAGCACTTCCATAATGAGCCTGGCGCCAATGGCGCCAGGACTGATGTCTTTTATGAGCCTGGCGCCATAGGCGCCAGGACACTGTCCAAAGGGCCCCTATATGGGGTTGCTGGGTCCTTCCTTGGGGACTGGATGTCCGCTTTAGGGGACGCAGGGCTCGAACCGGCTCCCCGGGAGCGGGCATCATGACACATAGGGCCATGCTCCCAAGACTCTATGCCCTGGCCACAACCACCATAGCATATCACACCCATAGAGTCAAACATTTTAACTATGCCATATGGGCACTTTTAATGTCCGCGAACATGACAAGTGTTCTTAGAACAGTTTCAACTTGCCTTGCGAACAGTATGGACAGGCATAGCGTCCTCAGGACACACCTATTTCGTTTATTTATGAACATCCCATGACACTTGATGTGTTCTTAGAACAATTTCAACTTGCCTACGGACAATACGAACAGCGTCCTCAGGACAACCCCATTTCGTTTATTTACAAACATTTCAGGACATCGTCTGTATTCTTAGAACAGTTTCAACTTGCCTGCGAACAATACGAACAGCGTCCTCAGGACACACCCATTTTGTTTATTTACGAACATTTCAGGACACAGCGTGTGTTCTTAGGACAGTTTCAGCTTGCTTGCGAACAATTCGGACAGGTCTAGCATCCTCAGAACACCCCCATTTTGTTTATTTACAAACATCCCAGGACAGTTGATGTGTTCTTAGAACAATTTCAACTTGCCTACGAACAGTACGGACAGGTATAGCATACTCAGGACAACCCCATTTTGTTTATTTACGATCATCCCAGGACACATGTTCTTAGAACAATTTCAACTTGCCTACGAACAATACGGACAGCGTCCTCAGGACACCGCCATTTCGTTTATTTACGAACATTTCTGGACATCGTCTGTATTCTTAGCACAGTTTCAACTTGCCTGTGAACAATATAGACAGTCATAGCATCCTCAGGACACACCCATTTAGTTTATTTACAAACATTTCAGGACACCGCCTGTGTTCTTAGGACAGTTTCAGCTAGCTTGCGAATAATTCGGACAGTTCTAGCGTCCTCAGAACACCCCCATTTTGTTTATTTACAAACATCCCAGGACACTTGATGTGTTCTTAGAACAATTTCAACTTGGCTACCAACAATACGGACAGGTATAACGTACTCAGGACACCCCCATTTTGTTTATTTACGAACATCCCTGGACACATGTTCTTAGAACAATTTCAACTTGCCTACAAACAATACGGACAGCGTCCTCAGGACACCCCCATTTAGTTTATTTACGAACATTTCAGGACACCGGTATTGTCCGCGGTCAAGACGAACACAACAGGGGTGCCTGCCACCTAAATAAATACAACATTTAAACCATCTCATACTCCCCCACCCTGCCCAAACAGTCTTACACACCAAAACACTTTACTAAATAGTATTTTTCCACCAAGGTTCACCGCGCTGTCCGCGGACGTCTGCGAATCCAAGACGGCGGGCGTTTCCAAAAATCTGACGCACTATCCAATCAGCGAACACGTTGCATGTCTGCGGACATGACGCAAGCCGACTGGCCAATCAGGACACTGTCCGCGGAGCGAACAGGGGAGTGTGTCCGCGGACCGAACATAGATATCACACATTTTTTGTGACCTACTTTTTGGTCATTTTTTAAAAAACTACTGGACAGATTTTCACCAAATTTGCAAAAGCACGATTTCGGGACCAAACCACTGCTCCTGGTCCAAATTTGGTGAAAATCCGTCCAGCGGTTTGGGTTGTAGGCGTGAGCAAAGTTTTTTCCCCATTCAGTCTATGGGAAAAAAATAAGTTTGGGACCCCCCTATAACTTTGCCCCCCTTGTCCAAACCTCACCAAACTTTGTAAAAAAATTCAAAGTGACCCATATACTTTTTTGCAAAGTTTGGTGTGGATTCGTCTAGGGAGAGCGGAGTTTTAAGCCGCCCAAAAAGGGCTCTTCCTATGGAAACAGCTACTTAATCATAACTACACAGCCACTACCGTATATAAAACACGGGCCATGGTAGCTGCCGGGTAGTTATGGTTAAGTTATGGTTAAGTTGCTCATCTCATAGGAAGACCACTTTTTGGCCGGCTTATAACTTTGCTCCCCCTGGACGAATTGCAAAACTTTGCAAAAAAAGTATATGGACCTCTCTGAATTTTTTGCGAAATTTGGGTGAGGTTTCGTGGAGGGGGGGCATAGTCTGAATGGAGAACAACTTTGTGCAGTCCTACAGGGCAACGACTGAACGGATTTTCACCAAATTTGCGGCAGGAAAGCCATAGGCCATGCACCCAAGAGCCTAGGCCTGGACCACACCCATCACAGCGCTGCAGTTTTTACTTTGCATCTCTTAGAGGATGTTGAACTTTACAGAATGGTTGTGGAAACACATTTTAGACTTGGTAGCGCATCAGAAGTGAGCTGACATGCGTATATTGTTGGTTCTATGGGTGAGGTGATTGTTAGACCATCCTCCAGTTTTTGGTGTATGGCTGGATATACTGCAGTGACAAGTCCCGCGGTGTGCCCACTGGGTGCAGTGTTGGAATACTGCCAGTATAGAAGAGGGTAGGGTTGAACTGGATCTTCTATGTGCTAGGGTACTCTTCTTTGTACAGATTGCTGGGAGAAGGCCCAATGTTGCGAAGATTTTGTTGTTTGATTGGCAGTGACACAATGCTTTGTGAATGGCAGTGGGTAGGGGTGCCAGAGGCTGAGGTATGTTTGTGGAATCTGCTAGCTGTTACAAGTTTCCATACATCACTGTGTTACGGTGCAGGGGTTGGGTGGAAGTGCCGCTGGCTATGTAACGTTTGTGGATTGTGGTACCCGTCCACTTGTTCTCATGCATGGCTCCATGATGTTGTGCTGGGTGTGGGCAAGGCCTAGACTCTTGGGTGCATGACCAGAGCCATGATGGGTGCTGCTCTGGATGATTTTGGATGCTGAAATCTGGATTCTTTTGCAGAACTTTCTACTGGAGGTGCTTTGGAAGCACACGTGATGTGTACTCGGAATGTTTAACGGTACATTCGGAGTGCTGTACAGAAATGATAGTGTTGGATGCAGAGGTCTTGGATGTGATTGGTGCATGTGTGTGTGACTATTTCACAGTAGCCAATGAGGGAGTGCTGCAAAAAGAACAGTGGAAAGGGAAGAAGGACTGTCCCTGCTTTATTGGGGTGCAACCCTCACTGTAGCTGGGAAAGAGCACGTGCCACATCCTGCTCTTACGAGCATGGTGGGCATGGAAAAGGAACTGTGGGAATTATCCAATCAGGTGTTCATGGTGTGGTTCACAGGAAGGGGCTGTACTATTTTTTCCCACTACTACTGTTGTGAGGTTGGCAGAGATGGAGAGACCCACAGTGCAAGATCTGTACAGGTATGCCGTGCAAAGAGGCATTGACGCTAATTTCAGGTTGGAAGGAGTGGAGGCTTTGTGGGGCAGTCTCTATGAATGCAGTTTCGGCGGTATGGTTCACCTTTCCAAGTATGTGACCTCTGTCGCTACTGTTGATGTTGTCATGGTGCATTACGGAGGTCTACATTTGGGTTACATGTCATGTGGACGTTTGCCCCGTCACCTGAAGAAGTTGATGAATGCAGTGATGCAGATTTTTCCCACTGCCAAGGTGATTTTCTCATGCATACCACCAAGAGGAGTATGGGACCATGCCAGTGTCATTTGTCCACAGCCAGAGTTCGGAAATTGTCTTATAAACAGAAACATGTGGGAATGTATGTGCACTGATGGGATGTTCTTCCTCACTATGAGATCATAAATTCTGAAAATATGCAGTTTCCATGCAAATGGCATTTCTTTGTCCAGCATTGGTGATGCTTTTTTGTTTGCCCATCTACAAGAGGCGTTGAAAAGTTTACTGTAAGAATTTGAGGAGGAGGAGAAGAAAACAGAAAACCCTATAAAAACAAAAATAAAGGTGTTTCTCTAGAAACATCTAAAAAAAGGGTATTTTCAGAGCCACCACTAAAGACGAAATCCCCTACCCTGGTTGCAATGTATTCCCCCACACCCGCACACAGCACGAAAGCCACATCCGGGGCTCTTAAGGATGGCGGACATTGAAATGGGACTGTGGCCACTAAGGGATTGCGCAATAACATTTCTAGGTGTGGTATCTTCACAGAGTAATGTTGTACAGAACTGATAGTGTTGCATGGAGAGCTCTTTAATGTGATTGGTTGATGCATGTGTGACTATTTAACAGTACCAAATGAGGGTGTTCTGGAAAGAAGATAGTGGAAAGGGAAGAAGGACTGTTCCTGCTTTATTGGGGCATGGCCCTCACGGTACTTGGGGAAGCGCACGTGCCACATACTACCATTTTCAGCATGCTTCCGATGGGAATGGAATAGTGGGGATTATCGGTACTGAGGGCAAGGTTCACAGGAAGGGGCGTTAATACTTTTCTCCATTACTGTGCCTAGTGAGCCAGCCTCACATGGTTGCCATTACTTGTAAAGGTAATGTAGCATAGCAGAATTGGTCCAAAATCGATTTCAGCTCAAAGCTATGTAACCCACTACTCTGTTCTGAAAAGCTACAAACAGAATGAAGAGCAGCTCTGGGGGGTGGCCTTTTTTAGGGCTGCTGTGGAGACCTTGCAACCGGAAAAGAGGCCTACATCCTTCAACCATATACATACATGTGCAATGGCACATTGTGGGGTGTTTGTAAGTGTGTACTTTCCCATTAACACTCCTTAGATTGCAGAACATTGCACTTTTCCACTGTGGAGGGTCCGGATCGTGTCCACGAAATAAGGGCCCACACGCAGTGGGTGTGGTCGCATTGTGATGTTGCAAATGTTCTTGATTGGGATGGCTTGATTGGGATGGCATTTTGGGTGGAACACTTTGTGCATATGTGTATAGGTGTCCAATGCACACCATTGGGATCTCTGGACTGACGAAATAGTGTGACACACGTGTGCCGACCATATCGGGACAATCTGGGTGCTTTTAGGGTATAGCAGGTGGGATGTTTATGTGTACAGTTACCTTTAGGAAGTGGGTGGCCGCCTCAAACTACTTAAAGTTCTTCACAAGTTTCTTTGCATATGCTGGACAGGGGCGGTGTTACCAAGAGACAGAGGAAGAGATACGCATGCAGGTACTTGTGCAAGGGACAAACATCCGCTCCCACAACTAATTATAGGTGGTTCACAAGATGCGGACATGCGGTTCATACTGGCGTTGTACGGGTACCTCCATTGTGATTGCAGATGGGCCGGGAACCGCCCTTTTAGTTTAATTGTGCTCATTCCCACCAGTACTGTGCGCCACTGAGTCATAACAGATTTTAAGAACAAAGGAAAAGCTGAATGTGAATGTGTGGAAATAAAGGTTGATATGTAAATTGTTGCTGACTGCATACACTGGTACGGCGTAAGAGCATATGGGCCTGTGGCATTCATCCCAAAATAGTATCACTGTGATCCACCCATTCATGTATATCTGTAGCTGACAGTTAAAACAAACGTCAGTTGGTATCTGGAATCCATGACAATCACAGAAAGCCAAGATGTAGCTGTTTAAAAAAAATAACAGAAATGTGTCTCAGTAACCGATCTTTATTACAGTTTATCATTTTAACCATTAATTTGGCCCCCTGTTAATTATTGATAAACACCAACGTGAAACATTGGGAACTCAGACAAAACAATGTGCAAAATACTCTTCAATTTGCTTCAAAATGTACTGCTATGGAGTATGGTCATCTCCAAATGGGATGGGGAGGCTGACGCTGCAATCAAGGAGCAAGATATAGCCAAGAAGAACACATAGACGGAATTTTTATAAAATATTAGCATTGAATTACGCGTTAGTGGAACCTGGGGTAACCCACTACTGGACTACACACATCTCGATGCTGCACTGCCCATGTGCCCAGGACAAAATAAACTACACAAACAAGTTGTAATTACGTGTCGTTGCAATATGCTACACACAACAAACAATACAATGTAACCCACCAATAATGGTCACCGAATGATAATTTGACAAGTTTGTGTATAAAATCGTCCAAAGAAAAACTTACATAACACTCGGCATTTCCATTCTATCAGCGTAATGCAGACACTCCGTTCAGGTCAAATAATTTTCATGAAATGAAATTACATGTTCCTTTGTCCAATTTTTGAATGGTGAACATTATCATATTTTAAAGTCTTACATCCCTCCCTTTATGCATTCCTTTCAGAAGCCTCCCTTTGTTTCAAGGTAAAAAAAACAATTGAACCTTATACTGTGTACCATGCATGGGTTTGCTCAGCTAGGAAACAAAAATTCACCGGCGCTGACCTTCACTCAGAATGGGAGCCGATAGCCCTTCAGACCGCAGTGGCATTTCAATTTTTTTTAAAAAACATATAAATTGTTTGCTACCATTCACCAATGCGGGTGACATTTCTATGGATTTATTGTGTTCCTCTGGAGAACTTCACACTCTCCCAGCAACTCCCACAGTCAGGCCACACCACCTGTCACCTCATCCCATCTCCTCTTCACACAACACAAATCACGTAAACATTTTTGAAAGGAGCAAGTCTAGAGCCCTGACAAAATGTACTCGTATGAGAATGTCCGAGCAAACCCTGCTCCAACCCCCTCCACACACGCCGCAGACCCTGACACCAATGACCACATTATATATTAAAGGCCTATAATTTGCACACGTTGGTTTGTACTATTCCACTTTCGGTCACTTTTCGGTCACTAGCGAGATGAACGGTGTAGGTGTCTTGCCACCTTACAAATACAGACACATAGTAAATACATAATTTATTTTTTTTCAAACATATTTTATTGGTATTTGGTGGGAAAATACGTGCAGTACAAACATGTGAATTAAACAGTGAGGTAAACAAAGGAGGAAATAGTGAGGAGGGGAGAACAGAAGAAGGGGGAAAGAATAACAAAAACAACAACAGTCATATAGTAGCAAACGTTTCGGTGGATGGATGGGTCGAGGCCAATGTTCTAGTGCTTCAGGAAGCAGGGGGGGGTCGCATACAGGGTCCGTCGGTTCAGGCCAGGTGCAGGGATTTAGTGTTGGTGTGATGGTATGGGTTATCAGGGGGGTTTGTGGTCAGCGCTGAAGCAAATGTCTCTCAGGAGGGCCTTCCAAGAGTCCAAGGTGCCGCTCTCTGTTTCACCGCTTGATGTTGTTCCTTCTTGCCAGGCTCTAGTTTCAGCTGCCGTCCATCTCTCCATCTCTTTAAGCCAGCGTTCATGCCTGGGGCCCGATGGCGTCTTCCAAGCCATCGCGATGGTTCTCTTAGCCAGGATGCATGAGATGTCCATTAACCTAACAGCATGTTTGAATTTGCTGGGTCTGGGGTAATTTCCCAGTAGGCACTCGCCGGGAGTCCATTCGTACCTCCGCATTCCGGTGTCCATGCAAGTCTGTTTAGCTTTGGACCATAGTGTCATTGCCCGAGTGCAAGTCCAGAACATGTGGATCATATCCGCATTATCGTTCCCACACCATGGGCATGCTGGGGAGGATGTCTTGTTGAAGGAGGCGACCCTGTGTGGGGTCATGTATGTCCTGTACAGGTCGTTCAACTGAATCTGGCCGAATCTAGCGTTCCTTGACACTTTTTTGGGGAATATTAACACTCTTTCCCATTCTTTATCCGTGATTGGGATCTCGAGGTCTACTTTCCATCTTGCCCTTAGAGCTTCGCCTTTAGGGTTGGGTTTGTCACATAGTCTGTTATAGAGCCTGGAGACTGGTCTCCAACCATCCGTGAGGTCGTGCATCTCTTGTAGTAGAGGGTCTGGGGTGGGCTCCTCTGGCCAGCTGTTCCATTGTTTCTTGGCGGTCTGCTTGAGGCGGTGGTACCAGAGAAACTGGCCTGGGGGTATTCCTTCAATGGCCTTTAGTGACTCGAAGTCCCTGAATTCCCCCTCCTCAAACATGTCGCCCCATGTGTATATGCCGGCTTCTTCCCACCTCCTTGCTGTGGATAGGTCTGCCTCCATTCTACAAGTGTCTGCCAAGATAGGATTATCCGGAGAGTACGGGTGTTTCACTCGCTTGATGTAACAGGACCTGGCCCATATCTTCCTTCCTAGCTCAATTACCTGTGGGGTAACCGGGAATTGCCGTATGGGGTGCCATAGGATTTCCTTGGGGATTACGTTGATCGAGGATTGCCTTAGTAGTTCTGATTCAGCCGAAGGTTCGTCCGAGAGCCATTTCGTTATGTGGCTTATCTGGGCAGCCAGGTAGTATAACTGGAGATCTGGTATCTTTATCCCTCCCTCTTTATGTGGCAGGGATAGGATGGCTAGCGACAGTTTGTGTCTGTGAGGTCCCCACAGGAAGTCCTTGATGATTGCCTCCAGTTTCTTGAAGAAGGGCAGTCGGACATAGTGACAATTGTTCACAAAAAAGTATAGGAATCTGGGGAGTGTGATCATCTTGACTATCGCTGCTCTGCCTACCATTGCCAGCGGGAGCTTGGACCAGAATTTTATAGAGCGTCGAAGACTCGTGGTTGCGACTTCTGTGTTGTGTTCATGCGTGAGTAGCGGGGTGTGGCTCACGTTGATCCCTAGGTACCGCAACTTGACCAGTTGCCAACCTATTCCTACAGCCGGGAGATCGTTTTCTGGTGTGCTGCGTAGGCCCGCCAGGGGGAACGCGGAGGACTTACTTCTGCTGAATCTGATCCCGGAGTATTTCGCATAATTGTCGAGTACCTCTAGCGCTGTTGGTGCGTTGACCTCGGGGGGTTCTCAGGTATAGAAGAACGTCGTCCGCGTATAGGGATATTATGTAGTGTACATTGCCCACCTTGATGCCAGCGTCGAAGAGCTGTTGCCTAAAGTATAATGCGATCGGCTACAGGCCCAGTATGTACATCATGGGCGATAGCGGGCACCCATGGGTCGTTCCCCTTAGTATTTCCCAGGCTGCTGATACCATTCTTCCCGTTTTCACTCTTGCCATTGGGGAATTATAGAGGACCTTGATCCACCTGATGAAGCCCCCTCCGAAGCCGAATCTCCTCAAGACCTCCCTAATCCATTCCCAATATATGGAGTCGAAGGCCTTGATAGCGTCAAGCGACAATACCGCCAGGTCTTCATCTCTTTCGTATGTTTTGGCCATTATGTGTTGTAGCCTCCTTAGGTTGGCTGTGGTGTTGCGCCGAGGCACAAATCCGTTCTGGTCTTCATGGATTATGGATCCCACCACTCTGGCCAGCTTGCTGGCTAGTATGGATGTGAGAATCTTAGCATCATAATTTAGCATGGCCAGGGGGCGATAGGATTAGCAATCAGTGGGTGATTTGTGTGGCTTGAGCATGGGAATGATTATGGTCTCTTTCATGTTGTTGGGTAGGACCCCGTTTGTGTATGCCTCTTGGTAGACTTCGTGGAGAACTGGGGTGAGGATGGGCTTGTATGTTTTGTAGAACTCAGGTGGGAGGCCGTTGCTGCCGGGGCCCTTGCTGGTAGAGAGGGACCTGATTGC
The DNA here is from genome assembly GCF_040938575.1 of Ambystoma mexicanum. Taxonomy (NCBI): domain Eukaryota; kingdom Metazoa; phylum Chordata; class Amphibia; order Caudata; family Ambystomatidae; genus Ambystoma; species Ambystoma mexicanum. Next base: position 1,223,822,723 of record NC_090930.1, on the reverse strand, counting down.
CCCTTGCACGTCTTCAGGAGTGATCTCCATCTCCAGTTCTTCTCTCTGCTTGGCTGATATTTGGGGGAGATCTATCTCCTCAAGTGTTTCTATAATGTCCTCCGTGGGAATTTGTGTCTCTTGGGCGTACAATTTGGAATAGAATTTGGCAAATGCGTCGTTGATCCCCAGTTGTGTCGTGCGGGATATCCCATCGGCGTCCCGTATCTCCGTCGGGAGGTGCTTGGGGTGTTCTCGCTTGCAGAGCCAGGCCAGTAATCTCCACGGTTTGTCCGATTCCTTGTGGGATCTGGTAGTGTATGTGGTGAAATCGAATTTCTCCAGTCTTTCCCATGCTTGCTGACATTCTACGCGAGCTTCCTTCAATTTGCTCTCGACCTCTGTGGAGTTGTCGTGGGTGGACTCTAGTCGGGAGATCTCTGCTTCTTGTGCTTCGAGTGTTGTCGTTAATTGCCTGTGAATTCCGCCAGCTTTTGATATAATTTCTCCTCTGGTCACCACCTTCATAGCTTCCCATAATGTGCTCCAGGAGGATACCGAACCCTTGTTGATTTCTAGATATTCTTCCAGTTTTCCGGCGAGGTCTTCCCTGAACTCAGGGTCTTCAAGTGCCGCAGTCGGCATCCTCCACATAGGGATCGGGGGTCTGGGTCCCTTGTGTTGCCATAACATGGTTAGTGGGGAATGGTCGGAGATCGTTCTCCCCAGGTATTCTGTAGCTGCAGCTCGTGGGGCAAGCTCCTTGTCGATGAAAAGATAGTCAATTCTTGTATGGACTCCGTGCGGAGCTGAGTAGTGGGAGAAGGACTTCTCGGTTGGGTGGTGTTCCCTCCAGATGTCCACCAAGTTGAGCTGCTCCAGTGTTTCCTTCAGGGCACGGGTTGTGAGGTTGCTCGAGTGGGGAGGAGGCAATGATCTGTCCATGCTTGCGTCAGCGACGCAATTGAAGTCGCCGCCCCATATAAATGTGCAATCACGGTGTTGAGTCAGCTTTGCGATCATTGTGGAGAGGTATGCCGGTATTCCGTGATGTGGGAAGTATGAGTTAGCCAAGCAAATCGGGGTCTGTTCCATTGTGTCCCAAATCACTACATATCTCCCCTCTTTGTCTAGTTCACACCCCTCCATTTGGAAGGGCACGTCCGGGCTTATCCATGTTAGCACCCCTCTCGCGTATTTGGAATAGGGGGACCCTCTCACAGTCCCGGCCCATCGGTCTGCAATCTTGGACATGGCCTCCGTCGTGAGGTGGGTTTCCTGCAGCAGTGCAATCGAGACTTTCTTCCTTTTGAGATAGGATTGTATGCGGTCCCGTCTGAGGTATGAGCCCATGCCCCTCACGTTCCATTTCATCATGGTAAATTGTGCCGCCATCGGGTCCGAGTTTCGAGTCTGGCACGCGACTCCGTCCCTAGGGTTTGGCTCTGCTTTAATCCATAGTGAGCGGATTGCAGGGGAGACACCGCTGGTTCCTGAGCTCCTGGGTCAAGTCTTGGGCCCATCCCGGTCTTTATTAGCGAGAGAAATTTGAAGACTGTGTGTGTAACTAATGAAACTGATAACAAAACTCAAACTGGTGCGCCCAGCGACTACAACATTGTTGCGGTGCTAAGGCGCTCTCGAGCCGTCGAAGCCCATCCGGGAGTCAGGCGCGAGCTGGGTCAGGCGGGTGCCTGGCCCTACTGAATTCTACGATGGGGGTAGGGCTAGGGCCTGGCGGCGGAGCCGAACGAGGCTGTTTCCGTGTGGTAAACTGAGATTGGATTACCTTCTGGTTTCCGGCGTCTTATTTGCTGGTTCTTTACGGTTACATGTGGGTTACTTGTGAAATCTGAGGGAGTTAGGCCTCTGTCCATGGATTGTCCTTGCCGTCGGCGAGATTATTATCCTCTAGCCACATGTTGGCTGCTTCTGGATTGTCGAGGAATACCACTCTCTCCTTATAAATGACCCTGAGGCGCGACGGGTATAGTAGCCTGTATTTTAGGTTCAATTGGCGGAGCCTGGCTTTTATCGGGACAAATGAATTTCTCTCTCTTTGCACCTTCTGCGTGTAGTCCGGGTAAATAGCGATTTTGGAGTCCCCCCTTTCGATGGGGCCCCCCTCCCTGGAGTGTCTTAAAATAATTTCTCTGACCTGAAAGTTCAGTATCTTGGCTATTATTGGTCTAGGGTGCGAGCCCGGGGGGGGCGCTTCTGGAGGGACCTGTGGGCCCTTTCGACCGAGAATCCCTGTGTCAGCTTGCCGGCCCCAATTTTTTGCAGCAGAAGGGTTTCGACGAAGGATGTGGTGTTTGCCCCTTCACTTCCTTCTGGGACACCTAGGATCCTAATGTTGCCCCGTCTGGCCCGGCCTTCGGCCTCTTCCGCCCTCTCTTCTAGGAAGGCTACTTTCCTCTTCAGGTGGGCGACTTCAGACTGTAGAGCTGTAGTGGCCCCAGATGTTTCCTCTGTTGATTGTTCGATGGTTGTTACCCTCTCCGCTAAGTTGCGTGCGTCCTGGCGAATGAGTTGAATGTCTATTTTAAATTCGTCGATCTTGGAGTCTATGTGCGTTTTTAATGAGGCTATGGCTTCCAGTATTTGAGAGTGATTTTCGGCGGCTGCCCCTACGCTTGTCTGGGCGGTTTCAGAGGGGCTGGCCCTAGCTTGAGTAGGGGTCTTTACCTTGGTGGAAACAAAGGAGTCCATGGTGGCAGCTCTGGTTTTGTTCTTGGCGGCCATCGTGAGGTGGTAGTTGTGGATGCCCTGGGCCTCAGGAGCTAGGTAGCATGCGGGGATGTGATCGAGTCCCCCTTCCGATGCTGGGGTTTCTGTTGGTACTCTTGTTCAGAGGAGAATTGCCTAGTATTTCGGTGCTGGACTGCCCCAGGGCAGGACAAAGACTGATATGTTTGGGATATTTCTTCTCTGTGAAAGATAGTGAGCTAAAGACTCTGGGTAAGTCTCTCGTAACCAGGACTAATGTCTGGCAGAGGGACTCCCAGCACCCCCCTTGTTAATTTGTACCATATCTTCTGCCTAAATGTATTCCCTGTACAAAGCACCCAGATACCTCTGGGTCAGACACGCTATATAATTAAAATAAACAAACAAACAAAAACTTGCATAACTGTTTCACACTTCATATGTCCATGTTATCACCACTCTCTCTGATGTATTTGTGAATGAAAAAAAGAAAACCACATTGGAAACACTTTTACAGCTAGTTGAAAAGCAGGTCCTATGTGTAATGCCCAGCATGCAAACAGAAAATGGAAACTGCATGTATGTTCATAAAGCATCGCAAGTACATACATTGCACAATTGACAGAATCCACAATTTCTTGAAAAGCAAGCAAATGCATGTGTACATTGTGGACAGTGCCATTTGTAAATGTGGTTGAATAAATCATACAACAGAAAGCATTTCTGCAGTCATGTAGCAAGCATCTATGTACGGGAAAGTTAATGGAATTGCACACACAGAAACATAATCCTTTCCAATCTGTACATCTTTCTGAGTCATTTTCTCACCTTACTACACCTTGCACTAATCCATTTCCAAAGTAAATAGTGCAACAGCAATGCACACACTTGCACATACTTGCAAAAGTGCACCTCATAGGACACACTTATAAAAACACCACTGACCCCCATAGAAACAAAGCTGATACACTCAAGTCCCCATTCATATACAAAGCTGTGCAATTTCATACACAATCTAACTCTTGCTGCCAAGAAATCCTTCTATAACTTTAAATAATGAGTTCTCAAAGTGCAATTACTGTGCCATTAACACACATATGTAATAATTTCCGTCTTTAGCAATTACAATGAAGACCACTCTCCTGAAAGCCAGTGGCGTCTCAAGTGGAAAATAGAACCCAGAAGAAACCTACTGTTTACATCCAATAAAGTAAGTGCAATACTGTCGTAGTGTTCTGCCTATTACTCAGACAGTGCAGTGTTCTTCTATTCTAGGCTACACAATCACCCAACAGCATTTGCTTCACTCTTACTCATTGCACCTCAGCAGGTACACACTTTGAATTGTCATCTGAAAATCACTATAGTAACACACAGATACCAGTACAGACTTCCCAACTCGAAGTAACAGACCATTCCACAATCACACACCTCTATATGTTTGCCTACCCTCATATACAGACACTCATGCACAGTGCATCCATATACATTGCACAACCTCCCAACCCAAACTTTCCTTTCTTCTCCAACAGACTCTAAAGAATGCCCACCAAAAAGCAACTCTGTAGAAAGCAATGCAGAAATAGAGCAGATCAACCTAAAAGCATACAAAAAAGCCATCCACCTCTAGCGGAATATCTACAAAAAGTTAAAACAAAACAGCTAATACAGTCACTAGGCAAAACTGAAGCAGCTAACAGGATAGAAACTGTGACTCCTCTTTCAAAATGTAAAAAAATAAAATAATGTATTGTGAAAATTGCAACTATCACTAGTGCTAACACTGCACCTACAAATGTTGATGTAGCAACAAGTAAGCATCCCAAAAAATATATTTTACAAAAATATTTCCACCTCAGAGACCTTCACAACCTTATAAAAACAGGAGACAAATCACGCTTAAACCTTAAAACCTACCGGAGAAAACTCATCCTGGAAGCTCTCATCGACAGTGCAATCCTTCTCAAAAGGAAATTATTAATATCAGTTTTAAACAGAATGAAACCACTAACAAAACTAACTACTAAACTCCAACAAGGACATCGCAACAGATGGAATATCTACATAGATACCTTTGCAAACCTCTCTGCAGGTGAGTGGAGTCACACCACCAGCACAGAGCCATATTTCAATGAAGACGCATACAAAAAAAAAACCTCAATTGCCATACATAGCAGTGGGCGAGGGTATGAAAAGGTTGACAATACCATTATGAAAGAAGAAACACCTACAAATGGCAGTGCACATGAATGTGTAACGCGCGAAAAGAATCTTTCACATCTTTACGCCAGTTCCTCCATCAGTATGTGAAAGGGAAAGACAAATTAAAAATTAAAATATTGCAAACTATAGACTCCTGTCCAGTGTGCAAATACGCAGGAATATGAGGACATTCATTAGCCTGCTTTTCTGGACCTATTTGCAAAAGCACCTTCACCATATCAAAATGTTAGCAACACACCATTCGACTGTACGAAGTCTCGTTCACAAACTGTACTATGCAAAAAGTCCTACTTTAACATTGGACCATTTAAATGACATTCTTCTAGATGGTATAGCCAAAAAACTGCTTGAAGAAAAAGACCACATACAAAGCAAATATTCTGGAACTGAAGAGTGTTTAGAAAATCCAGGACCTTTAGAAAATAGTAGCAACAATCTTGCAGATGTCAACCACTATTACACACATACAAAAAAAGAAATACTAAAGTTTAAAAGCACATCTGCTGAAGTACCAAACCAAGTATGTGTGTGTTGCAGCAGACATTTTATAAAAAGAGCACCAAAACTGTAGACAAAATGTACACAATTGAAGACGATGAGGAATCCCAGTGTTTCCAATTAGGTCTGTATCTTATAGCAGAAAACAAATACAAAATTACTAACCCCTAAACACTTTGCAGATACTGGACTGCAAAACTTGACAACAAGCAAATGCATTCACAGGCTATAACTAATAACTTTGAAATATTCCTCTGTAAAACCACTCCAATAACTTAACTTGTTTGATAACATTATAATCCAAACAGTGCACCCATTTCAAGAAATAATATGCCTTCAACCAAAATACAGCAAAACTGCCTCCATCAGAATTACTGAGAGGCATTTGTGGCAAAGTACTTTATTTGCCATTAGATCTCAAAGAAAATGTTGACACTCTAGGAGTGCAACAGCCAATAGATCAATCTTTGATTAACCTAGTGATGGTGTACCTACAAAATACAAACAAAGTTGGCAGCAACTAGTGGCCAAAGGATTTCCAATCAGCATATGGGAAAAAAGTGTAGAAGCATGAGCCTTTCCTCTACTTGTCCTACTGGAAAAGGTGGAAGGTACGATGAAAGATGCACACAAATAACAGCATCAGAATATCGCTCTTTGCTAATGTATTCTGAAGACCATAGATTCAGACAAAATGTTGAATACATATTCCACCTCCTCTTTGAAAGTCAACTAGCAACTCTATGTTACAGATTTGCGCACACATTGAAAACAGGTTCCAATTTTCAAGTTTTACAGTCAAGTATTACAAATCTCTTGGCAAACATGTGTGGAACGAAAGAATACTGGTTCCAATATCATGCAGATGGACTCTGTATGATACGCAACCTTGGCCCGCCCATATGGTTTGTGACTTCACGTTGTGCATAGTATGTATGGGAAGACTTGCACATGTTCTTACGCATTGCAAATGAAAACAAAGCAGATATAGACATGAAAACACCAGGATAACTCTGCTCTCTTGATCCTGTAAATGTATCAAGTTACTTCCATCATCGCTTTATTGCCATGCTGCACTTCATTTGTAATAAAACACTTCCTCCCCTTGGAAAACACTTCTTTTGGAGAAAGGAATATCAAGCCAGAGGAGCACCACACATCCACATGCTTTTGTGGATTAAACATGCTCCTAAAATTTGTCATGACAGTGATGCAACTGTTTTGCAGTTCATTCACAAATAAGTCACTTGCAAAATCCCTTCAGAAAGTACACATAATGACCTACATGCACACATTTTGCAGTTTCAAAGACACAAGTGTGGCAAGTATTGTTGGCGTAAATATAAAAACAAAGGCAAATACTACACCAAATTCCGCTATAAACAGCTTCATGACTTCAGTTAGACACAGTGTGAAAGGCAAAACACCTAAGAACACATACTGTATAAAGAGAAATGAAGCATCAAAGTACATCAATGATTACAATGCAATCATTGCCCTCTTATAGAATGTAAACATGGATGTGCAGTACATTGCAGGCAATTCCAATACAGTTGCACAATATGTGACAGCCTACTTAACCAAAGCAGATACAACAGAGCTCAAAGACCTCTGGGATGACATATCATCTGACAAAACACTTTCACAAAAATTGTACAGGTTTGGCATAACAATGCTCTACCATAGAGAATGTGGCTGCTATGAAGCCGCAAACCGTTTAACCGTTTAACATGTTAACAGTTTAACCGGTTAACAGTTTAACCGTTTAACTGTTTAACCAGCACCACCCTGTATGGGAAATATGAAAACATTGTCTGGCTAAGCCTTGGTCCTATTTCATCCAGAACAAGAGTTCTCAAATCATACCAAGACATAGAAACAATAGCCAAAACCAAACCAAACCAAACAGGCAGGACATTTTGAAAATCAAAAAATATAGGACACATACTAGCCAAACAGGAGTACTGCTTTAGAAACCATGTGCCGATACCACATAGCCCAACATTTCACATACAAAAATAATATTAAACAAGATGAGAAAAAAGGTAAATACATAGTCAAAGATTGTGAGGGCAGCTTGGTTAAACTTACCATACGCAGCCTGGTTAATCATATGAAGCTATCATTACAAACTCCTCAACATAGAGAACTGTACTACATGTCCCTACTCCAACTTTTTAAACCATGGAGAAAAGAAGAAGATATATTGGACACCAATGCCTCCTATGACGATGCTTACAACACAAATGAAAGCACTACACATGTATAAACTTTACAGAGTGCAAAAACATGTTGGACTATGAACGCTAACAAGAAGAAGAACTTCACGCACAACTTAACATAGACACTCCTGACAGCAGTGAACCTTCTCTTGCAGGAAGCCAAGACCCACTTTGATAGCCACTTATACAAAATGAGGCAGAATTAGCCATGACTGAAGTAGGAAACACACTGGGTCAATATGAGCAATCTGCAGAAGACTTTGCTCTACTGAAATCACAACTAAACAATGAGCAGCATAGCATTTTCCTATGTGTAATTGAAGTTGAACATGGTATGCAGCACGAAACTAAAACATGTACCTTTGAAAACTATAAACCTATGCTCCTATATGTAAGTGGTCAAGCTGGCTCAGGCAAAACAACCATAATAAAAAATCATCAGCAAATTCCTCCAACAATTAAGAAACAATAAACTTTCAGCTTTTGTAACTGCCTCCACAGGTTTAGCTGCCTACAACATAGGTGGTGTCACTTTATATCGATAGCTACTCCTTCCATTAGAACACCAAAACAAATTAGACTACTACAAATGTTCAGCAGAAGCTGCTATGTAGCTAAACAGAGTTTTGAAACACATAAAAAGGCACTTAATAGATGAGATGAGCATGGTCTCCAACCTAATGTTGGCTTTGATTCTCTTCAGATTACAAAAATTCCTTAAAACAGACTATGAATAAATATTTGCAGGAAAACACGCTATTGTTTTCAGAGATCTTCTTCAATTAACACCAGTAAAAGGTGAACCTATTTTTAAAACCTTAGGACACAACCTGTGCCATAAAACTATTGGCAGCATAGGGAATGTAAATCTCTGGCAACATTTCCAATACAAACAACTAACTGAAAACATACGTCAGTCTGCAGACCTCACCTAAGCCAACATTTTGAAAAGCATTTGGATTGGTGTACTTTCTAGGGAAGCAAAGTTTATCTTAAATAGCAGATGCATGCATGAACTATACGGGCATAACACATGTGCTACTGATGTCATGCAATTCGCACACACAAATTTAGACTGTATGTCCTTAATGCCAACTTTAGCAAGATGTGCACAATTCAATGAAACAATCTTGAAAAAAGAAATGCAACCACTAGTGCATATTTACTCCACAGCCAAACTAGAGGTGCATAGTATGACAGTATCTATGTGTCAAAAAGCAACAACACAACTAAATACCTTAGAGAACTCTTTCTCTAACACAGCTGGTTTAGAGAACATTTTAACATTGTGTTTAAACTGTAGGGTCATGCTAAAGCGTAACCTTGACATGGAGTAAGGTTTGGTTAATCGAGCACTTAGTACAGTTGTTGGATTCCAGACATACCCACGTGACAACAGCATTCAGTTTGTCAATATTCACTTTGACAAACTTTCGGAAGTTAAAATGATAGGACGCTCAACGCCTGATTCCTTCTTTTCAAAGACATGTATGTATGCAGAGAACAGTTTTCTCTGTCTCCAGCATATGCAGTCACCATCCATGAATCACAAGATCTAACCCTAGATCAAGCATTGATTGATATTGGCAGCACAGTCTTTAAAGAAGGCATGAGTTACGTAGTACTGTCACACATTCACACACATGAAGGCCTATTTCTAGTCAATGTTGATGCAAGTAAAGTCACTAATGACATTCCTTGCATTGTAGAGTACAATAGACTGTGTGCACTCTACACACCCCATCTCAAAATGTACCCTGTTCATCAAAGAGACAAACGTTGTAAATGAAAACTAGTGCAAACTTAATTTAAACATGATCTCACAACAATCCCACCAAAGAAATTGAAAGCAGCTGGTACTTCATCAATTACCACAACCAAACAAGGATGTACTGAAAACACAAATGCATACCCAACTGCACAAACAAAGACAACTACCTCTTCAAAGAAACTACTTACACTTCCGTCAAATTAGTCAAACACAGAACTGTCAGGTCATTTCAAAATTTCCAATACAACTGGTGTAAATTGCTATGCAAATGTAGCAATTAATATTCTATTCCAATTGCCACCAATTATTGAAAACATTTACTTAAATGGTGCAAGCCAATTGTGTTTGCAAATTTTACTCCTTCACGGAAATGCAACAAACAATCCTGACAACACTTACAGTGTTTCTGGAATAAGGCTGAATTGGACTACTTTGTAGGAATGGTAAGGTTCACTAAAACACACAAGAAGATCCACTAGAATTTCTAATGCACTTACTACAAGTACTGGAAAACAAAAACATACCTATAAATGACATCTTCCAGATTTAATACATGTGGAAACAAATATGCACTCTCTGCAGCCAGGTGGGGCAGGAACAAGTCCCTAATGAGCGCTTTGTGTATGTATGTATACCTAACTGTGAATCCATTCCATTTCAACAGCTGGTACTAAATGCAAACCATGGCATATTATGTAGAAGTTTCAATTCAGACAATCATTCCACCGAACAGATACAGTCATATAGCCAGTACCTAATAGTAATCCTTTATGATACAATGCAGATGGTGCCAAAAACAGCTGCAAGCATACTGGCTTCACACATGGACAAGTATCACTTGGCAAGAAAACCTTCAAAACAGTAGGCATAATCTACCACACAGGAGCCACAACAAATGCATGTCACTGTACTGCATACATTAAAAAGAAATGTGGGTGGTTTGTATGTAATGATACTTCCATTACTCTGAAGCAGAGATTACCAGCAAATCTTGCAAACATGTATTTTATAGTCTTGAAACCAAAGTGTACTCACTAATCTGAGTATGAACGTCTACAAACTGTCCTCAATAACCTTTCAAACAATCAACTGGTAGAATAAGGCTAGAGCTATCTAACAATGCCCAAACCAATCCAACTAATACACATCTACTGTAGCTACACCCATACTGCTGCAAAAGCACTTAAAAAGAGTGAAAATATATATCCACCAACAAGAATGAACATGCTTGAAAACATACCCTACAAAAGTGAGAAACTGTAAAAAGTTAGAATACGCCAACTGGTATGTGACTGCAACCATAATACTGATATGATATGATATGATATGATCGTTTATTCATATAGCGCCTACACACAATGTGTTTCAAAGCGCATCAAGGCAAGGGAGGGAACAAGGGAAAATACAACCACATTCTTACAGGCCATGAACAGTAAGGATGTGAAATTAACTATCGTACTCGGCCTGACGACATTTCAGATAGTGCAAGAGCTAAGACATAGATAAGGAAGGGAGGGGGAGAGTGGGAAGGAAATGGAAACAGACATGCCACTACCGTACTAATCCTGACAACATTACTGCAATATAACTTCCCATTACTACACAATGTGTAATCCCCCACCAAAAATGAAAGTTCTTCTGGGGAAACCCGTTGAGACATCTTACGTATATACATACCCTCAACAACTTCAAAACTATCAACAGTTAAAATACGCCAAAAGGTATCTAACTGCCCCCACAATTCTGCAACATTACTCTGCAATACCACTGCACTTAGAAAACATCAGCAACAACCAAAAGCATAAAGAAATTTGCTAAAAGGTAGAAAGAAATACACTGTTAGACTACGCCAACTGGTATGTAACTGCAAACATAGTAAAACCACTTCCAAAATGAAAATCATAGACCTTTCCATTTCCTCCTACTACAATAGACCACCTTAAACATTGCTCTAATTAGTGCATACATCACCAAAACAGTCTGTGCCACATGACGACAAATAATAATCGCCTGGATTTTTTTCCCACAGGCCCGATGATTATACAAACAAACACAGGAACTGAAATACATTGCACGGTACACTTGTTTGAGGCATAGTACTTGTGAAGTACTAATTATGAGGGTCCACAAAGTACATAACTGTCTGCAATGCAATGCAATAACACATTACAACGTATGTACCCTAGCATGTTATGCTTTATTTTATCAAACAGAATGAAAGAACATGTTCTGCTTCATTTCCACATACCATGCAAAGAACTGCATAGAGTCTCAACAATGCAAACAGTAAGTATACAATGATTGGTGTCATACTTTTTTTTTAATGTACACATTTCATTCTGTACACATATTTGTACAAACCATAAACCTTTATCACAACGTTCAGTGCATACCTGTATTATACTGTGATAATTGTAGTCAGGCCCTACACTCTTAGGTGTAAGGCCTACAGCCTACAGCCTCCAGCGATGCACCCAATAGACAAGGGCCTTGCCACAACCACCACAACATAATGCAGTCATGCATGCAAACATCTACCCTCTAACCACAACTCACACACATAACACAACCACCTGAAACCCTACCCACTTCACTTCACATACTGTTACAATACGTCCAGCCAGTGTACAGACTGTTGGCTCCACACCCAAGACTCTACTAACTGCCCATGACAGCATAATACAATGAAATACCCAAGAATCGGCCCAACAGCCACAACCCAAGCAAATAATTCATCCACCTAAGCCCCTTTCCACTTCACTTCACATAGTATAACATTATTCCCACTCACTGCACTGTCTATGTTATACCCAAAAACACAGGCCACTCCAACAAACCACTTGCCACACCACCTATCCACTTCTGGACACATAGTATTACACTACTCGCAGCCATTGAAACTCTAGGCCCTGGCCAAAACCACTGCAGCATAATGCAGCCATGCATGCAAACATCTGTCCACTTCACTTCACATACTATAACATTACTCCCAGCCACTACACAGCGTATGATACACCCAAAAAACGCAGGGCACTCCAACAAACCACTTGCCATGCACCCTATCCACTTCTAGACAAATACTATTACACTACTTGCAGCCACTGAAAAGACTCTTGTGTGCCTGGCTTTTAGCCAGGCAGCCAATAGTCTACTAGCTGACACAATCATCACCCCATAATACAACCATACACCCAAAAATGTGTACACTCACCACAACCCGCCCACATAAGGCAACTTCCTGAGACTCTATCCACTTCTATACACAGAGTATTGCAATACAAGCAACCAATCACCACACTATTTGGTGCAGTAAGCAAGCCAACCAAGGTCCTCTCCACTCTTCAACACATACCATTACAGTACTTCAACCAGTAGGCACACTCTTGAATTCTTCAGTGCATCGCCTCCAGCCAAGCACCCAAGACGTAGCTGGCCACAATTACCTCCCACTACATAATATATCATATATCCAAGAATCTTCAAACAATCCAAAAAACCACCTGACACACACCCTGTAGTTTTTATAAACATACTATTACAATACTTACAACCGGTTTACAGACTCTTGGGTGCATCCCCTCCACCCAGACACCAAAGAGTCTAGTAGCTGATCAAAATCACCACAGCATAAGACAGCCATGCACCCAAAAATCTATACACTGCCACAACCCCCACACATAAGCCAACCACCTGAGGCCTTGTCCACGGCTGTACACATAGTATTCAAGGACATACAAGCATTCAACAAACTCTTACATCCAATAAACCAGCCACCTAAGGCCCCAATCACTTTTCTAGACATACTATTATAATACTTCAATCAGTGGCCAGACTCTGCAACTCTTAGTTACATACACCAAACACTATAGTAACTGTCCACAATCACCTCCCACTGAATAGAACATCATACACCCAACAATCTGAAGATAGTCCAACAAACCAACTGCCACACACCCTGTCCACTTTTGTACAAATACTATTACACTACTTGCAACCAGTGGACAGACTATTGGGTACATGGCCTCCTATGCGATCCACATGCATGGCTGTATTATGCTGCGGTGGTTGTGGCCAGGGCCTAGAGTCTTGGGTGCATGGCCTACGGCCTATGGCCTCCAGCCATGCACCCAAGACTCTAGGCCCTGGCCAGCCATGCACCCAAGACTCTAGGCCCTGGCCACAACCACCTCAGCATAACACAGACATGCATGCAAACATCTGCCCACTTACCACAACCCATAAACATAACACAGCCACCTCGGGCCATATCCAATTCACTTGACATACTATTACAGTACTTGCAGCCAATAGACACATTCTTCAATGAATGTCCTCTCCACCCAATACTTTACTAACTGCCCAAAAGCAATACATCATAATATAGTAAAATACCCATCGATCTTCCCAGTGGTCATAATCCAAACACATAAGGCATCCACTTGAAGCCCTATCTACTACAGTACACATTGCATTCAAGTATGTGCAACTAGTCAGAAAACTCTTCAGTCCAATAAGCCAGCCAATTTAGGCCCTCCACACTTTTCTATACATACCATTATAGCACTGTTACGAGTACCCACACCACTGGACTCTTCAGTGCATCACCTCCAGCCATGCACAAACGACTGTAATAGCTGGTCACAAAGAAAACAGCATAACACAACCTTGCCCCCAATAATCTATACAATGGCAACAACACACTTCTGTACCCTTCCTCATATCCTCTACATTCCACTCCCCCACCCTGATGAATCCTACCTGCAGTCACCACATAAGCTGCTCACCCAAGGTTCTATCCGCGAACAACCGTGGTGTCCGCGGACACTGCTATCACAGCACGGCCTTCTTCCACCTAAACAAATACATCATATGATCCATCTTTCACTCCCCCACCCTTTCCAGCCCCTCTTCCACCAGCAGATTCCCCAAAATTGGTTTTCTGCCCTGATTGCCACCGCGCCCTCTGCGGTTATCCAAGGATCCAACATAGTGGGCGCATCGGGAAAATGTGACACACATCACACTTCCCTCCAGGGAAATGAACCCGCGCAGTGGACATAGATATCACACATGTTTCGGGACCTACATTTTGACTGTTTAAAAAAAAAAACAACTGAACGGATTTTCAACAAATTTACAAAAGCACACTTTTGGGACCAAGCTGCTGCTCCTGATGCAAATTTGGTGAAAATACGTCCAGCGGTTTGAGGTGTAGCCGTGAGCAAAGTTTTTTGAGTCTATGGAGGAAAAATAAATGTTGGAACCCCCCTTATAACTTTGCCGAACCTTGACAAAACCTCACCAAAATTCAGAGTGGTCTATATACTTTTTTTGCAAAGTTTGGTGAGGATTTGTCCAGGGGGAGCGAAGTTATAAGCTGCCCAAAAAGTGTCCTTCCTATGAAATGAGGAACGTAACCATAACTTTACGGCCGCTACCGCAGACCATGTAATATATTTAAACATTTTCCCATAACTGCGGCTATAAAAAGTCAATGAATACCATTACCATGGCTAAAACAACAAAAGCACAAACACATTTTTATTTATTTAAACAAACTTTATAAAAAGGACCAATAAAGGATTATTGATACATTTGTACAGTCTATGTTCTATTCTCTATGTGTTGCCCTGAAAAGGACACCCCTTTTCCGTTTCCAGGAAAATGATTCTTAGTTTCAATTGTAATTCACATTACTAGTGGGGCATGCATCATTTTTTGTTATGATGTTTGCATTTGGTTCCTGTAACTGTTACAATTGTTTTTTTCTTTAATTTCTTGATTATTTTTTTATTATCAAACAAAACAAACAAATGGTTAAAATACAAACCTTAAGCCAATTTAATATACAGACGTGTAGAAATCAAATTATTTAAAACTAAATCACATCAATCAATTATAATAAAAAGGTTAAAATCACAATAACATACAAAGGAAATAAATAATCTATATATACAACAGATTTGATTTGGATATTTGCTGCAAGGCCACATTCCTCACATGAAAAGCTGCTGCTGACATTACAATGCTATCAGCACTATATAAGGCATTCCAGAATTGGTTGTCCCACAATGGTATGTACACAATTCTTGTAACTAGCATGATAATATACTCTGAGGACTTGACATTGTGTCAGCAAATGGTGTGCAGTCTCAATATGAGCATTACAGAGTCAACAGACTCTTTGGAATCTAGCCTATTTGTTCCATCTCCCCCATATGTTCTTGCGTCAGGAGTATATTAAGCCTTAAGTACAGTATGAATCGCTGTATGTTAGAAGACAATATTTTTGTTAGATAAGTGCAAAGCATTCCTCGACAGAATCCCTGAGTGGAATACACCTGATACATAGGCTTCTTGCTTAAATATTGGATATTAGCCACAACATCAGCATTAATATTCTTCTTTTTTTAACACAATGGAAGAATTAGACTGTTCCAATAGATCATGAAGATCAATGTCAGCTGTTCAAGGAATACATTAGAGGTAGTCCCCCTAAATAGTCTCGTAATGTAGCTGTACACATTCTCAGCCTCAAAGGGTGAGCAATATATCTCAAGAAATAGTTTACATCTCTGGTGTGAGCAAAGTGAATGAATAGATTGTACCCCAAGTTCGCAACAAAGGGCCTCAGCAGGAACAGAAGAGGGTACCCCTTACATAGAATGTAAAAGCTGGGATTCCAAGCTGTCCATCCATTTGATCATAGATTTAGAAAAAATAGGAGATCGATACATAATCATGGGAATGATACTTTTGTGGTAGATTTCAACCATTCCCTCTGAATTGTCACCTTCTTTGTGTGGTATAAATCTCCTAAATGTAAGCCTATTCATTGTTTTGAAATATATATAGTCACCATACTTTTGTGATGACAGAATGGTATAGAGGGGCACACCAAGATATATGTATTACTATCCACTACTTCCAACAGGTCTTCACCATAATACCACTTAAACTCAAACTTCAGGGTGCTTTTTTTCCCAAATACCAGGATCTTTGTATTTTTGTATTTGTAATCTTTGTATTTGGCACTGTTGACATGGAGGTCCATTGCCTGAGGGTATAGAGCCAGAGCATCTAATGATCTCTGCCATGTGATAGGGGAACATTCCAAAATGACCGTGTCATCCGCCTATCCAATCCAAGATACTGTTCCAATACAAGGAGGAAAATTATGGACAGCTACAATACTGGCACCCATATTTGCACACATAGGTTATATAGAAATGGGGCCAAACCACAGCCCTGTTTCAGGCCCTTATTCATTGGTATGTCCTCAGTGACTTCACCTTGCTGTTTCAGCACGAAGTGAGACCCTGGTATCAGTGCACAATGTTACAATAAAATACAGGAGTGTACGATCGATGTCCCAACTAGTCAATTTAGTCCAAAGCCGGTTACTGGGAACTGAATCAAAAGTTTTGGAAAAATCTACAAAGCACATAAGAACGGTGCCACTAATAGCGGCTAGTCTGCGGCGTGCAACCCCTCATGTCGGCAATAGCGGCATGGCGCTAATAGCAGACCATCACAAGCCATCCGGACATGCTAATAGCGGCATGGATTTGGCCAAAAAAGCCCATACCGGCATGCAGGAAATACCGGCATCGCGAACCACCCGTTAAGAGACATAAGCAGTGTTCCCACCTGCCACAGGTGGCCACAATCAGCAAAGGTGGAGGCAATGGAGACTGGTGCAGCAGAAAAGGAGCACACCATACCCCTTCCCACACCCCTTCCCACACCAAGATGGTTCCAATACTAGCAGCATTACATGGGCTGGAGGACATGATTGCATTGCAGCACCAACAACAACAGGCAGCACAGAGGAGACACAGGAGGAGGAGGAGGGCGAGACAGGCCCAGCAAGCCCCACCAGTGCACCTAGTCATACCACAGAGGCAGCCACCAATCCCCAGGATTCGAGCCAGCCCATTCAACCTAACCCCTGAGCAGATACACACCCTGTACCGTCTGGATCGGGATACCATCACCACCATTGTGGACATGATACACGACGACATTGTGAGCCTCATAGACATCCGTACTGCCATCCCCCCTATACTGAAAGTGGTAACTGTGCTCCACTTCCTGGCCACAGGCACCTACCAGCATACGGCAGGGCAGATGCATGGCATATCACAACCGGTATTCTCATGCACGCTGACCCAGGTGCTCGATGCCCTCCTGAAGCACACAAGTGAACACATATCCCTGCCACGGACTGCCCAGGAGATCTCCAACACCAAAGTTGGCTTCTATTCACTGGCAGGCATCCCAAGTTGCATCGGGGCCATCGACTGTACCTATGTGGAATTGGTGGTCCCACGTGGCAATGAAGCAGTCTACTGAAACAGAAAGCAATACCACTCCATCAATGTCCAAATGGTATGTGACTCAAACAAGATAATCACACATTGTTGTGCCCGATATCCTGGATCAACCAATGATTCAATGGTCCTGCGGAACTCAACGATACCACGCTACATGGAGCGACATGCTGGACAACATGCGTGGCTACTTGGTGAGTAGCAGGGCAAACACATGGCAGTGTGATGTGTATAGTGATTGGGGTGGATGCATACTCCAACTGGGTATGATTGGGGGGAGGGAGAGATGCATACTCCAACTGGGTGTGATTGGGAGGGGGGATGCATACTCCAACTGGGTGTGATTGGGGGGGCGATGCATGCTCCAACTGGGTGTGATTGGGGGGGGGAGATGCATACTCCAACTGGGTGTGATTGGGGGGAGAGATGCATACTCCAACTGGGTGTGATTGGGGGGGAGAGATGCATACTCCAACTGGGTGTGATGGGAGGTCAGAGATGCATACTCCAACTGGGTGTGATTGGGGGGAGAGATGCATACTCCAACTGGGTGTGATGGGGAGAGAGATGCATACTCCAACGGGGTGTGATTGGGGGGGAAAGAGATTCATACTCCAACTGGGTGTGATTTGAGGGGAGAGATGCATACTCCAACTGGGTGTGATTGGGGGGGAGAGATGCATTCTCCAACTGGGTGTGATTGGGGGGTTGCATACTCCAACTGGGTGTGATTGGGTGGGGCGATGCATACTCCAACTGGGTGTGGTTGGGGGGAGCGATGCATACTCCAACTGGGTGTGATTTGAGGGGAGAGATGCATACTCCAACTGGGTGTGATTGGGGGGGAGAGATGCATACTCCAACTGGGTGTGATTGGGGGGGATGCATACTCCAACTGGGTGTGATTGGGAGGGGAGATGCATATTCCAACTGGGTGTGATTGGGGGGGAGAGATGCATACTCCAACTGGGTGTGATTGGGGGGGAGAGAGGCATACTCCAACTGGGTGTGATTTGAGGGGAGAGATGCATACTCCAACTGGGTGTGATTGGGGGGGAGAGATGCATACTCCAACTGGGTGTGATTGGGGGGGATGCATACTCCAACTGGGTGTGATTGGGAGGGGAGATGCATACTCCAACTGGGTGTGATTGGGGGGGAGAGATGCATACTCCAACTGGGTGTGATTGGGGGGGAGAGAGGCATACTCCAACTGGGTGTCATTGGACGGGGAGAGATGCATACTCTAACTGGGTGTGATTGGGGGGAGAGATGCATACTCCAACTGGGTGTGATTGGGGGGGAGAGATGCATACTCCAACTGGGTGTGATTGGGGGGATGCATACTCCAACTGGGTGTGGTTGGGGGGAGAGATGCATACTCCAACTGGGTGTGATTTTGGGGGGGGGATGCATACTCCAACTGGGTGTGATTGGGGGGGAGAGAGATGCATACTGCAACTGGGTGTGATTGGGGGGGAGAGATGAATACTACAACTGGGGGTGATTGGGGGGGAGAGATGTATACTCTAACTGGGTGTGGACTGTCGTCTGTAGAATAAATGAACATACAGATGTACGCCAATGTCCACCAAGGCAGCCCACAATGGACCGGACACAAAACCACATGCAAGTTGGAAGCTGCACAACAAAGAAATTAATCCAATACGCCAAACATGGCATATCTATCCACATGCACATTGCACATCATATCATACCCTATATGACACAAAGCAGCAACATGCAGCCAATATGCAAAATGGAAATGTGCGCTGAACAACATCTCAACAGATATGCGCCCTTGAGTGCATACAAAGGGATCGCATGTAGCCATTGTACTGAACCACACCCGTACACCACTACTGAAGTGCCGCTTCACAGCATGGGGACATCGATTTCAGAATGGCAGTATACTAGCAGTGTCGTACAAACGTTGCCTGGGCCCAGGAACACTAATGACCTGTCCTCACCTAGAACATGGCAATAACTGCCGGAGGCATGCATGTTGCATGTCCCCTTGCAAGGACTAGCTCACCTTCTCACATTGCAGTTACACTGATCGTCTCCATGTATGCTGGGATTCGTGGATGCCAATCACAATGCAAAGTTCATTTGTGTAATATGTACAGGTTCCACTTGATGTAAACAGTAACACATCCCCATTCATGCACCCATCCAGGTGATGCTGGCTATCCCCCGAAGCGGTGGCTCCTTACTCCTGTACGGAACCCACAGAACAGGCACGAAGAGGAACACAATCGTGCACATACCCGTACCCCCGTCATAATTGAGCAGACATTTGGCCTTTTGAAGACACGGTTCCGGTGTCTCAGGAGGTCGGATGGGGCACTCCTGTATGGCCATGAGAGGTGGCTAAGATCACCATGGCATGTGTCATGCTGCACAATATGTGTATCAGATGGAATGTGCCAATGCACCCTGACATTGAAATGCAACCACCTAATGAGGATGATGATGGGGATGAGGAGGGAGGAGACTGGGCTGCAGGTCATGCAGGAGGCGATGCCCAGGAGGTACACGCTGTGCGTCAGCATCTGATCAACCAAATATTCTGATTCACATGGTCCTACTCTGTTAAATGGATGTGGGTATTTGTCCACTGGGTTTTGTGGTGAAGCGCACACTGGGCCCTGTCCCCCAATAAAGCTCACATACACAATGATAAGGTCCAAGCCTGTATTTTAACTTGTCACCAGTGTGTTTAATATATTATGAGGTAAAGAAGTGCATGGACCCAACTACGCAGACACCCTTTCCCCTCTCCCCCCACAACACTCCCAAAACACCCTTTCCCCCTTCCCCCCACAACACTCCCAAAACACCCTTTCCACCCTCCCCCACAACACTCCCAAAACACCCTTTCCCCCCTCCCCCCACAACACTCCCAATACACCCTTTCCTCCCTCCCCCACAACACTCCCAAAACACCCTTTCCCCCCTCCCCAACAACACTCCCAAAACACCCTTTCCCCCCTCCCCCACAACAACCCCATGTATGGCTGGTACAACGTTGCTGTCTTGCTGTACATGTGTCAGCTACATCGGGCTGGCCCTAGTTCCCATCCCCACTCCCATCATTAGGGGGTTGGAAGGGTGTTTACCGCATAGATCGCAAGGACCGGTGCCGGGGGCTCGTCTGCCTTGAGCTGGCAGAGGAGGAGGTGCATGGTTGTTCTTGTGGCGGTGGGGGGTTCTGTTTGTCCATAGCGTCAGCTATGCGTGTGAGGACCTGCCTCTAGGATGCTTGACCTCTCCGGCGAGCAGCAAGTTGGAGTTAGATGAATGAAACTCACTACGTCCTCACGTCCTGCGACACAAGCAGGCAAGCAAACAGAAAATCAACAAGCTGCACCACTACAGGCCGCTTCCTACAATCAGTTTCTTCTTCTGTAAATGATAAAACTTACAATTGTATACTTGCCTGGGATAGGCAGCAGTCAAAATGTGTCAGTCATTTTAGTACATTCCTTAGTACTGTCCTCCGTGTATGCCATTGATGTTTGAAAAGTAGTATAGATACCATTTTGTAGACTTTTGCCATTTTGATTCCAGATTTCACACTGGGCACATGTTCACTTTGTCTCAGCAGCATAGCTTAGGGGCAAAGTTATCGCCTAGAAGCAAGACGACAGGGAGCAACACAGGTTCTATCCCGGGTCTGCGCTTAGAAACCTCTCTGGGTATTTAAGCTCCTGAAGATTACATATGTTTTTGGTGTGTTGTTTCTCTCACTATAACTTCTAAAATACAGTGGTACACCTGAATATTTAAAAATATATTTGCACTATTTGGAACAGATGTAGAAAATCAATGGTAGTAGTTTTTTTATTTAGAAACTTTCAGTGCATTTGTCCTGTGATTTCACTAACACAAATAATTTCCACTCTCTCACAAATTCCTATATCCATATTCAAGAAAACCTACATTTTCAGCTATTTCCATGCCATGCATTGTTGCTCTATTTTAGTGAAATCAAACTCTGCAAAAAAATTCCTTTCTTAAAGTTCACTACAAATACATTACTGTGATGCACTAATCAATGAACAATCTTAGTCTTCTGGAAGATTCACCCACAGGAAACCCCCTTCATCACTTTTACTACTTCATTTGAGGTGAAAGGTTTATTTTTTTCTTTTCTGTGTTTTTTTATTTTGATTTGTTTTAAAAAGCGGGAAAGATGGCACTTTAAAAATAAACTAGCAATGGCAATGCACCTGATTTTAAGAGTCTGCCATTTCCCAATTGGCTACAATCGGCTATTCTGGCCCTTACACGTCAACCATTGCATCACAAAGCATGGGCATCTTCAAAATTCTTTGCACTCTATGCCACAACTCGGTTGTCCCGGGAGGTGCAACACGACCCAATTGGGAATTGTCCATCTCTCAGCATGTATGCATTGCCATTGCAAGTTTTATTTTGACCCCTTTGTTGAAAAAAAATGAAATAATAAATAAATATAATATATCAAAAAAGCAATAAAATATATATATATATATTCAGTCCCTTTGTTATGTGTTTCATCCTTAATGTTCTTCCCTTCTGAGTTCCGCCTTCCTCCTTCCATCTCACCCAAAATGGCCCTTTTAAGGGCCACCCTCTAAAATATCACAATGTCTTATATGATCTATTTTATGCAGTTTGCGTTGCTGAAATATATTTTTCTGAATTTTTCTTTGTAGCCGCGGGTATGGTGTTCATTGACTTTTTATAGTCGCGGTTATGGAAAGATGGTTAAAAAACATTTGTTATAGGTTTTTATATATACACATATTTTTGTAACAGGTAGTCCTTAAAATGACTCATTTGGGTTATACAGAGTGGAGTATTTCAGCACATTTTGAGTACTACTTTGATGTTATACTTTCTTTATTCTGACAATATGTGAAACTCTGCAATTCTTTTATGAGGTCCATTTGAAGGTTTTAAAAACAAATTCAATTGTCTCTGTGAACTATCCTTACGTGCTGTATTAAATGCCTCTTCCCAAAAATGTACAGGTCGATTCATGGAATTAATGTGCGCTGAAAATGTCTGCGCAAGTGTGCGAAAGCGTGTGAATCGTAGCACAAGTGCGAAAATTGCAGCGAAACCCTCGCACAGCGATTCATGGAAGTCCGTGCGCGTGTAAATCCATGGATGTGCGCTAAAATCCTGCGTGGTGCACGCAGGCGCACACGTCTTCAAACAGCGTGGCTACGCGCACAGCGAAAGCGCACATAGCACAGTGCACACAACAAAAATAGGCGTAACATGGGGCGTAACACGCGGAATGGGGAACAATGCGTGAAAATGTGGGCGTCACGGGGGAAGTAGAGGAGGCAAATGCACGGAACGCCCACACGGGCGCCTACAACACGTATTCATGGAATCGAACAGGGCTAACGTGTGCGCCAAAAAAGACGCGCTAATCCGGAAACACATACGACAGCAGGTAGCAGGCGTATGTGGACCCGCGCAGCATAAAAGTGCGCGCAAACAACAAACAAGCTCAGACGCTAAAATGAATATACCGTTCCTTGCAGCCGTGGTCGTGGGATACCGCAGGAGGAGGAGGAGGATAGTAGGGGCCAGAATTTTTACACCCAGAACCAGCCTTTTTGGGATGCCTTATGACCAGGTGTATGGGAGGTACAGGTTTCCACCTCACATAATACTCGACCTGTTAAGTGAGTGGGAGGATGACCTCACATCACCCACCCTGTGTTCCCAAGCACTGAGCCCCTTGGAAAAGTTCAGATCTGAGCTAGTAGGGCTAGTATTAGGTGTACTCCCTTGTGATTTAGATGGAACTGTATCATATTTAGTTTGAAATGTATAAACACGATCTTGTCTATAATCTTGGTCATCTCTGAAGTATTTGCAAAATGTTCTGTATTTAGCAACATTATCACGTGGTCAGCCATCGATATGAGCTCATTTTCATAAGGTTAAAGATACACACATAATGTGCTTTCAAAATGACAATTTCGCAACAACCCAATACGAGCGCTTTTTCTTTTCAAGATTCTATTTACATTATTCTGATTTTTTAGAACATACACACACAATGCGCTTTAAATGATGACAAACTCGCAACAATCCATTACGAGCGCTTGTGCTTTCCAAGGTGTCAACATCCACACACAATGTGACATGATTACCCGGCACTCAACGATTATGATATGATTGTGTTCCGACAGATCTAATTACACTGATTGACGCCGACTGACGTCAGCGTGGGTGCGTGTGCACGTGACGTCACTCACAAAAAGTGCGCATGACCTTACGCGCGCAGCCGCTTTTTTGCTAGATTTCTGCTAACTCTTATAGAGCTCGCACGGCGCCACTTTCAAATTGCTTGAACTCTACCAGCTGATGGGGATCTGACCCCGGTACTTTTTTGGGAGCTACCTGCATGAGGTAGACTTTATTTTGGGGCCATCAGGCTGTCATAGATTGAATGGACTTTCTTGTCAGTCTTCACTTATGAAGCCATTTCTATTTACTTTGAGATAATCCATACTAGCACAAAGATACATACCCCTTGGAGGGTAAGTTATTTTGGTCTTACTTATTCAACAGGCAATTTGCCTCACATGATACTTATGTTTTGCCATTGAACCAGTAAAAGAGATATACACTCAAAGGGTGACCTTTTTATTATTTTAGGCGGCAACTGTGTTGCTTAACATATTACTCTCACCATTATACCATTGGAAACATGGTATGTTGCAACTTCCCGCATGCACATTATATATTATTCATTTAGCTACAATATTGTTGAGTACATGCTATTTTAAATTATCCTAATTTTCATTTCTTCTTGTTTCACTTTGGATTACCATTCTGTTTTCTATTTGGCCACAACCACATACTGAAATACTGGTATGTTATCTTATTTTGTTATTTGTTTCACCTTGTTTGAAATTATTTGTTTATGGTCTGTTATCTTTATATGTATATATAATTTGTGGATTAACTCACAGCCTTGAGAACGACCAGACAGGTTGAAACACGTGTCAGCTGTTCAGTTACCAATAAATTGAAATTGAAACCAATTCTTCAATTTTTGGACTTTCTAATAACAATTTTTAGGATCTGTGCACTGCGATTACCTTCCATTTTCTAACTCATGTTTATCTGTACTGGTGTTTGTTAGGTGTTTGTTAGGGGACATCAGTGGAAGGTTACCAGAGCAGCAGGCCACCTCATTACAACTAATTCTGGTTCTAACTAGCACACTGGCTACTTACAACCCCCAGCCTGTCTTATTCCTGCAGAAAGGAAGGCTGTCATCCAGGATTTTTACGGGGTGGCACACTTCCCCAAAGTGCTAGGTGCCATTGACTGCACCCATGTGGCTCTACGTCCTCCCAGGGAAACTGAGCACATCTACAGAAACCGCAAGCACTGGCATTCCATCAACATGCAGGTAATATGGAATGCCAAGGTAATCATCACCTCAGTATATGCCAACTATCCTGGGTCCACCCATGACAGTTTCATTTACAGAATGTCAACCCTAAAGCGGGACCTAGAAGCTGGGCGGCATGGCGATACATGGCTGCTTGGTGAGTATAAATGCCCCTGCACATGCATGCATGTCAGATACTGAGTTATGTCACAACCCCACTAATGATACCCATCATCACCTCCCCAGGGGACAGTGCCTACCCTCTGAGCACCCACATGATGGCCCCAATTCGGAACCCCACCACACCACCCGAGGTAAGATACAACACAGCCCATATTGCAACCCGGGGCATAGTGGAGCGCACATTCGGAGTGCTCAAGTCACGCTTTCACTCCCTTGACCGCTCTGGTGGGCAGCTGCTATACGCGCCCACAGTAGTGTGCAGGATCATAGTGGCAGGATGTGTCCTGCACAATGTTGAAACACGCCGGGGCCTGCCGGTGGACATGGTGGTGCCCCCACATCCCCAACCACAAGAACGGCCGCTTCGATGGGAGGGAAAAGGGCACGTGGTGAGGCAGCCCGTACGCAGCTGGTGGATAATCACTTCACCTAAAATCACACCCCTGGGGAGTGCACACAGCCCTGGCACATAACAGCTGACAATCAATGATGATGATATAAGGGACAGTCAACTGTCACAACCATACCAGCCTGAGAATGGTCACCTGGAAGTGTTACATTGTGTGCATCCCTACCTACCGAAAGACAACCAATGCTGTGTCACAAAAAGACACACATTTATGCTGCATGAACGACCACCCCCTTGCAAAATACAACATGAAAACAGCGCCATGTCACCCAACCCCTCCCCATCTCCGCCACCCAACACACCATGGCATGTCCTGCAATGTGAAAGCAAACAAAGGAATGCACAACACATGACACACGTGTCACAAAGTGCACTGTCCCAAATGGAAACAGGCCACAGACAATATGCTCCCAGTAATCAATAACAAACAGCACACATGACAAAATACTTACCAGCAACACAATACAGCAACACAGCATGAAACATTGCCAAAATATGACAGTACAAACTCAAAGTAATGTAAGTCATACAACCTCAATAAGCCAGCACATCGACCCCTTCCAACTCCAGAGTGTTGCTGTCAGGCAATTGTGTCAGTGTACTCAGTGTACTGCATACAACATGAACGGCATCTGCAAAGGAGACGGCCTTGTGAAGACATGAAGAAGGTACCTGCGAATAAGGAGGAAGACATGGATGCACAAGCACATATCAATACACCATGCAGTGTTCAATACAAAAACAAACCCCACTAGGGATGTCCACACAGTTATGACTACAGACTGCCCACACAGCTCATGGGAGCCCAATGTCACTGTGTAAGTCACTGTCACTTGGTCACACCCGTTGCGAGCCCATGGAAATGGGAAGCAGGAGGGGTGTGTGTCAGGAACCCAAGCATCTAACCCAAACACAGGACAAGCCTGCATGTGCCCAGCCGGAATACACAGTGGATGCCCACCGGAGCCACACAAGGCAACACACTGTAAAATAAATAAATAAATACATAAAAAAATGGCCAGGTGGGGGTCGGGGGGAGGCCACCCAGGAGGTCCGAGGACAGGGTGCACACCAACACCCACCTGTGTGGATGTTGCAAACAAAAAAAAACACCTCCATGGGTTCATGGCCTGCACGGCTACGCTACTGTGGGAGAAGTGATGCTGTCGCTCTCATCACCATCTGCTGCTGCATCAAGAGGTGGTGGTGCTATGGGAGGCAGCCCACGCAAAGCCCTGGTATGGTCCTCCATGGCAGCAAGCATGCGGGTGTTGGAAGGTCTCGTTCTGGAGGATCATAGTACGGCGATCCCCATGCAGCACCTGACGGGTTGCCTGCATTTCTGCACGCATGGCCTCCCGTGATGCCCGGATCTCCTCCCAAGTTGCCTGCAGCTCAGCTGAGAGCGAATGTGTGAGCCGCTCCAGCTGCTGTTCTGTCCTCAAATATGTGGAAGCTTCAAGTTCAACAAGAATCTCCCTGATGTTATGGAGTTCTACCCTCAGGGCTTCCTTGTGGCCGTGTGACTCTATAGAAATGACTTCCCGCAGAGTCTCCAGTGCCGCCCGTCGGTCCCTGTTGGACGCCAACATGTCTTTCCTGTGTGATTGGCAAATGGAGTATGGTTCCTGCTGTTGTTGCTTCATCTGCCTTTCAGGGGGATAATGGAAGTGGCCACCCTCTCCATTGCCTGAGCCATCATTTCAACTGATGCTGCCTGTTGGGTTGCCATACCATATATGGAGTTCTCCCATACAGTATTGCCTGGTGGCATACGGCCACCGCGTCAGCGGGCACCACACGTGTTTGGGGCAAGGCGGTCTGTACCTTACTGTCCTGGCACTGCCTGAGGCTGCAGGACTGCATTCCCCCTCTGATCTGCTGGCCCAGGAACAGGATCAGATGTTGTGGAGTGTGACCCTGCATCCGTAACCGCCAAAGGCAGAGTAACCAACACTGACATCCCCATAGAGGGTTCTACCCCTGGTGCAGGTGGGTTGGACAGAACAGAATCCCTGCCAGAAACACTCACCTGCGACAGCACATAAGTCTCATCATCGATTCAGCAACTGAATAGAGGTCTGGGGAGGTGTACCCAGAGACACCCCTGGACAGTATGGTCTGCAGTAACAAAGGGTTTTCACCCACCACCACACCACATCCCCCACTGGTGCCCTGTTGTGCCTGAGATTCCTCCTGGGTCTGCACCATCTCCTCCACCTCAACAGCATCAAGTGCATCATCACCTGCAAAAACATGAAAGACAACAAATGGAAACAGGCATTAGCACCATAGTACACACATAGGCCTGACAAGGCAGAGATCCAGTACATGAATTACACATGTCCCACATGACTATAACCCTGGCATGCATGCACTGTCAATGAGTTGGAAGGGGAGGCAAAAAGCACACACTGATGACACCAAGATGGAAAAGCAAGACATTTGCTGCATGCCCGGTAACACTGTCATCACACATTAGCCTGTGAGTGGCATGTTCAATACACATACATGACACATGCCATCCCATAGATGGCATGTAGCATAGCCATGGTGCATTCCACAAGTACAGCCATATGTCAGTGAATGAGTACTGTCAGCCATCCATGTGAGATGGAAAATGCTGACAAAATACGCATGTGCCACTCACTGCAACACATCCAGTGTACGAGAATACAGTAATTGCAGGCAGATGTACACATCAATGGTTGGTCACTTAAACTTGACAGGAAACACCTAGCATGTACCACATACAAACAGGCACCAAAAATCAATGTGAGCAGGCCAATACTCAATCAGCCTGCATGGTCTAATCATTCACATAACAAGGTAACAAATGTGGGCCAATGTGGGGTGTAATCAATGACAGAAGCATATGTGACAATAGGGCTGAAAAATGCATTGCAAAAGTGGGAGAATTGAAACAATCAGCCTGAATGAACAATGAAAAATTCAGAACAATGTTGTTGCAAGATGACAGTTCAATGGCAACTGAAGTAATGTGGTGCTAAATGGCTACTGTGGGCAGAAGGGATACTGTTGTACCCAAATCCAATGCCAGTGAATGTTTTGGAGTAAGCACATGGGTGACCCATACCACTCAGGTGCACACACCCTCACCTGGCACTCAATCAGAACCCGTCACCCACACAACATACACATGGATTACACACACATGCATGGGCACTCACCGGACAATGCGTCGTAATCTGGTAAGTCTCCCACGCCTTGGATCTGTTCCTCTCTGATGAAGGTTCCAGCAACAGACTCATGTTCAGTGATTTGGTTGTCCTCTTGTGGAGACCCACCGCCAGTCACCAGAGTAGAAGCATGATTTGAGGTGAGCTTGTTCTTTGCTCTGCGTTTCAGGTCATTCCACCGCTTGTAGCAATCATCGGCTGTGTGCCTCACAAATCCAAGGGCATTAATGATGTCCGCGATGGTCTGCCAGTGTGCCTTACGTTGACCAGGTGTGGTCTTGCACCCTGCAGTCACCACCATTTCGCGGCTATGTGCCAACACATGGCCACAAGTGCATCAAGTTTGGCGTCATTAAAGCTAGGCTTCCTTGACGTGCCGGAGTGTGTAGCCGTTTCTGGGGTCTCAGCCTGTAGTGCCAGAGCACCCTTCTTCCTCTTTTTCAAAGGTGGTGCGGATCCTTAGTGGCTTACGCCACTCTGGTCAGTAGGGGCAGAAGCGCCGGTGGACTGGGTACTAGGAGTGTGCGAATGCACAATGACCATAGGTCTTGGTGCAGGCATTGGCTGCAGGGTGATGTTGGCAATGGCAACATCGGTTTGATGGACCAGGACAGACACTGTCCCGGCTGGGAGACTAAGAGCTGGGGTGGATCGTGCTGCAGCTGCCCCTGCAGCCTCCCCACCCTGCCTACTTGGGGCAGCAGATGACATAGCTGCCCCAGATCCACGTGGCCTGGTGACACCAACTTGCACCGCCACACGTAGACTTGCTGACCTGGAAGTCAGCCTGGGAGTCATCCTGTGCCGGTTCAGGTGCCACATTGGGCTGGTCCAACAAGGGCTGAGCTGGGATGGTGTCAGCTACGTTTCCCAAACCATAGGGGGACATGGGTGTCCCTGATTGCTCCTCCACACATGGGGGTCTAGGGGCACCCTGCAAATCCTAGCCACGTCCCCTACTGTGCTCACCATGCCCACCTTTTGGAGGTTGGCCACCTTTGCCTCCCTTACCGCTTGGTCGCTTCCCAACTATGGCTCTGATGTTGTTGTGCGTATGGGAGTAGCAGTAAACGATTGTCCTGGGCAATTGTGGTTGAAAAGGGTAGGTACTAGATGGAATTCATACCCTAGTGCTCTAGCAAGGCTGCCTGTGACCGCTGTGGGAAGATGACGGGTCACGCAACACACAGGCACCCCGAAAACAAAAAATAACATGCACGCAACCCCTTGTAGACCACATGCGTGGTAAAATGAACCCGCACTACGCTGTGGCACCCAGAAACACAAAATTAAGCGTACATGTAATACACGCAGCCTACAATGACCACTGAAGGGGTATGCAACACACAGGGTAAGCACAGTTGGTAAATACGTGTGCGACTCAACGTCTGCCTGGAAAAAGAATGTGAAAAAGACGCACGTGTGTGCGTTGGCAACACCCCCGCCAAAAGAAGAATTGTACGCTGTCTGAGGAGACAGGACAAAAGAAGAAGTGAACGCTGTTTGAGGAAACAGGCCCAACAAAAAAATGTAACGCTGTCAGAGGTAACAGGGAGTACGAACTTGAAACGCTGTGAAGTAATCGCGTGTGAACCGACAAGAAGTACAGAATTCACCCACTCCTCTCCACAAAAAACATGTACAAGGAAATGGCTTCCTACACATACCTTTTAAACTGGCTCACAACGTCACTTACGCGTGTACGCGCTAAGGCCCTTTCCAATTACACAAGCTGACACTCGGACGTGCAGTTTTTGCACATGTAGGATGAACATGCACCCGTGTTGAGGGAAACGCCCTTGCGCGTCACATCACAGACGCGTAGGCCCTTTCCTCGGATTACACGCATTCACATGCAGACGTGCAGTTTTTTCACACGCCCTGAACCACTATGCCCACGTCACGAGGGAAACGCCTGCGCGCGTAACATCACAGACGCGCTAAGCGGCTTTCACCGAATTACACGCAGACGTGCAATTTTTTCACGTGCCAAATCACTCCATATCAAGCTGGTCATGCAACAACACATGGAAGAGCACGCTCCTGCCCAGAAGGCCGAAATACTGCCCCCCAGATCCCCGAGCACGCTCCCACCTGCCATCTGCTGCTGCCTGCCTGCTGCCCACGTGCCCTGCTACTTGCTGCCTGCACATCAGCCATCTGCAGGGGTGCAGTTGTTGTGACCACCCCTGCTGGGACTGAAGACTCCCGACTGGGATACCATCGCTCCACAGCCCAGCCCCAGGACCCAGTTGCCCACCCACACCTGCCTCTGGGGTTGCCATGTCGGGCACACCACCATCTGGCACCACTGGCAACCCCCAGCCAGAGAGGCAGAGGGGCACCAGCTTCAGTGCCAGGGAAGACGGTGTCCTGGTGGAGCAAGTCCTGGGGCAGTATGATACCCTCTTTGGAAGTTCTCACGCCGACTATGAAGGACGGACCAGGATCTGGATGGACATTGTGACTGCCATCAACGAGGAAGGGGTGGCAGTCCGCGACATCAAACATGTCAAGAAGCGCTGGGAGGACTTCAGGTCCAGGACCCTCGACAAGGCCCAGTGCCTCTTGAAGGCAGCGGATGCCAAGGGGCGCTGGGGCCACCTGTCCCGACCACCAAATGAGGGTCCTTGAACGCAAATGCCCATGTATGGATGTGTATGTACAGGGGCGTGAGGCTGACACATGCGAGTCCTCTCATGTGTGAGACACATGGATGGTGTATGTGTGGGTAAGCATGCAGGCCAAATGCAGATGTGGGAGCACACATGTTTGAATTACTGTGTATGTACGTTGGCATGGTTGTGGTGTCACACATGGATGTTGGTTCCAGCTGCATGTATCTGCACTGTGTACATGTGCATCTGTGTGTATTTGACAAGTGTGCAACTGTGATGCATCATGGATGCATGTGACACTGATATGTAGAAGGATGAATGCCAGATGTGACATGGATGGCGATCTCATCACTGCGACAGTTGATGGAGATGTACACATGCATGTAAGTGTGTTGGTGTGTGTGCATGTCTTGTGCAATCCCTGTGTTTCATGTGATGTCAGGCTCACCTTCGGCTGCTTGTGCTGTTTTATGTGTATGGATGGTGCTGCCTGGTGCAATATTGCTGTGGAATTGCTCATGTGTGTGAGTTGAAATGACATGTGTGTTGGGGATTGTGATGCCATGTCTGAAGTTTGACACTGCCACTCATGTGCAACTGTCATGTGTGTATCAGTCCATTGTACAGTGCCCTGATGCCTGTGTCATATCTCTCCCTGTCTGCAGCGTCAACTGATGAAGAGGGCGGAGAGGGTGCTGTGGAGCAAGGCGGCAGGGATCGCACCGCCACCCGGAGACGCAAGGCCCGGCTCTCCTCCCAGTTTGTCATCTCGTCAGAGAGTGAGAAGTCTGGTTCTGCGTCCCAGGCTGCAGCTGCCGAGGGTAGGTCCAAGAGGCAGAGGTCAGAGTTGGACTCCTCGGCAGCAGAAGGGGCAGCTGAGACCCCACAGGGTCCGACAGAGGAAGATGGCACAGAGTCAT
The DNA here is from genome assembly GCF_040938575.1 of Ambystoma mexicanum. NCBI lineage: Eukaryota > Metazoa > Chordata > Amphibia > Caudata > Ambystomatidae > Ambystoma > Ambystoma mexicanum. Next base: position 1,223,790,241 of record NC_090930.1, on the reverse strand, counting down.
CTAGGTTGGTGGGGGGTTTGTTGGAGGAGGAGGCCGTGGAAGTGACAGACACGGGGTCTGGAGGTGGAGATTCCACTGGTGCTAGTGGTGCAGTGCAGGGGCATGGACAGGAGGCAGCACAGGCCGCCGCGGAGGTGCCTGTGTGTAATCCTGTCCCCGATCCTGTGACTGCATCATCCCGCACTAGCAGGGATGCCTACGTCCAGAACCGTTTTCAGGGAGGGGATCCGCTTACAACAACTGGCCTTCCTCTCCCTGCGGACATGGCTATCCAGGACCGGGTTGAGCCTGTCCTGAGTGGGATGGCGTTGCGTCAACGGGGCACGCGAGGTGACCTGCTGTGTTTTTGTGAGGACACTGCACATCATCTCAAATGCCTCATTGACCATGTTGACCTACTGGGACGGGTCACCAGGGCCGGATTCCTCCGTTTGCTGGACTTTGTTCCAACCCCCTCCTCACTTGAACCCCCTATGCGCCAGACGTCCTCCATGCCATCTTCCCGCACATGTATCACCTGGATACTCTGTGGAGCTGCCTCTGACCCTGCTGCCAGGCTGGTGGAGTACACATCCCTGCCACAGTCTGGAGTCGGATGTCCAGCAGGGGTGGCCACCTCAACAACTGCACCCCAGCCGGAGGAGGACGTGCAGGCAGCAAGAGACAGGGCACAGGCACAGCAGCAGCAGCAACAAGGTGGGAGCCATAATGGCTCAGGGCCTTCAACATCAGAGGGGCAGGCATCGGCCAGAGGGCAGGAGGACCCAGGATTGGAAGTGTCTTCCGTGTAGCAGCGGTTGGGCCAGGCCATAGATGTGGAGCGGCAGCGGGCTGAAGAGGCACGGCTCACAATGATCAGGGCGGAGAACTCCATGCGGAGGGCTCTGAGGCGGGCCGAGTGCCTCGAGGCAATTCGCAGGGAGTATGAGGTCCACATGTCATCGTCCCTGCGAACCCTTGGGGCCATGGAAGAGGACCGCCTCCGGGACATCGAGCAGGAGTTTGATGATGCCCTGGCCCGGGAAATCAGGAAGTGAGCCGTCAGACTAGCCCGCTGCCATTGTAAATAGTTTTTAGAGTAAGGTTTCCTTTTCCTTTGATTTGTGGTGAATGAACTATGCCACACACTTTTGTATATAGTTTCTTTATTAGGTAGTTTCTTAGGTAGATTTCATTTCTTTCGTTGGGCTCATGGATTGGCAATGGATTGTACATAGTTGCACATGGATTTATTTGAACTTATTCTTTTGATTTCACCATGGATCAAGGGATTTTTCTTTTTACGTTTTCTTTGGATTTGCGTTGGTGGAGGGAGAGTTTGGACTATTTTTCTTTTGGATTTCTTTGGATTGGTTATACTTTTCATTTACTCATCTTTTGCACATTCTTTTCATTTCATGTTTGCTATTTTGTTATGCTTTCATATCATTGCTTTATTTTTGTACATAATACATTTGCATATTTTAGTTCCATGTGTGGGATTCGCTCATTAGGTTAATGCATGTGAAAATGTGGGTTTACGCAATCAATGCCAACCAGTGTGTGTGTGTGTGTGACGGACATGTGTTGATCTACATAGTTGACTTTTGGTTGGTGTCTTGAGATAGGCATGTCAGTGTGGGGTGGATTGGGAAATCATCGCGTCTCATGAATGGGGTGGCGTGGTGTGGTATTTTGGTGTAGAAGTGGGCCATGATTGTGCATCTTTATTTCATGTGGGGGGGACATTAGTGGGGGCCTGCTGGCAGGTGCCCCTCACTGCTGGGGGAGGGGGTGCTGGGGGACATGAGTGGGGGCCTGCTGGCAGGTGCCCCTCACTGCTGGGGGGTAGGGGTGCTGGGGTACATGAGTGGGACATGAGTGGGGGCCTGCTGGCAGGTGCCCCTCACTGCTGGGGGACATGAGTGGGGGCCTGCTGGCAGGTGCCCATCCCTACTGGGGGGTGGGGGTGCTGGGGGACATGAGTGGGGGCCTGCTGGCAGGTGCCCCTCACTGCTGGGGGTGGGGGTGCAGGGGGACATGAGTGGGGGCCAGCTGGCAGGTGCCCCTCACTGCTGGGGGCTGGGGGTGCTGGGGGACATGAGTGGGGACTGCTGGCTGGTGCCCCTCACTGCTAGGCGGTGGGATGCAGGGGGACATGAGTGGGGACCTGCTGGCAGGTGCCCCTCACTGCTGGGGGTGGGGGTGCAGGGGGACATGAGTGGGGGACTGCTGACAGGTGCCCCTCACTGCTGGGGGTGGGGGTGCTGGGGGACATGAGTGGGGGCCTGCTGGCAGGTGCCCCTCACTGCTGGGGGGTGGGGGTGCAGGGGGGCATGAGTGGGGGCCTGCTGACAGGTGCCCCTCACTGCTGGGGGTGGGGGTGCAGGGGGACATGAGTGGGGGCCTGCTGGCAGGTGCCCCTCACTGCTGGGGGGTGGGGGTGCTGGGGGACATGAGTGGGACATGAGTGGGCGCCTGCTGGCAGGTGCCCCTCACTGCTGGGGGGTGGAGGTGCAGGGGGACATGAGTGGGGGGCCTGCTGGCATGTGCCCCTCACTGCTGGGGGGTGGGGGTGCTGGGGGACATGAGTGGGACATGAGTGGGGGCCTGCTGGCAGGTGCCCCTCATTGCTGGGGGGTGGGGGTGCTGGGGGACATGAGTGGGGGCCTGCTGGCAGGTGCCCCTCACTGCTGGGGGTTGGGGGTGCTGGGGGACATGAGTGGGGGCCTGCTGGCAGGTGCCCCTCACTGCTGGGGGGTGGGGGTGCAGGGGGACATGAGTGGGAGCCTGCAGTCAGGTGCCCCTCACTGCTGTTGGGGGGTGGGGTTGCAGGGGGACATGAGTGGGGGCCTGCTGGCAGGTGCCCCTCATTGCTGGGGGGTGGGGGTGCTGGGGGACATGAGTGGGGGCCTGCTGGCAGGTGCCCCTCACTGCTGGGGGTTGGGGGTGCTGGGGGACATGAGTGGGGGCCTGCTGGCAGGTGCCCCTCACTGCTGGGGGCTGGGGTTGGTGGGGGAAATGAGTGGGTGCCTACTGGCAGGTGCCCCTCACTGCTGGGCGGTGGGGGTGCTGGGGGACATGAGTAGGTGATCATATTGCAATGTGACATGTGACTTGGCTGGGGGGAATGCCCATGGTGGATGGGCTGCCTGCGAGACATGACCAGGGGTGCAGGGTAGTCCCCTGTGGTGTGGGCTGCCTGCAGAGGCCATGAAGGGGGTAGAGGGGACACCTGGGAGGACCCACACTGCAAATTCACGTGTGGGACTCCCCGCGCACCACACTGGATACACGTACCCTGCTCGAACAGCGAAATCGCATGTGAAACTTCACGCGCACCCCCGAAATACACATACCCCGTTCTGACAGCGAAATCGCTTGTGAAACTTCTGACAGCGAAATCGCGTGTGAAACTTCCCACGCACCCCTGAAATACACGTACCCCGCTCTGATAGTGAAATCGCGTGTGAAACTTCACGCGCACCCCTGACATACATGTACCCCGCTCTGACAGCAAAATCGCGTGTGAAACTTCACGCGCACCCCCAAAATACACGTACCCCGCTCTGACAGCAAAATCGCGTGTGAAACTTCACACGCACCCCTGAAATACATGTACCCCGCTCGCACAGGGCAATCGCATGTGACACTTCCCGCAAACCCCAGTAATACACGTACCCCGCTCGCACAGGGCCAATCGCGTTTGAAACGGAAATGGATTTTAGCGCACACGGCTGGCGCAGACTGTCACCTGGCACCACGTGTGCGCTGGATTCTATGAATTGCCACCAAAATATCTTCAACTCCCTACCAACAATCTTTCTCCACAAATCATAAATCAGCTAATCTTTCCATATCACCATTCTCAAAACAAAAAATGGAACTTTGTCAATGCTTTTCAAAATATTCCTGTTTCTTCCACATCATTGTTTGATGCTATGCCGAAATCACCTATTGCTCCAAAATCTTCTGAAAAAGATTCAGGACCTGAGAAATCAGTAGAAGAGTTCTCAGCATCTGCTTCAGTATTTCTATCAATTTTTCAACCTATAAAAATGTTCCATACATATCCACTCAAATATCAAATGTGCGCTCTTCACCCTCAGAACTGCTAATGACACAGTTAACTCTCCAGTGCAAATTAAACACCACCCTCCAATACAACATGGTTCAAAATATATCTTCATTCAATCAAGCAGACATTAGTTTACATCACCTTCATAGTTGCAGATACAGAAGGGCAACCTGATAGCCAAGGCGACCCATGGCCCATTATAGCCACGGCTACATAACTCTGCCGAAATACCTGACATCCAACTGGCCTGAAGATAGCCGCGGGTATGGATAACTGCGTAGTTATACCCATGGCTAAGTGGGCCACCCTGTAATTGGTTATACTGTAGCTCCGGATACGACCACCGATCATTGCTGAGATTAGCCGTGCATATGGTTCGGCCAATGGAAAATGTTGTATCGATATCCGCAATTATGAAATTATTTTTACATATTTATGTATATATGTATGTTTTCAGTAGTTCTTGTAAGTTGTATTTTGAGATATATAGAGTTTAAGAGATGGTGAGAGTAGGGTGCAGAAGCATGAATAGATTCAGTAGCGGTATGGTGGTTGGGTAGAGGTCAAGAGGGTGGGGTAGTCTAGGTAGGGGTAGACAGGATGTCGTTAGGGTGTATGGATGAGGGAAGAGACGGTAGGGGTACGATGGTGGTGAAAAAGGTGTCAGTAAGGTGAGTCTGTGGAAGTAGTCAGAGTTAGGTCAGGTGGGTGAGGACAAAGGGGAGAGCATGGTGCATGGTTGGGGTAGAGACGGTGGGGGTAGGTTCAGTGGATGTAGAGTTGGTGGGATACAGTAGGTGCACAGAGGTAGAGACACTAGCCATGGCCATAGTAATACCTGCACAGTGATTATGTAATGAATATGAACATTGCAAGTACAAACATGTGGTTTTTGGGCTTACAATTTGTAATAAGTATCATAGTAGGTATGGAGACTTAATTAGGTATGATGAGATGCATATAATTTGCGCTTTTCTATATGTAAAATTAATAAATATATAATTAGAGAACATTCTTTATGAAATACATTTAGTTACAGTTGTACACATATGTCAATTTTTTTACCCTATTAAGTAGTAAATTGTATGCATTATCTTTCATACAACATGTGTTCGTAGTACACTGTTGTTGTCTTCACATATATTAATCATTGGGTCATTGGGGAAAAAATCCAAGCTGGATTGAAGAAATCCATGGAATATATTTACAGTTTCTGAGAGCTCCTGGTGAAGGAACACCATTCTCTGAAGGAGGCAGAAGAGTTGCAGTGCTTCTGTGATATGGACAATCAACTGTCACATCACAGAGCTTGGGCACCGCTGTATTAATTAATCATCTAGTACGAGTACATTGGGACAAAGCGGATGACGATTACAGAAAGGCCCATGAACACCACAAGGAGAAATTGCATGGAACTCATTCACTATTTTGGCGTGCACCTGCAGATGCATCTACTTCTTCTGAAACTCCTTCATCATCACCACCAGCCACAATGTCTTCTACAGCTCCTTCAACATCAGCTCCTGCTACCACCAGTCCAGCCATAACTTCTTCAAGTGGAGCACCAAAACCCACCTGCTGTCATTTTCCTGGCACCCAATCTTTCAGAGTTCAAAATGTGTTGCACTTCATGCCACAATTGGATTGTCCACAGAGTTGCCACTACCTTATTGGAAATCACAGTGGTAGGTACCATTGTATTGCAGACAAAGTTTAGGACAAGTCCAAGCAATTGCATCTTATCCCCTGATCAACCTTCAACCCGCCAGAAGACAAACATTATACGTGCATCAGCTCACCAAACAAATGTATTTGCAGTGACCCACAAGAAAGGAATTCGTCAACATCTTCTTAAATCCCAAAAAGAAATCTGTAAGAGGATGAACAATAGTGTAAGACAGATCAAGCTCTGAATCATAGCTCAAATGCTGTCTCTCTATTTTCACTGCAAATAAACCGGTACATATATACAAAGTTATCGCTTCAAACAAATGACCATGTAGCACAGCATGTAATCTTAATTAAACATCTAATTTGTCATTTTCATCAACAAAAAAACAATTACTTAATATAGCTGATACACCCCACACTGTGAATAAATATGTGAATATGTACTGACACTTTTAGATCAGCCACACACTCAGCATGTGCACAGTGTGAGCTTTGCAATCAGAATAACAAAAATCTACAAAATGGTGCCTATTATACTTTCCAAAATCAGTAGCACACAAAGAGGACTATAGTGAGCAACTACTAAAATGGCAGACACGTTTTCACTGCAATCTGTCTCAGGCAAGTACACAATTTCAACAATAACACCAACCAATTGCAAACACACGAAGTTTGATAACCGCAGCTTTTCCACCCGCGGCTGTAAGCACCCAGTTGTAGCCACGGATATATGTCAATTTTTCACTAACTCAAAAACACAAATTTACAACCTTTAAAGTTCAAATGAGACACGGTTAGATGTGAGTGCATGGAATAAAAAATAATTGTAAAATGGCGTGCTCTAACATCCACAGAATAATGTGATTATTGCAAAAAATGTATAGCTTAATACCAACGGCTATATACATGAAATGAAATGATATTTTGTTTATATAGCGCTCGTTCACAAGTGTTTCAGAGTGCGACCAGGCAAAAAGGGAGGGGAACAAGGGAGAACAAAGAAGAAACAGCGATCTTACTAGGCCCAGTGACAATTAAGAAAGCTCAAGTGCATGGAAATGGGAAAAAGGGGGAAGGTGCATGGAAGTGGGGGAGAGTGGAAAGTGCAGGGCAGAGGGTAGAAATAAGAATAAATATGAAATATGAAGGGGGGCGTGGCTAACTGCCATGTAGAGCGGACGTGTCTCCTGTGAGCTCCGCGCCGATGTGCCATCATAAGCTGTTTTTCATGTATAACTTTTAAACGTTACAACTTGCACCATTCGTCGCCGGATCCCATCCGCAATCGTTTGATCTGTCTTTCAGACGGCTGGAGACAACCAACGCTGTCATACGCCGAGTGAGAAGTACCGGAGCTGAGAAGCTAAAATGGCGGCTCCCGCATCCTGAGTCTCGAGGGACCGGAGTGCGCCTGCACCGCAGAGGATGTCGCCCACCGGAGCGCGCAGGGGAGCCGGAGCAGCCAGCCGGCCTGTACCGGGGTCGAGAGAGGGGAGCGGAGCATCTGTGCTTGTGGACGGAGTGAGCCGCCCCCTGGGCCTTCATCCAGCAGCGTCCTGCCCGCGGCCGCGAAGCGCAGCGGAGCCCTGCGGAGCCCAGCAGAGCCCTGACAAGACCAGCGGCCGGCCGGTGCCGCAAAGGTAAGCGGGGCGGAGGGTAACTAGCCCTGGCTCTTGCTTCCCGAGCCCGCCGCCTGCCTCCTTAGATGTACGGAGCCCCACCTTGGCACCCAGAAATCACCGCCTAAAGGCCCCACTGCTCACTCACGACGGAAAGGGGGTGCCAGCTGCTGCAATACGGCAAGGGACTGGAGCATTACCCCCTTCCTTGACTTCCGAAATGGGCGCTGTCTCCCGCCTCGCTGGGCTGAAGCTTCTCCCCCCTCACACCTTCACCTCGGCCCCCGGCCCTGCAGCAACAGTGCAAAGCACCCCTCCGTGCCTCTGACTAGCGGCCTACCACCTGCGCCCCCGGCGCCCTCGGCGTGAGTGGACTGTGTGCTCACAGGATGGCTGGTAAAAACGGCAGGCCCAAGCAGCGACAGACCACCATGGACACCTACGCAGCCACGAATCTCCGAACCTTGAGAGCACGAATTGTGTGACCACAGATGTTCAACCAGACCCTATGGCAACGACGATACCAGAACCCAGTAACACCCAGCTCCTCGAAGCCATCAGACTACTCCAAACAACGATGGAGCATAAAATCCATGCCGTTGCCATAGACCTAGGCCTTCTGCGCCAAGATGTCCGCTCCTTGGCCGGCAGGACTGAGGTGCTCGAAACACAGGTCAAAGAAAATACCGAATCCAAAACGCACCTCCTCCGAGACGTCGACGAGCTCCAACAAAGGGTCAAGAACTTGGAAGACAGGGCAGAGGAAGCGGAGGGAAGAGCCCGTCACAACAATATTCGTCTCCTCGGGCTGCCGGAGGGTTCTGAGGGCTCCGACCCCACTAACTATGTTGAGAACCTCCTGCTACAGGAGGTGGGAGCTGGTAAACTTTCCCAAGGCTTCAACATTGAAAGGGCCCACAGATCCCTCGCTAAAAAACCTCCACCGGGCGCTCCACCCAGGCCGGTGATAGCAAAAGTTCTTAACTGCAGAGACCGAGAGGTAATCCTAGCCTTTTCCCGAGCAGGTGGCCAAATCAAACGGGACTCCGCCACAATTGCTATCTACCCTGATTATACCTTCCAGGTTCAAATGAACAGAGCCCAGTTTATACACACAAAGGCCAGACTGAAGGCAGCTGGGTTGCGTTACATGCTCCTGTACCCTTCAAGACTTAAAGTGCTTCACAACAACAGGGCACACCTGTTCGACACTCCAACACAGGCCAGAGACTGGATGAACGGACTGCAAATACCTGATGTCGAGGAAAGAAAGCGGAAACCTAGATAACGTTTCTCCCGCCATCTCGATAGGAATCATGCAGCCTCTACCCACCGCCGGCGGGCGAATTGAGCTCCCACACAGCTGATTAGATCCTAACATGGAGACACTGGAGTCAAGGTTCACTCCACCACCTGGAACATTTCTTCCCCCTTCTTTTTGGGTGTACATACCCACCCGTAGGGCACCTGGAGACCTATGCACGGTCCTACAGAGCAGAAACGGGATTGTCATAACGAGGGTGACCTCGCTGGGCTAGTTCTATGTTTGGGTTGTTTACAGTTAATGGGGGGTGGGAAACGGGGAGTTATTATTACAGTTGGGAACTACAAACGGAAATTACCAAGACCACGGAAGCACTCGTCATGCATTGCTGCACTAATTAGATCCAGAGTCCTGCTGGCCCACACGTCCGTCTATACAATACCTATGGCTGACACAGTAAATATCGTTACTTGGAACGTTAGAGGCCTGAACAGCTTCGTCAAACAACGACGCGTCCAATCCTATTTGAAGAGATGCAGGGTCGGAATCGCCATGCTCCAGGAGACTCACCTAACTGCCAAAAAGCTAGATGCCCTGGCCAAAACCTGGCGTGGCACCCTAGTGGGTTCCGCTTACTCCTCCTATGCCAGAGGGGTCCTGATCTGGATTGCCCCCACGGTTCCCTTCAGGCTTAATAGCACTAAATCAGACAATGAGGGGAGGATGGTTGGGGTTTGTGGTTCTATCGAGGGCAAAGAGCTATGCCTAGTTAGTACTTACACACCCAACCACGATGCAACTACCTTCTTCCACTCCCTCTATACACGGCTCACCCCATATATGGACAGAATTATGATATGGGGAGGCGACCATAACTGCACCCTTGACCCTCTACTGGATAGATCCGACAATAAACACAATCGTCCCTCCCCTCCGGCCAAAATACTTTCTAAACTAGTCCATCAGTTGCAACTCAGTGATATTTGGAGGGACCAGCACCTGGAGCAACGCGAGCACTCCTTCTACTCCCCACCACATGCCGTGCACACCAGGCTAGATTATATTTTTCTCAGCCAGACACAACAGTCTGTGTTTGTTGATGTGCACTATTTGCCGAGGGTACTGTCCGATCACTCTCCCCTGTTGGTCACCTGGGAGGTGTTCCCGCCTAGACCCCCCATTCCCACATGGAGATTGAGAGCCGAAGCACTACTTGATACAGCATTCAGAGAGCGCATAAGAGACAACACTGAAGAATATTGGCAGAACAACCTACCTAGTGTTAAATACATAAGCACCGCCTGGGAGGCATATAAGATGGTCATGCGGGGTGAGATGATCGCAGCAATTGGGGGTGCCCAGAGATCCATCACAACCCTGTTGGAATGACCCGAGGGAGACCTGTGTGCCCTCGAGGGCAGAGCTGACCCATCCCCCGACCATTTACTTAAAATTACCGAACTCAGACTAACCTGCCTAAAGCACTAGGAGGCCCTAGGTAAACTAAGCTACGCCAAACACACGGAAAGAGTCCATGCCCTGGGGGACAAACCCGGGAAACTCTTAGCCTGGCTCTACAAAAGGGAAACCCCCAAGCCACCCATTTGCCACATACTCACACCAGACGGCACTACCGTGCATACCCAACAGGAAATTAATTCGGTTTTCTCTAGCTACTACCATAATTTGTACTCTGAGAACCCCCCCCCCCTCTGACACGGGGATCGAAGACTCCCTCAACGTCATCGACTTGCCTAAACTAGACTCGCATATGGCTGAGACCCTTGATGAGCCCATCACTCCCGACGAGGTCAAGGTGGTAATTAGAATGCTACCAGCTGGGAAAACCCCGGGCTCGGATGGCCTCCCCGGGGAGTTCTATAAAACCTATGAGGAAACACTCGCCCCTGTATTAGCTCAGGTCTATAATGAGGCCTTCAAGCGTGGTGCCCTCCCGTATTCCCTGAGCGAGGCCGTGATAATACCCCTACTCAAACCTGGGAAGGACGGGGCAGATTGTGCCTCATACAGGCCCCTCTCTATGCTAAGTGTAGACTGCAAGATCCTCACAGCACTGCTCGCTAACAGACTACGCAGAGTGATCCCACTGTTGATTCACCAAGACCAAATCGGATATGTCCCCGGACGATCCATCACTGAGAACCTGCACAGGTTACATCACGTCATTTATAGTACCGAGGGAAGACCGTAGAAACTTGCGGTGGCGTCACTGGATGCCACCAAAGCTTTTGATTCCGTGAGGTGGGAATGGCTATATGCTACCATGGCAAAGATGGGAATAGGCCCCGTATTTCTGAAATTGACCCAGCTGGTTTATGCCAACTCCACTGCAAGGGTACGAACCAATAGAACCTTTTCCGTGAAATAGTCCCTACACAGAGGCACCCGTCAGGGTTGACCCCTATCCCCCATGTTGTACATCATTGCCGCTGAGCCTGTAGCAGCCTACCTGGGACAGGAATATGGAGATGGGGCATCACTATAGATGGGACGACTCACCTCGTCTCTATGTACGCGGACGACACCCTCTTGTATTTACAGGACCCTGAACACCTCCTACCCTACATTCTTGAAACCCTGGACAGCTTTCACAAGCACACCGGGATCCAGATTAATAAGAGTAAATCTTGCCTCTACCCCCTAGCTGCACTACACAGTGAATATTATGGATCTCTCCCTCCCCTAGATCTCGAATGGCAGGTGACATCGTTCAAATATTTGGAGATAACTATACATCGAAACCCCGGCACAAAACATATTCTTAACACTGTAAGGGCCAACGACTCTCTCTTAAAGTCCATGGAGTTTGGGGGGCGGCTCCCGCTTTCGGTGGCCGGGAGGGCGGGCCTCCTTAAGATGGTCGCTCTACCCCGCCTATTGCATAACTTCACTAACATTCCCTTCTACATTCCCCCCGCATTCTTTAAAGACCTCAACAAACTCTGTAGGGGCTTCCTCTGGCAGGGAGGCAGGCACAGGGTGGCATTGGAGACTCTCCAGAGACCATACGAGAGGGGTGGGCTGAAGATCCCCAATTTCAAACTCTATTTCCTTGCCAGCCAGTTGAGACACATTGTGCGGTGGATGGCCGACGAAAGCACAACCGACACTTGCCTCCTCGAGCCGGCCCTCCCCCAGCTATTACTTAGGGATTTGCTGTGGACCAATAAGAGTGCCCTCGAACATTGCCCTTACCTCGTTAAGCTGGGGACCCGACTCTGGAAAAGGGCCTGCAAACTGGTCGGGTCCGAGGACCCGTACTACCCACAGATCCCCATTGCAGCACTGATGTCCATTCATTCCTGGGGGCAACCGGAGACCCGTACACAATGGGAGCCCTTCGGGGTGGCCACACTGGGGGACTTAATCCAAGAACAGAAGGTTTTGGCCTTCCCGGACCTCTGCGATGCCATGGGCCTCCCGGCCGGGCAATTCCTACTACACAGAGCGGTCATACAGGCCTTGACTAGCAGATGGCCTGTCGCTATCAACCAGACTGATGAAAATGAATGTATCGAAACGATACTGAACGCTGCTGAGGGGGGCCACGAAACCTCACGTATTTATGAGGCCCTACTATGGGGCTCCACCAAAGATGACCTCAAATGCCGGGACAAATGGGAAACCAAATTGAACCTGGTTTTTGAAGACAAAGCCTGGGGCGATATAACCCACTACCACAAAAAAACTCCCGAAACGCCCGCTTACAGCTCATTCAACTGTATGTTATGAACAGAGCGTACCTCACCCCGGAAGCTATATCAAGATTTACCCGTGCGGGCACCCGATCATGTCCCAAATGCAGCAAGCCCAAGGTTGGTATGACCCACATGTTCTGGGGATGCCCAGTGATCAGAGAATTCTGGACACAAGTGAAGGAAAGAGTGGCTGGTGTAGACATTGACATTGAAGTGGACGAACCCTCGGCATGCATCCTGAGTAGGTATAGGCGCAGCAGGGAGAACAAACCCCTCAACAAGCTCAGAGACCTTATTTATATAACGGCCAAAAGGCGTATAGCCATGGGGTGGAAGAGCCCCAGAGGCCCGCCTATGCCCATATGGTGGGGAGATCTTACAAAGTGGATCACAGCTGAAACTGCAACATGGGAGACGGCGATCCAAGTGCAAAGACTTGATTCTAGCGAAGAGCTACACCGTTGGGTGGCCTTAACAGTACCACTGCTCCATCCAGAGTTACAGGAGGGTGAGATAACCGGGGAAGGCGACCCAGGCCCGGGCATGGACTCATGATGAACATAGAATTGACCGTGGTCTTGGAGGGGGAGGGGAGGGATGGGTGGGGGGGAGTTGGGGACTTTACCTTCTGATATGCTTGACCTATTACCACTGTTGCCAGTTTTTGTTATCTTATTTTATGAAACTAATAAAATATATTTGAAAAAAATATATGAAATATGAAATAAAATAAAATAAATAAATAAATACGGGTGATAAGCCATGGTAGTGCAGCCAGCATGTTACTCAGATATGGTATATCTGATAAGTGCAGAAAATAAAGTGGGACTGTATGGATACAGATACAGAACCCTAGTGCAGAGGGTGGCCTGGTGAGCAGGTACCTGGGCCCGAATGACACAGGGTGGCCAGGTGCACAATACCAAGGGAAGAAACAGATCAACAGGGGAGAAGGGGGGCAAAGGCAGAGGCAAAGAGGAAGGTCTTGAGATGCTGGGAGGCTGTTCCAAAGGGAGGCACCAGCCGAGGACAGAGATCTACCCCCGGATCGTTTCTTAGCAAACCGACTAACCCTGGTGGAGTTAGAAGTAGAGGAGCGAAGGGCTCGAGAGGTGAGGTATTTACGGAGGGATAGTTGAAGGTTTTTTGGACCCAGGCCCCAGAAAGCCTTGTGGACAATGCAGAGGGTTTTAAATGTAATCCTGGCCGCATGTACAGTAGCAACCAATCAACTGATGCCATCCGTTAACACTGCTGTTTACGCCTAGCGTCATGCTGAATACCCACAGGTATATGAACACCCAATGAAAGTGTTTGCTTCTGTTCTCATAGCTGCGGCTATCAAGATACACTGTGGGAAAACAATGTGTTCCTGCTCTCCAAGGCCCTCACCAAGTACCCCCCACATGTAGGCCAGTTACCCATTCCCCCAATGGCCTCTTCACATCCCGGCCCTCTCCCATTCGCCCTGCAACACATGTCTATTCCATGACAAAGGTTCACTCAAAATGTCAGCTAACCACAGCTGTCCCACATGCTAAAGCCATTGCGATGCTCGATACACGTGTGTGTGCTAACAACAAATGGAACTACTTGTTTCCGTTTGCCAGAGCTGTGGCTATCATGATAAAATGGCAAGAAAACAAAATGCTTTCCTGCACTACCATGCCCTCACCAAGTGCCCCAGCATCTATACAAGCTCCCCCCACACCCATGATGGCCTCCTCACCTCCCCTTCCCCTCTTACGTTCCCCATATAACACTCACCACTTCTGCGATGCAATTTCATTTGAGATGTTGGATAGTGGCAGCTATTCGTTCTGATAGCCAAAGTTGCACAAACGTCTAGTTTGTTTATTTGTTTATTGATTTGTAGGGCACACCGAACCCAAAGGTATCTGGTTGTAACAAATGCAAAAAAGTATACTTGAAGCTTAGATTACATAGCCAGGCACATTGCACATAACAACAACATCCCCCACACTGCCTGTCCCCTTCAATGACATGAAGCAAATGTGCTGCATGTATTCTCTCATGTTTTCTCTCATTTGTGACTGTCTGCCTGCTATCCAGGAGTGGTGTGCCGCCAATGATCTCTGCCTTAATGCCAGTAAGACTGGTATTTGCCTGATCAGCACACCTGCTCCCTCCTTTCCTATATCTCTCTGGCTGGCCTCTTGGCCCTCTTCCCTCTCCCACCTGTGGGGCTAAAAACCTTGGGTTCATCTTCAACTCCACACTCTCCTTCTCTCCTCACCTCTCTGACATGTCTAAGAAGTCACACTACCAGCTGCACCTCCTCAGATTTATTCTTCCTTTCCTCTCCTTTCCCCGGAAGCTCACTGTCTCCAGAGCGCTGGTTCTCTCTAGGCTGGACTACTGCAACAGCCTCTTTCTAAATCTGCCTTCTTATACTCTCCGCCCTCTGCAACTCATCCAGAACAGGACTACGGGACTTGTCCTTGGCCTGAACACCAGGGATCGTATCTCTCCAGAACTGACATCTTTGCACTGGCTCCCAGTGGCTGGGTGGATAAAGTTCAAAACCCTCTGCATTGTCCACAAGGCCTTCTGGGGCCTAAGGCCTCAATACCTTCAACAGTCTCTTCCTAAATATATTCCTTCTCCAGGTCTTCGCTCATCCGCCTCCAACTCCCTCATGGTCAGTCTCTTCTCCAAGCAGCGAGTTGGTGGTAGATCTCTTACCCGGCTGGGGCCTCCCTCTGGAACAGCCTCCCTGCCTCCCCGAAAATTGAGGAGAACCGTCTCCAGTTCCGGAAGCACCTCAAGACCTTCCTCTTTGCTTCTGCTTTCTCTAATCCTCTCCCCTGCTGAACTCATGACTGAAACTCCACTGGTCACCTGGATACCCTCTGATCTTGGGCCCAGGCCCCCCCCCACCAAACCAGCTGCACACCTGCACTGCCTCCCAGGCAACCCCTGCACTTGGGGGCTGTTTCTGTATCCCTACAGTCCCCACAAACTCCTGACACTTGTTAACTGCACTCATCCCTCCACTTGCCACAAGCTAGCTGCACTTTTTACCTATTGTTTTTTATTATTCTAGTTACTTTTTACTGTTGATCCTATGTACTGCACTACCCCTCCCCCTTGCCCCGCACTTTCCCTTTACCCCCTTCCATGCACTTGCGCAATCTCAACATCACCTGGCCTAGTATGATCGTTGTCTCTGTCTTCCCTCTGTTGCCCCTCCCTTCTCCTCGTTGCTCCTTGAAACACTTGTGTATAGGTACATTATAAATGCCATATCATATCCCAATTCACTAGCCGATGGCACACACACAATGCACGCATCAGTCAACATGCTGCATGAAAATGAGAAGACATCACATATCACAACACCATAAAAACACAAATCATTCAGAACAATGCGCTAACATCAGCACTGAATATCTTCAAAAATATCTCAGACGCAAGTCACACTGCCCATTGGCTACCCTTCATGAACCAGCATCAAATTTAAGACCCGCTCCATCACACACAAGTGTTTCGCTAAAACACCACTCTCAGAGACCCATCGAGCCATCACCTCCCACTTCTTCACCACGCCAAATTCAAACTAGTTAGAGCAGGTGGTCGCTGCTTCCCAGTAGTGTCGGGCAAACAAGGGAATGCCTTACCCCTCTCACTCAGATCTGACCATTAGCTATACTCCTTCCGCAAAAAAATTAAAACATGGCTCTGTACACAAGACCTGTAGCTTCATTCCATTAAGCTGCGTCATCTCGATCTTTGTTATATTGAATTATGCTTACTCATCCATCTCATGCAATCTGACAGTTGACAGTTTAACCTATATACTGTAACAAGCGCCCACATACCTCCGGGTTAGGCGCGCTCTACAAGGAAATTAATCAAATAAAACCAATAAAAAAAAAATGCAGATAACTGAGCACACAAAAAGGCAGGGACACCCCTGGAAGACTTTCAATGACATGCCAAGGCCTGCGTATTATTGTGACAGTGCACTGAACACAGTAATATGAGCACATTTATGTATTCATTCATGTATTGTTCACTTGTTAGGTGCTTATACAATTATCAAAACTGTTTCAAAGCGGAGACAAACATACCATGCCTTGTGAGTGTTCAGAATGTGCAAGTGTAGAGGGGTGGAAGGTAAGGGAAAAGGTGCTGAGGTGCACATGGAGAAGTGCTCAGGGGGAAGGGCTAATGAAAAACATAAGTCCAACCTCCTGTGTTGAGGCTGAGACTGAGCAAGTGCAGTATATAGACAGTGCCGTGGCTTGAAGATGTGGATGGTCATGGCCCCGAGGATACAGAAGAATCCTGCACATCAGTCATGATACTGTATGATTAGTGCCGTGGCTTGAAGATGTGGATGGTCATGGCCCCGAGGATACAGAAGAATCCTGCACATCAGTCATGATACTGTATGATTAGCAGTGAAGAGAGGAGGAGAAGGACGAGGAGAAGACAAAGGTCTTCAGGGTTTTTGGGAACTTAAGGAGGTCATGCTCAAGACACAGAGGGAGAGGGAGACTATTGCACAGAAGTCAGCCCGCAAGGAAACTGATTGACCACCAGCTCTCTGTTTAGCAAACCGCTTCACACGTAGGAAGTTGGTTCAGAGCAAATAGGAGTCTAGAAGGGGAGTATTTGATCAGGAAGCATTAAAGTTAGAGTGGTCCCCTGTAGGGGGAGGTGAAAGGGCCAAGAATGGTTTAGGAGGACGGTGTTAGGGAGAATTCTCTGTTTAGGCTGAATTTCCTAACCTAGTGAGTCCCCCAGCAGCTTTGCTGGATTTCTGGAGTTTGTTTTTTCCATCCTGCCAAGAGTGAGACTCTTTTTCTCCCACTCTTGGACATGAATGTGTGTAATTCCTTTGAATGTCAATGTGTTGTATGGGCTATGGGGTCTTTTACTCCATAGGGTCTCATGTGTTTTTCTATGTGTGTTACACCGCACCCTACGTGCCGTAACACTGGGGCGTCCTAGCGGACCTCCGTCATAGACTCCATACCCGGGGGCTGACTACCGTCTCCCCGGGCATGTAAAGTCACCATTGGCTTTACTAGACCTAAATTTACTAACAGTACTAGTACAAACCATCTTATTGTGGACGTACTAGTAGGGGTAATTCGATTACCCCTGGATCTGTTATTCGAGGGGGCACTGTCCCGTCCCCTCTCGTCGAGTTTTGGCTGGTGGCAGTGGAAACTACTTGTTATGTTCGACCCCGGACGTAATCCTATGGGATTCGTCCCATTGTTGGAGATTGATACTTTTTCTCGTTAATCTCTAACGTATCACTGGTCCACTTATCTTAAATAGGTTTATCGGATGGTACTTTCTGCCAGAACTCGGTTTGTAAAATGGCGTCTGTGTTCGTCTCTGTGACTCCTAAACCAAAGGTCGAGCCCTTTGTTCCACTTTTAGCGGGCTCTGTACAGAGACCCTCCAAAGTGGTGCCATTCTGTCTGGGTTACCACAGGGGTGTGGGAGGGGGTTTAGGCACCCTGGACCGAGTTGCCTTGCCAACTCCGGTCATACTCTGGAGTGATTGGCCCAAGTGGAGAGCCTCCACGCTCACCACTTAGCATGTGTTGATTGACAGCTAGGCTGAATGAATGGGGGTTTTCTGCATAAAAGCAGGGCTTTTGGGACTGGATCTTCAGAAATCGCCACAGAACCTAAGAATCCGACGAGGGTAACGCTGAGCCGACCTGCACGACGACACCTCCGGTGGAGCCCTACGGAACCGACTCACCACTTCCCGACGACAGAGGAGATCTCCCTGCCGGAGAGTCTCTTCCCCTGGCTGGTGGGAACAACCAGTCCCCTTTGCTTTTTATTCGCTTCAGGACGCAGTGGTTGAATTGCCCGTGCAGAGCACCTCGGCAACCGGATAGCCACTACCCCTGTACCACGACCAAAAGGTGGTGCCTTGTGACGGAGCACTCCGCGGCTGGTCTCTTCCCTGGTGGTGCACCGGACTTCACTTTTCTTCGACGACGAGATCATCTCTACTCTTGGCAAAGACCCGACGTGCATCCACCACCAGGAACAACTACCCCCGCCGGAGCTGCCCTCCACAACAAGGTACCGTGTCCGCCTGGCTTCCCTTTCGATCAGTTCGAGAGAGGTGTCTTAATCCTCCCCGTTCCGTTGGGTCGCCTCCAAGCTTTCTCACGTATTTTTCTGAACTAGTTCAATCTGCCGATAAACATTTGCTACAAAGACTCGAAGGCATTTCCACTAAGAGACTTTTGGGACATCTCGCCTTGCCTCTCTCCGAGTGGGCCTGGCCTCTGAACTTTATGATCTATTGTGGTTCTTGTCTTCTTGCCTTGCATTTTTCCCGTACCGTATTGAACTGTGTTGACTTCGTAACCTGCCTATTTTTCTCTCCCGTCCTAAACTAATATTAGAGTGCCATCTAGGTTGAGGCATACACCTCTGTCTGTAAATAAGTGGTGCCGGAATAACCTAGACTTGTCGACATATTGTTAGGGGGATTGATCGTTTCTTCTTTGTAGAGTAATTGTGATTGATTTGTTTGCTGTGATAGTGCCATAGTGTTTTTGATAGATGTTTCGTTAGAAATAAATACCTTAATATCTTTACACTGAGTCTCGTTGCGTGTTTGCTTGTCTTACTGTGAAGAATTGCCCTATCTTGTATACTCCACATACTGCTTAACTCTTCTTGAGGGAAGTCTGACTGCTCAGCCACAGCTACCAACAGTGAATCTGTGTGGTGCAGACTGCTACCAACTGGGTTTACTGCCAAACACCTGTAGTCCTAAATCTTTTGCAGTGGTCCCAGAGGGAACTGCACAGGTTTCCGCCTAACAGACGGGTCGGTTTTGAATGAGCTAACCCAGTCCAGTTCCCGCTCAGACATACCAAGTGTATCTTGGAGACTTTTTATGAGGATGGAATGGTTCAATGTCTCCAATGCAGAAGAGAAAACAAGGAGGATGAGGACAGCAGGGGATTTAGAATTGAGGGATGCAAGCAGTTTGTCATGCATGTTCAGGAGAGCAGTGTCCATGGCTCAGGAAGCTTGGAATCCACACTGGAAGTCATGTACACTGCCAACCAGTTCAGTATGGGCGTTGAGTTGGGTGACGTCCAACTTCTCAGGCAGTTTTCCCAGAAAGTGGGATATGGAAATGGGGTGGTAGTTTACTGGGCTGGAAGGATCTGCAAATGGGATTGTAAGGATGCGCCAGACAAGGGAGTGCTTGAGGGAGGATTGTACCAGTAGCAAAGGAGTGATTTCAGAGATCAGCAAGAGCAGGGGCGACAAAGGGGATGTTGCCCATAATTGTTTGCAAGGAGCATGGGACAACCTGTTTGGAAGAGACCTTTATGGAGTTGCCAACTCTGATGACTTATTCAGGGGAGAAAGGAGCAAAGGAGGAGAAGGAAGAATGAGGAGTGTGAGTGGTAGTGGGGCAGAGGGGGGAGGGTTCTGTTGGAAGAGTGCATGACAAGGATGTTCAGTATGTCCATTATTTTAGTAAAGAAGTGAGAGTAAATGCATTACAAAGGGACTCTGAAGAGTAGGGGCAGAAGATAGAGTGGATGGGTTTTCAAGTTCCCTACACATTTTGTAGAGTTCAGCCGTGATGCAAAGCGCAAGAATAGACGTACACAAATACTCACCTCTTGCACTCCTGGCAGGATCATGCTTGAACCATCAATTCACAGAGGCCTTTGTCAGAATGGAAGTCTGGCCACAGAGGCAATTGCCATGGAAGACATAACCAGACAACACAAAGCTATGTGGTACAGCAAGCAAGGACAAATGCATGCTAAATGTAGGATGCAAACAAAAAGTGCATGGTCAATGCATACTTCATTGTGACAACATACAATTGGTCAAATACTGCATTGAATTTAATGCAGCAGTACCATGCACCCAACAGCGGTCAACTTGAAGCTGCAAACACCATGGTTCTGGATGCATGGGACAAGCATGTGGAAAACACCAACATCACTAAACGTAATGTGCTTTTACACAACATAGCATCCCTCAATTGTGCATCAATGTTCACATGGTTGTGGCTTGTAACTGTTGCTGCACACCATAATTGGGGAACCATAAGCATGAGAGGCCAAATGTGCTGTTGATCCATAACCCCACAAACATTGCAAGGGATGTGATGTGTCTCTCAGTACACATGGTCAAAGTGCAATGAGACACACACCAGCACAGCCATCAACACCTGCCACAGGCCACATACAGCCGGCCCTGCAACCCACTCTAAAACACCCAAGGAATGCCCACACATTTGGAACTACCATGATTTACAATATGAAACGAGTGGCCCCACCAATCCATAGAAACAACACCATGCCCAGACCTATCACCAGAACCCCATTGTGTGAAACATGCACCCATTAAGAAGTACTGGTGACCCACAGGACAAGTCAATACCAGGTGATCACACACTGTGCAAAACTCCCAGCCAAACACCACACACGTGTCTGCAAATGCCCTTCATTTACCTGCACAGGCTACCCACCTGCCTTGCATACGATGCACACCATCGGGAGACGCATCCACTAAATCCAATAACATGCATTGTAACAAAAGAAAGAACATGCACATACATGACATCACGTGAATTGATACTGAAAATATGCAGAGAACACCTGCTGCAGAAGCACCATAGGGAGAAAGAGGATGGCAGGACATAGATTATGATCTGCCCATGAGTGCAGCATACCACAACAGAGAGAGGGCAAGAGATTGAAAATGCTTGTGGGAGCAGCATGTGTACAGCATGACCTGCAGCTGTTGCTCCACCTATTTTGCTGGGGGAATCATGGGACTGGCCACCCTATCCGTGCCCTCAGCCAAACTCTCATAGGCAGCACTCTGTTGATGTGCGGAACATAACATCTGCTGCTCCCACTCTGTCTGCCCAGGCTGCACACGTCCCTCATGTGTGCGGTGCCCACGCCTGCCAGACCCAAGGGAGCATAGTCCTTGCAGTGTTGCCACTGTCTCTGAATGCAGGACTGCAACCCTCCCTTGGATATCTGCTCCCGGGCAGAAACCAATACATGGTAGTGTGGACTTGCAGCCGTAACCACTACAGACAGGCATGACACCACTGACTGGCCTTGTGAAGGCACCTGACCCCCAGCAGACTCACAGGCCCCAACTGCTCCACCCAATGGTGCACTCTCCTCTGCCATCATTGAGGACTGCACATCCAGTTCAGCATCAGAGCTACTGGAGTCCAAAGAGTCAGAATTGTCTGCAGCAAGGCTCATGATGGTTTATAGCACGAGTGGATTCTCACGGCCTGCCAAGCCACGTCCTCCACTAGTGGTCTGAAGCGCCACAGACTCTTCTTCCTCCTCTTCCTCCTCCTCCTCCTCTGCATCTGGTGCCTCCTCACCTGCACACGGACAGAAAAAGACATGCAGAGTCATGTGTAACGTGTCTACAGTAAACATGTGTATCACATTGCTGTCATGCAACAGAATAGAGGGCATGTCACCATAGGAGAAACAATATCCACACACTATGTACAAGAAGCTATCTGATCATGGCATATGAAGACTGGCAACATCCCTTGCTCATGGTCATGCTGCCAGTGGACGCATTGCCAATAAACAGGGTGGTTAGCAAGCACACTATGGCACATGCCACAGCTAACTGTTGACTAATACCGGTGAAATGTGCATGGTCACGGGGCTCAGACCAACATATCCACATCCAAGAATGCATCCATCACATGCCACAACAATGTTGACCTGGCACAGGGACTGTACACAATAGGAACATGTTGTAAGTGTGGGAAAAGGCAACAGTGCCAGTTGATGCATGACTGTAAGAGTACCACATAGCCATTGTCTGTGAAGTGGAGAGAGTAAGTAAATGGATTTGGAGATCGGAACAAGGTACCGTGACCCACAAGATGGACATTGGCATGGACACATGGAGTGTGTGCTGAGTGTAGGAAGGTAGCAGGGATCAGGCCTCACAATAAGGACTCAGAAGTCATTGCCGTAGCAGCAGCAGGGATGTGCACAGTCTAGACACATGCACATTCACTCAGGGCACGCCATAAGGCGCGTTGGTTGTCATCATGGATGTTCTATTTAGCATGGAAGCACCTACGTACATGTGTGAATAGAGAATTTATACCCTGCAGGGCATGAAGTGTAGCTTGTTTTTTTGACACCAGCACATGTCTAGCAGAGCAGTGTCACTGACATCAAAGATGTAACTAACAAGAGGGCAAGTTGTGGTATCATGTTGCAGATGTTGGGTGGGTATGCTAGTGGGGGATGATTACTGTCACACGGCCATGTTCAACTGATGCACAACACATGGGTTGTATTCACTCTTTTGTACACTGGACAGGAGTCAGTACACCACGACATGGTTCACTCAGGGCAGTCATTCCAATGCAGCCAGATTTACACCAGAATCATACATCTTCGTGATGCTTCACTACACGTACTCTGGTTGTACAATCTTTGTCACTCACCAGATGTGTCACTGTATTTTTCCCTCCCATGCCTTGCACCTGTTCCAGTAGAATGAATTAGCTCATAGCTTCGTCATGCTCGGTCAGCTCCTCCTCCTCTGGTGACCCCCCTCCAGTTGCTGGTCCAGAGGCAAGGTTGGTATCCCGCTTGGACTTGGTGCGACGGATAAGATCACTCCAGTGCCTCACTACATTAGCAGCAGTGTGCCTCTCAAACCGTAAGTCGTTGATCTCATCCGTCATATGCTGCCAATACTCCATACGATGAGCATGTGTATGTGTGCTCTGCGGTTGCTGACACATGTCATGGTGGTACATTGTCACATAGTCCATGAGGATCTGGAGTTCTTCATCACGGAAGTTCCTCTTCCTCAACCTGCCAGTGTCCTGTGCTGTGCCATGGGGTTGAGCCTGTTTCTACTGTTCATGCTTTACCTTCTTTCCACGTGGAGTTGCTGTTGACCCTGTGTGGCTGGGACCACTCTGGGCTCCAGATGTCAGACAATAGTGTCCTGGGGCATGGCATTAGCCCCTGGGACTGGGGCTGCTAATTCCGCTGCACGTACCTTACCCTTTCACGCTGGGACAGCTGCTTCAGCTGCACGTCCCTTACCCTTCTGGGCTAGGACAGTTGCTTCAGCTGCATTTCCCTTAACCTTCTGGGCTGGAACATCTGTCTTAGCTGCACGTCCCTGGACACTTGGGGTTGGGACAGCTGCTTCCGCAGGAGGTCCCTGGACCCTTGGGACTGGGAAGCTGGTTCTACAGGAGGTCCCTGACCCCGGCCACCTCTGCCCCCTTTCCCTCTTATGTCCTTTCCACTCATGTTCCAGGTGTAAGTGAAAAATGGAAGGCACACCAAGCAATTGTCCTGAGCAATTAGAGTGAGGGGGGCACTGTATGTGAAGGAAGACATACTTCTGCGCACCAGCAAGGCTCAAAAGTACCCCAGGTGTCAAAAACAGTATGTTTAACGCACAAGCACCCCATAAAATGAAAGAAATGCATACCAAGTGTTATGGATAATTCTCAGAAATGTACTAATTCCCTCTACTTTAGAGGCCTCCAGCAACTTTGCTGGATTTTGAGGACTTGATTTTCTTAACCTGGAGAGAGTGAGGCCCTTTTTCCCACTCTCTCATGTATTTTAATGCAATGTTGTATGCTGTGTTTCTTTTCGGTTGTAGAGTCTGGCAAACTCCATAGGGATCATCTTTTACATTGAGTCACACAGCACCTTCAGTGCACTGACACAGGGAAGTCTTTCAGATTTCCCAAAGGTTTAAATACCTTCCCGGGGATAAGCTACTGTTTCACAGAGCAGTAAAGTGAAATTGTCTTTACTAACATTTGTAACTTTCTAGATCCAGCACAACACTATCTTACAATAGGTTGCTGGATGGGTTACTTAGTATCCCCTTTGTCTAGCTTCTCATGTAACATGTTGATGTTACCCTTTCTTCACTGAATGGGTGGTGGCAGTGGTTTACTTTTTACTACCATTATGGGATTTTACTGTGGGCAGCGTTTGAAGCCATGGTAAAGCACCAATGGGTGCCATTTTTGTTAAAATGGCCCAGTCTTCTTTTTTCACCATTTCTTTGTGGAAAGGTCCTTCTCGAGATTTACTCTGTGCGCCAAACCAGGTTTGGTCCCTTTGTTCATTTTGTCTTTGGCAGGCTTTACAAGTGAAACCCGCCTCTGACTCCAGGGTGTCTTGCAGGGGCTGGAAGTGAGGGAAGTGCCCAAAACTCCCTGTGCTTAGTATCCTGGGAGACAGGAATGCACTGTTAGGTGACTGGCTGGCTGGCTGTCCGTCAAGGACAGCCACCCTGCTAGGTGACTGACAGCTAGGCTGGAATTAATGGGAGCAAGTTGCATACACGGCAAGGCTTTGTAACTTTGAAAGCAGAGTCGACCACTGGACAAAGGAATCCTAAGAAGAACTTGAAGAAGACACCTGCTGCAACTCCTGGACCGTTGGTTTGCCTGGTGAAGCCCTGATGCTGTGCTGAAACTCCAAATTCGTATTGACAGAGAAGCTCCTGCAAGACAACTTCTCCCTTTGAGTTGGTGGGACCAATCAACTCCAAAGAAAGCCACCTGGACATCCTTTCACATCTGGTCGAGTATTCACTGCAGTCGCTGCTGGAACTGGATAGCAAGGGAGAGGAACACCAGTTTGTGCTTTTAAGCTGGCCAAGAGCTCCAGGAATATCCTCCGGACTCCCAGGAAGCAGTACTGACCAAGCCTGAGCCCCCTCAACAGAGTGTGGGACACCAGATGCAAGATAAGCCCATCACAACAGCCAGGAACCATAGTGTTGCTATCTGCGGTAGATGTGAGGAGCTGAAACACTGAATAGCCACTTGTTTGAAGTTTGCTGGTTGGAAGTGATGACCATCCCATTGCAGAGCAGGAGTCCCCAGAAAGTCCTCCATCTTGTCCCCACGAGTGTGGCCCAGGAACAGCGAGATCTGAAGAGCTGCAGAGGAACAGAAGTCATCTGCTGCATGTTTTCTTCAACCTAAAGGTACTGTAAAGTCTAAGAGAACTTACCTCTTTTTGTGTAGCCACTTATCCTCATTGGAGACTTGCTTGGTTGCATGTGTAGAGTTGCTGTCAGCTTCTTTACTCCACAAGCCTAATCAGCTTGTGACCCTATTTTGATTTTCTTCTATTCTACCAAGACTTTTTAAACATTGGAAAAGACTTTCTACTTACCTGCAAGAAGTGCTTCAGTTCACCTTGACTTTTGCTAACTTAACATTGGCTGGCCTAGCCTCCCTGAATAACTCTTCTCTCTTCTGCTTATGTGTTTTGCCTTCCTCCCAGGAAAGGGTTAACTGACTTTGCATTGGGGGTTGTATTGAAAGTACTTACCTACTTAAGAATAACTGTATGAATAATTGTTTTATTCTGAACTCTCTTCTCTTTAACACTACTCCTAAGAATAGTCTAAATGCAACAATGATATATTAATGTCAACAGAATCCTAGCTATTGAAGTCACCTGAGGGTGTAGGTAGTTCCTGTGTGTCATCCCAAATGGGTATTTGCTGATTGAGATAACTAGGAGTGTGTATTTTTGAAGTATATGTGTGTGGTGTTTTATCAAGAAACCTTATGTGTAAGAGTTAATTTAAATACTTGTCACTGTGTATCTCTGTGTAACTCCCCTACAGCTCACATTGACCCCTCTTGAGATAAGCCTGGCTGTTCCACACGCTACCAACATGTGTAGTGCAGACTTATACCAAAGGTTGGGTTTCTATTGCCAGGAGATCAGGGTTGTTGGAGTGCACCCAAAGGGTACTGCATACATTTTTGCCTAACACGCGAGACCAGGATAGCTTCTGTAAAAAGGAAAAAGTGGTACGCGATACGGAGTGGCAACCAGCAACACAATAAATGCATACCTGAACCACGGAAGGCTGCCCTAAAGATAAGAATAGAGATACATGATACTCAGGTGCATCCAGATTTGGAAAAATGCATACACGACTCACCGTTAGCCTCGAAAAATACAAAAGTAGATACGCCTATGCACAGAGGCAAATCCCCCACCAAAATAAGAAGTTTGTATGATCCATGAAGTGAACAGATTGCGTGGCACCCCAAAATACGCAATACTCCTTTTGTCCATCGCCTCGCCTTCGCTCGCATGTTCGGAGTTGCTTTTACACATACTTATGTTTAATTGAATATGGCGTGCGCAGCGAGTGTCATGTAAGTTATGCGCTAAGGGCCTTTCCTTGGATTTCACATGTCCATAGTCATTTTTTACACGCAAAGTCCTGTCACTCTGTTTACGGCTGCCATCCGAGATATACATGGAAGACCCAAGCTTTGGCATCTGTGCCTTATTACCTGCCTCCTACTCCTGTGTGCTGCCTCCTACTTAGCCATCTACTGCTGCCTGTCCAGTTTGTGTGCTTGCTACCCACCTGCACTGCATTTGGAGAGCCTGCTGTCCAGCCATTTTCAGTGCTCCTGTCCTTGGCCCTGTGACCACCGCAGATGCTTCATCGGACTCCAACCGTGCCATACCACCACCACCGCTCCAGAGACCAGCTCCAGGACCACCTTCCCTACCCACACATGCCTCAGGGGTTGCCTTGTCTGCCCATCATCTTCAGACCAGAGAGGCAACCCCATGGCAGCGAGGCAGACGGCTGTCTGCTTCACCGCCAGGGAAGTTGACATCCTGGTGGAGAAGGTCCTGGAGCATTATGATGCCCTCTTCAACCCTGTGATACAAGGCAGCAAGGAAGGACTTCAGCATATCTGGGACGGGTTAACAGATACCATCAATGTGGAGGGGGTGGCACCCCACACCTTCAAGACCGCGCAGAAGCTCAAGATCCACAGCAAGGCCCTGCGCTACATCGAGGCCAGTTCCACCACGGAGGTGCACCATGCGCGTAGGTGGTGGATGTCAACTACCAACATGCAGGTCCTGGAGAAGTTCTACCCAGCACTGCACACCCAGGTCTGCAAGTTATGTGAACATCTGGAGTCGACTGATGCGTATCCATGTGGTGCAATGCTCTATGGTGCATGTGCTCTGTGCGTGTTGCAGCATGTTGGCAGTGTGCCCCTTAAAGGGATAGTCCAGTAAAAAAATGTATTTAAAAAATAGATAGGCAACATTAAAAAAGAATACTAGTACTTTTTTTTTAAACTTCCTATGTAAAATTTTGAGCTATTCAAGCTCAAAATTCGCAAAAGCAAGCACATGGGCGCATCCATTTTGTGAAATGGATGCCCGCCTGTGCTGGCTTTTGCTTTTGCGGCACTAATGAAGGAAAAGCCAGCCAGCTGTAGTAAACAAAATCTACCGCTGGGTGGCTTTTCCTTCATTGGTGCTGTACGCGGAGGACGGGGACCGGAGACCAGAGCAGGAAAGCTGCAGCTGAATCTCGGTAAGTGCTGTTTATTTTTTTTTAATAAATAAGCACTAGCTGCGTTTTTTTTGTCTGGGCTGGAGGAGCCCGGAAAACTTAGAAATAAAACCGCAGCTTTAAAAACGTATTTATGTTTGCGGTCGCTTTTGAAGCGACCGCAAACATAAATACAACGTTGTATTTGAAAACGCTGCGGTTTTTCTTTCCAAGTTTCTCAGGCTCCTCCGGCTTGGAGGAGCCTGAGAAACTCGGAAAGAAAAACCGCAGCGTTTTCAAACACAACCGCGTTGTGTTTCTGCCTGCTGTGGCTATCACTTTGGGTCTCTGGTGGGAGACCCTCCCCTGGGGGAGCACCGGAGACCCAAAGTGATAGCCACAGCAGGCAGAAACACAACGCAGTTGTGTTTGAAAACGCTGTGGTTTTTGTTTCCGAGTTTCTCAGGCTCCTCCGAGCCGGAGGAGCCTGAGACACTTGGAAAGAAAAACCGCAGTGTTTTCAAACACAACGTTGTATTTATGTTTGCGGTCGCTTCAAAAGCGACCGCAAACATAAATACAGCGTTTTTAAAGCTGTGGTTTTCCGGGCTCCTCCAGCCGAGATTGAGCTGCAGCTTTCCTGCTCTGGTCTCCGGTCCCCGTCCTCCACGTACAGCACCAATGAAGGAAAAGCCACCCAGAGGTAGCTTTCGTTTACTACAGCTGGCTGGCTTTTCCTTCATTAGTGACGCAAAAGCAAAAGCCAGCACAGGCAGGCATCCATTTCACAAAATGGATGCGCCCATGTGCTTGCTTTTGCGAATTTCGAGCTTGAATAGCTCAAAATTGTACATAGGAAGTTTAAAAATAAAAGTGCTAGTATTTTTTTTTAATGTTGCCTATCTATTTTTTAAATAACATTTTTTACTGGACTATCCCTTTAAGCTTGCAGCAGGTATGCTTCTGAGACGGATGTCTGCGTGTATGCCCCAGACATTGCTCTCCATTTGTGTATTCAGACAATATGTATTATAAATGAGCTATCACTTGCATTGTGTGTTGTAGTGCTGCCTTTCAGACCATGGACATGCAATATTACTTGTGTCTGAGACGTTCCAGAGTGACAAGCGTGACAGTTGAAGTAGTGTTGCCCGTGTCATTTGCATGCATGATGTTCATGTGTATGTGCCAAAGCTGGGAATGCGTGACTGGGCATCACTCACGCCTGGATGCAACACGTGCATTTGGATATCTGGCTTAGTCACATAGAGGCATTACAGTTCACAGGACTCTAATGTGATTGGTCATCACACTGTTTGGGGCCTCTCAGTTGATGTGTGTTCATGACATGTGTATGAGCTTGTTGCTGTGGCATGCTGACATGTGCATGTGCAAATTATGTATGTGTGTGGAGCATACACAATTGATTGGTTGAGACAGTGGCAAGTAGCCTGATGTGAATATGAGTGATGGCCAGGCATGTATCTGCATGGATTTTGATTGCATGTGTGTGGGTGTGGAAGTTGATGGTGGTTCCCTTGACGAGTCATGTTCATGTGAATGTTGGTGTTGCCACGCACAAATTGGTGCAGTACACTGATGTTTCTGTTTTGGGTCTCCTTTTCCACATATCTGATATCTGATCGGTATCTGATGAAGAGGGCGGAACAAGTGCTGTATAGCATGGCAACAGGGATGCCTCCACCAGGCAGGGGCGCAGGGTTCAGCCATGACCCCATGAAAGCACATCATCGGGGAACGATGTGGCTGTGGCAGGACCTGTGACATCGGGCATGGCTGCTGGGGGTAAGTTCAAGAAAGTGAAGGTGGGAGTAGACTCCCCAGCAGTAGTGGGGATTGGTGATGCCACACAGGGCCATCCATGGTGGAAGATGCCCCAGCGTAATCCAGGTTGGTGGAGGGAGAGGAGGAGGCGGTTGCAGCCCAGCCCATGGGGTCAGGTGGGGGTGTTGAGGTGGCCGTGTCTACTGCAGTCCTGTCCCCAGGGCATGACACTGTGCAGGCCACCATGGAGGTGCCTATGCAAAATCTAGTCCCTGGGCCATAGGATTTAGCAGTATGCACCTGCCGGAATGCCTTTACCCAGACCCACCAACCAGTGTTGGCTGATGTGTCCACCCAGACCGATTCCCCCTTACCTTCTGGTGTTACCATCCGGAATCATGTGCTACCCTTGCCGGCTGGGCTGACAAGGCGGACAGCTCTCATTTGTGATGTGCAGGCTACTCGTAGTCTGCTTGCACATCATCACAGTGAGCTAACCCGCCTCATCGGCTGACTTGCAACATGCCTGTTCCGTGTTGTGCTCCATGGGATGTTCAGGGACAGGATGTCTTCTATGTTCAGAGGATATGGGCAGCAGATCGGAGCAGAAAGGCAACAGGCTCGGGAAGCAAGTCTTGTTTTGACCACGGCTGAAATTGTGCTGCGTCAGCTGAGGAGGCGGGCTGCCGGGAAGCAAGTCTTGTTTTGGCACGGATGAAATTGTGCTGCGTCAGCTGAGGAGGCAGGCTGCCATCTATGGAGGCCACTTGCAGCGAGGCCGAGGTGATAGAGACACACATGCTGGAAACCCTGCAAGCCCTCCAGGCAAGAACGGACGCCTGCATGAGGAGTGAGGACATGGCACTGGACTCAGCTCTGGTGGAAAGGCTAAGTGAGATTTGAGAGGAGGAGTTGGATTAGCCTGTTGCCTGTTTTCATAGTTCTTTAGGTGCAGGTATCCTTTCTTTATTTATTATTTTCCCCAGACTTTAAAGACAATCCTTCCCTGTCTTAATTGTATATAGTTGTTTAGGCATAAGATATTCATTTTCTTACATCTTTACCATGGACTACTTTGCGCTTCATTCCAAGTTATTTTTTTTTACATATTTCTTTCAAATACATTGTTATGTTTGTTATATTCCCAACTTCATGCAGTTCATTTGTGTGTCGGCCTCTTTGATATTTCTATTTTCAGCCAGTGCATCTCTCCATTGCAAGTCATGTGTCTTGTGGCATACATACTTGTGTGTTGTTGTTGCTTGGATGGTTGTGGATGGCAGGATGCACATGTGCCTGACATTTGGGGGTGGATCCATTAGACGACTGGGTCTGCACTGTATTTTTTCATTAGCATTTAGCTATACAGCATCACTGTGTGTTTGGCATCAGTGTGGTTGCGGTGGAGGGAGATGGGCTCACTGTGGGAGTGTTCCATGGTCACGTTCATAGCACATTAGTTTGTCACTGCTGTGTAAAACCCATCTCGTGCAGACACGTTCATCAGCAAGTGCAGTCACACAATGCGTTCTCTCAGATGTTGCTCAACCTCTACCACCGGAATGCAGTACTGGGCCATGTTTGCTCTTTCAGAGTGGCAGCAAAATTCTCCTGTCTATGTGAGTCATGCTCTCTCTTACTGCCTAACCATAACCCATGCATGGCCCTGTCATGTGATTGTTCCCTGACAGGTATATTGCCATCCATGCCACTCATGCTCAGGCTGTGACATGCCCGGCAATTGTTTGTAGATCTTGCAACAACTTTTGGTAAGTTTGCTTCTGTCGTGGGCACACATTCTGTCACTGTGCTTTGATGCCTTGGCAGTGTGCCACGGGCAACATGCACATGTTTTTGCATTCACTTGTCACATGCGTATGGTGGGGGATGATTAAGGCCTGGAAGGGTGTGTGAGCAGATGCTCCACTCATGGATGGACCTCTGGTCATTCCATTTGATCGGATTTGCAGACTACATGAGGGTTTTGCAATTTATGGTACTCTCAGACCATGGAGGTTCAGGTGGTATTGTGTGAGACTGTCAGCTTGCTGCCTGAGGGTTGTCACAGGTAAGGGGGTGGGGGTGCTGTCCAGTCTGGAGGGGCGCTAGGGGGTAGTGTCCAGTCTAGAGAGGTTTGCTGTGGGTGGTGTCCAGTCTGGTGGGAGCTGCCTGTGGGGGGGGTGTCAAGTTTGGAAGGGGCTGCCTGTGGGTGGTGTCCAATCTGGAGGGGGCTGCCTGTGGGGAGTGTCCAGTCTGGAGGGGGCTACCTGTGTGGGGTGTCCAGTCTGGAGGGGGCTGCCTGTGAGGGGTGTCACAGGTGAGGGGGCTGAGGGTGGTGACAAATCTAGAGGGGGCTGCCTGTGGGGGTTGTCACAGGTGAAGGCGGGCTGGGGGTGGTATCCAGTCTGGGGCGAAGCAGGGGGCTGTGTCCAGTCTGTAGGGGGCTGCCTGTGGGGATTGTCACAGGTGAGGGGAGCTGCGGGTGCTGTCCAGTCTGGAGTGGCTGCCTGTGGGTGGTTTCCAATCTGGAGGGGGCTGCATGTGGGGGTTGTCACAGGTCAATGGGGACTTGGGTGGGGTCCAGTCTGGAAGGGGTTTGGGGGGTGGTGTCCAGTCTGGAGGGGGCTGCCTGTGGGGTTTTCACAGGTGAAGGGCGGCTGGTGGAGGTGTCCAGTCTGGAGGGCTGCTGGGTGGTGGTGTCCAGTCTGGACAGGGCTGCCTTTGAGTGGTGTATATTCTTCAGGGGGCTGCATGTGGGGTGTGTTCAGTCTGGAGGTGGCTGCCTGTGGGTGGTGTCCAGTCTGGAGGGGCCTGCCTGTGGGGGCTGTACAGTTTGGAGGGGGCTGCCTGTGGAGGGTGTGCATTCCAGAGGGGGCTGCCTGTGGGGGTTGCCACAGGTGAGGGGGGCTGGGAGTGGTGTCTAGTCTGTAGGGGCTGCCTGTAGGGGGTGTCCAGTCTGGAGGGGGCTGCCTGTGGGGGATGTTCCAGGTCAGGGGGGCTGTGGGTGGTGTCCAGTCTGGATGGAGGCTGGGGAGTGGTGTACAGTCCAAAGGGGTCTGCCTGTGGGGGGGTGTCATAGGTGAGGGGGCTGGGTGTCTTGCCCAGTCTGACGGGGGCTGCCTGTGGGGGTTGTCACAGTTGAGGGGGACTGGGGGTGGAGTCCAGTCTGGAGGGGGATGGGGGGTGGTGTCCATTCTGGAGGGGGCTGTCTGTGGGGGTTGTCACAGGTGAGGGAGTTTGGGGGTGGTTTCCAGTCTGGAGGGGGCTGCCTGTGGGTGGTGTCCAGTCTGGAGGGGATGCCTGTGGGTGTTGTAACAAGCGAGGGGGCTGGGATGTGGTGTATGGACTACAGTGGGTGATATGCCATGGGTGGTATGTGGAACAGATGTGTGCCGAGGGTGTAGGGTGGGACTCACATTTTTGTAAGGAGTGTAGCCTACTCTTAAGAGAGGGCCCCACCTTATCACTGGGATGCAGCCTGGTCTTGCGAAGGAGGCATGTATTTTCTCTGAGGTGTGGCCTGGGATTGCGAGGTGAGGCATGCAATTTCTCTGGGGTGTGGCCTGGGATTGCGAGGTGAGGGGTGCAATTTTTCTGGGGTGTGGCCTGGGCTTGCAAGGGAAGTCACGCAATTTTGCAGGGGTGCAGCCTTGGCTTGCGAGAGAGGGCATGTGATTTCGCAGGGGTGCAGCCTGGGCTTCCGACTGAGGGCATGCGTTTTCTCTTGGGTACGGCCTGGGCTTGCGAGGGAGGGCACGCGATTTTGCAGGGTACAGCCTGGGACTGTGCCATTTCTATGAGGTGTGGCCTGGGATTGCGAGGTGAGGTGCGCAATTTTGCTGGCCTATGGACAGGGCTTGCGAGGTGAGGTATGCAAATTCTCTTGCATATGGACCTAGCTTGCGAGGTGAGGAGTGCAATTTCACTGGGGTACTGGATGCTGGACCTGGGGTGGTGCAGAGTCTTGCACCATGTTGGTCCTTTCGCTTGCTTTTTGGTGTGTGTGGGGCAGTTTGTGGGCGTTCCTCGCACAGTTTGTTGTTATTTGCAGGACAGCTAGTAATGCATCTTGAAACTCATGAATACACGTGGAGCGCAATCTGTTTTATGCCCTTTTTTGTCTGCA
This sequence comes from Ambystoma mexicanum, assembly GCF_040938575.1. Taxonomy (NCBI): domain Eukaryota; kingdom Metazoa; phylum Chordata; class Amphibia; order Caudata; family Ambystomatidae; genus Ambystoma; species Ambystoma mexicanum. Next base: position 1,223,756,616 of record NC_090930.1, on the reverse strand, counting down.
CCTTTATGCCCAAGTGTCAATAGCACGCATAACAAATGCAATGTAATGTACTGCCCCACGGCTAGCGCAGGGTCCTTCTCGGTGTGCGGCCCATGTGCTATTTCTGCACCCGATTCCATTAATCAGCCCCAATATATTTATGGCGTGTCCTGTCCTGGGTGAACTCCCTTCCCTGAGCTTCAAGGTCACTTCAAAATGTTCAACCAAACAAAAGGACGTTTTCAAACCAGTTCTTGAAAGTTCAAAGTCAAAACAAATTTCACCAAACAAAAATTCACTTGTAGCCACTCTTTATCCTAGCATGAAAAGATCCCCTTCCAACTTCCAGGAAGAATAATAGCACCAATGGTAATCCTGGTTATGGTGATCAATGATCTCTACTTGTAGGTAAACTGTGATAGTTCAAAGCAAGTGTGATTTTCTTCAAATGTGCATATTATACACTTCTTGACAATTTCTGCTGTTAAAATTTTACATTTGATAAATTTGGCAGGATGTTCTGCTGGTTCTACTTCCAACAACCACACTTTTACTAATTGTACCATGAGAAAAGTCACCTTTGTCCGATAGCATAATACTGCTTCAGCTCTTCAACGTGACAACTACTGACAACTCTGTACACCACCACAGTTCAGGTGTAACTACTACTGCTTCAGGAATGATGACTTAGTTGGTAGATTTAAAGCAAACACTTAACCTCCAAAGGTAAGCAAGGCACTCTTCCTTTAATGGCTCTCTTAAAAGAAACAGCCTTTTTGCCTCTTCAGTCATTCTAACTACCATAATAACAACATGTGTCTGCTCACAGGACTCTTCTTCTAGCTTCATCAGTCGGTTGCACCACAGGTTGTTACTACTGCTTCAGGGTTTTATTTACAAACGTGTGTTTCCACTTCCCCAACTTTGCATACACATTTGCAGCAGGTGTATGCCTGAGAAGCTTATGTGCCACTTTCTCAGTGTCAGGTAATAATGGAGTACTTGCTTCTTCAAAATAGTTAGTTGCTTATGTAATATTTGGCAAAACAAGTTTCACTCTGAAAAGAGATCTACTGGGTTGGGTAATGCTTGTTCTTTTCCTGAAAGCTTTTAGCCTCCTTACTTCTTAGTATAGCTCAAACCTGGATACAATAAAGAGTTCATTCTTCACTTTGAAAACATAAGGCACACACAACCTTTCTTACAAGCAGTTTCCAAGGTTCAAAGTTTGCACAAAACCTTGCGTTCCTGTATAATAACTGTTAAGATGGATTTCTATACTCCGACCTGGTGGGCAGATGTTTAGGAGGCCGCCTTAGTTTAGTGCAACAGGGGAACCTTCTGGACAAGCCAGACCAACCACAGTAGCTTGGCAGGTGGTCAAGACTAAGTCTTAGGAGTGGTGAGAGTGATCAGAAGCTCACAATGATCACACCCTGTAAAACTACACAGAATACGCTGTGACAGTGCATATAAAAAATACATATACATTTATTTTAGGCCTCAATAATTAAACACAAATAAACCGCAGTCATATAAAATAATTACCACACATACCTTTCATTATTTACTATATGTACAGTTAAATTTAGCGTAATGCGATAAAGGGGAAAACACAGCCACACGCTGCAACAGAAGGGTAGGTTAACACAAATATAGCATTAGGCATTTCTTCCGAATCGATCCCTAACTTAAGCAGTCCATCCCTACGAAGTGGGGAGCCTAATTCTCAAAAGTACAGTAGTGCGTTCAAAACACATGGTTGTGTGTAATGCGAGAAAGCAGGTCCTCTTCAGGGAGCTGTAGCAGTTCAGCAAGGGGCTTGAAGTGATGAAGAACAGTGTCCTACTATTCCAGGAGGGTATGCCCTTGCAGATAGAGCAACATTTGGGTTTCAAGAATAGCTACACAGCACAGGCTAGCCCAGCTAAGGTGGGTATCTTTAATTGGATTCTCGTGCATAACGAACAATGGCTGTGCCAGGGGGCCACTGGTAAGTGATACAAGTATTCACGACCCTTGACACAGTCGGGGTCAAACTTTGCCAGCATAGGCCAGGCCACTTATAGGTTCAACCCCTGCAGTTGCACGTCGCGCCGGCTCTCAGCGGCTGCGGACCGGATGATCCTCTGTGGCAGGACAGAAGGCTTTTCTTAGCTCTCAAAGAAGAAAAGAGGACAGGTCCAGTGCAACTCATCTCAGGGTAGACGGGGGCATGTAGGGGAAAGCTCCTACAACAACCATCACCACAGCAGGGCGACACAGGGACTGCAGATGCTCGCTGCATATGCAATCTTTTAAATCATGACACAGAGGAGCTAGGACTACAAATATTGCCGGGAGAGGGCCCGGGACCACAAACTGGCGATTCCTTAAGTCTCAAGTGTCAACACAGGACAGCAGGGCTCCTAGGCCATACCCTGTGTTTGAGCTGGTCAGCTCGTTGGATGGCCTAGGAAGAATTCCAAAGAAGCTCTATTGAAGGGTAATCAGGAGGTGTCGAGAGTAGTTGTTCCCACTGCTCTGAAGGGTCAGTGATCGATGCAAAAACAGGGGTCCAATGCGACAAGAGCATGCTCAGGGTGCCAAACCTGCCAGCATGTCTACAACAGTTCTATGGGTCTGCTTTAGCATTTCAGGATACTTGGCTTCTTCTATAGTTTGGTGTGAACTTGGGGTGATCGACCTGGATTGGATGCAGAGCCCCTTCTCTTATCTGAGATTCATGCCATGTTAAAATCTGGGCTACCTGATCAAATATCTGCTCTCATGCATGCACGCCAGATGTGGACCAATCACGGTCCACAGTGGTTCCAGTCATTCAGGCATACCAGACATACTGGCACCAGTAGTGTGGATTGGGACCAGAAGTCTCAATCCTCTTCCTGGGCACTAGCACACGTGACATGCAGGAGCTCAAATAAGGAATTCCCATGTCTGCTCGACCTGTTGGAAGGCAAAGGAAGAAAATGGCCAACGGACAGAACAAAAGACTTTGTGGCACAGCCATTTTCGGCACTGGGCACATTCTTGAACCAAACGCAGTAAACGCAATGTGGTTTATTAAAAAGAATTAAAAATACATTAAAAGTGGGATTGAGAAGGGTATTCAGTTTGGAACACCAATAAGGGTCTTGCTTTTGATATAATGTGCTCTGAATTTATAAGTTTAGATTTCACAACCTTAGATCTCATATCAGGTTGAGAAACATTACAATGACAATAAGCCATGACTTCCTTTGGTACAGTGGCAAGTGCCTCCCTGTTAGAGGAAAGATGTGTGTCTCATCCCACGGAATTCTGTCACCACCCTGGGTCCTGTCTCCTCCCAGGTGATCCTCCCACAGTACACCTCCCCCAAGGTTGACATCTGGAAGCGTCTGCTTTCCACTGGCCACCTTTGAGGAGACTTTAGGTAGGGTTTCAGTGAGGGATCCATAGGCTTCTTCACACCGGCAACCGGCACCCTATAAGATGATACAAATATGTATGCAGCAATAGTATAAAATGCACACTGCACAGTAGATGCAGTTGTAATTTATTTTATTTTCATCAGCGGTGGGATGCAGTAAGTCAATAAGAAATGTATTGGACAAATGGCAAGAGGTCACTTGAATGGTGTGGAAGGAAGGTCACAGTCAGTTATATGAAGCCAGTCTACATACAAACCCGATATGTACAAACTGTACTAAGGTGGGCTTTATTTGACAAGAAATACGCTGCAGTCTGCACAGTATGACTTTCTATTAATCAAGTGTTAATAACAATTTAAATATTTTGCTAAGTTGCACTTCCCAGGACCTTTGTCATCTCCTCAGAGTCAATTAATTACATTACAGAGAGAGGATCCTTGTTTAAGGTTCAACAGATCCCATTTCCTTTGACAATAGGCATGCATGAGACTCATCTAACTTACTATTCGAAAGCAGGACTTTTTCTGTCACTAATGACATTACTGTTCCAAGATGAAAGCCAAATTGATCTTCTGGTATTAAGGGATAGGTTGAATAGTTAAGCTTGTTAGTGAGAAAGATATTTAAATTCAAAACGCATTAAGATATTTCACTTCAAAGTCCTAAATCCGGTGAATGCAAAATGTGCGCAGTTAAAGCTGAAGCTGCCAAAAAAGCTTGAAATTAAAGTGTTTCCTGTCTCTGAATGACAACAAAATAACACTCAATGCTGCCTGCTCTATAACATATGACTCCATCAATGCCGTTATTTATGACAAGTTTCAGTGACTTCCGAAAACATTTAGATAAGTGAGAAAGGAAATTGCAGAGAAATGCATATGCAAGCTCCTGAAATACAATGTGTTATTTAAGTTTGCAAAAAATACCCACCTGGCAGGCATCAACTTGGACATTAGTTTAAATTGGTATGCTTTGCAGTTAATTGACTGTTTCTGGTTGGCACTTGGGCAAAACACGAATCGCAAGTACTGTAGAACTGCAACTTTCAGGCTAAAACAAAAGCATGTACTTATTTGTGATTTTCGAAATCATTTGTATTGTTTTAGAGTTAAAATACCACAAAGGAAGCAACAACATTATTTAAACATCATGAACAAACAAATACAATGAATATCCGAAATGAACAAAGCTTTAATTGTATAGAAGAAAAGGAACATGCACAAAAGAAAAAGAAAAACAGGGAAGAAAAACGGGAAAGCAATAGCACAGATAGACATGCACATCATTAAAGCATTCCACATTTCACCATGTCTGTGGAGTTGTTCCTTCTCTCAGAAAGGAGCAACAGACTCAGCAGCCAATCCTCATTGTGCTTTTCAAAGGTGTGTTGTTTTTACCAATGAGCAAGGCCATTACCCATCAATGCACATCTGCATTTCCCTTTTCTAAATAATAGTACAATCCTACATGCTTATAATTCTCCCAGAATATCTACGAATTGGGAACTCAGCAAGCACACGGCCATCACTAACTACCCTGAGACTTGGGGTACATTCTGGGCATGGAAAGTAAATACAATTTCTGGACAGTACTTGGACCTCAATGGAGTGAGTGATGCTACAACAGTTTTATCCTCCTGATCCTGCAAATAGTAAATGGGTTTCAATGTTACAAACTTTTTATGTTTGTTTGTTTGTTTATTTATTTTTGTTGTGCGCCAGACGCGGGGGGTATCAGGGCGCAGTGGTTACACGAAGGCTGACAGCTTAGGTTACACATAGCAAATATACAATCAGGTTATACATAGCATATATACAGATCTAGAGATCACAGAGATACAATGTTAAGGTAAGTCTGGTACACACTGTTTGAGTCCTTTAGAAATATATGAATATATATATTCAGTGAAAAAACGTTGTTAAAGGGACGTTATGGTTACACGTAAATCCAAATCCCCCCAGAAATTCGCCAGCTATGGTAACCTAAGCAACCATAACTTGTGCTACATCCGTGCACTGCTAAGATGAACACCCAGGACATGAAAGATGACATCACACATTTTGTTGATGGCATTACTGATGACATCAAATATCAGGGTCACTTCTTTTTGTTTCCTGACATGATTAGGCTAGTTTTTTGTTTTTACTGACAATGAGAATTTCCAAAATGGATAAGGTGCTATACACATTAACCTTTTTATATGTTCTTAAAGAACTTTCCTTAGAGTTTAATCTGAACTCGGCAATAAGCTGGCCTCAAACACACAATTAATTTGTTTACATGATGATTACATCTAATGTAATTGTCATTTCTTTCTGCTGTTTCCTTATTCCTTACTGTAGTTTCCCTGCATGTGCCTCTAATTTGAATGCATTGTGGGTTTTATGCATATTATTTCTACTAAAACAAGTGTGTGGTAAGTTTTCAATTGTTACCTATATATTCCATGTTTAACATTGCTCAAAACTCTCATAAAGTAGAATTTATTATTTATCGGAAATTACCAGATTAAGAATACTGTACTTCTAAGGTGCATGCTGCAACCATTGACTATATGTATGCATGATTAGGTTTCTTTACTAACAACAACACTGAAATATGTTTTGTTTACATGAGTACATTCCGTAATACATTAAGTAGTTCATGATAGGTCTCCCAATCATCCCTAACATTGTTTTACCAACATTATAAACACAACACCTTGTAGGGAGTGCTTATTAAAATGTATTTATTAAAATGTATTCAATAGGTGATGTCATCAATGTATTATGTATTTGAAGAGGAGGAAGAGGAGAGGAGTCAGGGAGGGGGGTGAAGAAGGAGTGATTTTAAGGAGGAATGGAACGATGAATAGGTGGACATGGAGAGGATAGTGAAAGGAAGGGAATTCCAATGTAGGTGGCAAGGAGCTGAAATGAGCGGAAACGAGAAGAGGCACAAGGAGGTGGGGGAAAAGAGAGTAAAAAGAGATCAGCAGAGCGCAGGGAGCGAGAGGGGGCATAGAAGGAGAGAAGAGAGGAGAGGTAAGGAGGGGCAATGTCATGAAGAGGTTTAAAGACAAGACAAATGAAGCGAAATTTAAGTTGGGAGTGGAAGGGAAGCCAACCTAGGGGTGAAAGTGAATTGGAGATGGAATCATGGGGCGAGAGAAGGCATATGGTACGGATGGCAGAATGGTATAAGGATTTATCAGTGATCAGTGATGTCATCAATGACATTTGTGATGTCATCTTTAATGTACTGGGTGTTAGTCTTAGCAGTAGACGCTGGTGGCGTTAGTTATGGTTGCCTAGTTTACCATAACGGGTGAATTTCCAGATTTTTTTTTTGTTTTATTGTAACCACAATGTCCCTTTAACTACGTTTTTTCATTGAATTTCATGGGTTTTTATTAGTGTAACTTCACCATAACCTCCCTTTAACTATGTTTTTTCGCTGAATTTCATAGGGTTTTATTAGTGATGCTTAACCCTTTAACGAAAATTGTTCAGTGAATTTCATGGGTTTTTACCATTGCACCCAAATTTGCTAGAACTTCCTAATATCATGCTTAACCCCAATATAGTAGCATTTTTGTCCAATTTAAAAAAAACGTTTCACGTGGAAAGTCTTCCCTTCCCCACCTTCGAGCATCATTTTTAACACTTCTATAAACTTTTTCCATCTTTTTCCACTGTTTTTGCGTTCTTCAATGTCCCCCAACAGCTGAAGTAATCCCAGACTTTTCGGGCCATGTCACGTGACCACATGTGCGCACGCGGCATGATGACGTGTTTACAAATGCATCTGCCCTTCGTGAACAGGTCTGTGCTTTGTGAACAGTTCGGAATGCATTTTCCAGCCCATCTAGGAACTTAGAAGCTCAAATTCACCCTTGCACAGCTTCTACACATTTCTTACACTTTATCCATTAACAATCTGGCACAAAGAACATGCTTGGAAGAATATTAACAAAGCTACTGTTCATCTTAAAATGGCATCATCTATTGCCATCCCTCTTCCCCAAGAGCCACCACACCACCAGCTGGAGGACCTACACAATGAAAGAAGTGCAAACCTTCAAAAGACAATGAAGTGGACCAGCAGGATGAGGTAGAGGAAGTGCCTGACTCCAGGACTCAGAGAGAATCATGGGTGCAGCAGTTATTTACAACTGGTGGGAATGTACCAAAGGCTAAAGCGACCAAAGTGAAATGCACTGAGTGCAACATTTTACTTAGTCATGGACTACCTGGGGAGTACTCCTATGAGGCCAACTCCATGCACTACCACACCAAATCCTACCACTGCAATGCTCTCAGAAAGGCTGTTCCATTCTAAGGAAGTAGTAAGCTGTCTTGCTCTACCTCATCTTCCTCAACCAATACTGTAACAACTCAGCCTACTTCTTTGGGATACAAAATCCGACCATCTTCCTTGCAAGCAATAAGAAAGGCTGTTCATCCATATCTTTCGAAGACAACAGTACTCGGTATGTACTGCAACATACCACTCTGCAGGGTGAGCAATTTTAAAGTGCTTTTGAAGCTGTAATCAAAGAGCGTGAGAAACATTGCCCCCTACCGTAGATGTAACAGACACACGACATCTTCTCCTGTCCACCTGCCCCTCCACATTTGTGGTTGGTGCCCTTTCCCTCATTTCACTCTGCACCTTACTTTCTGGCCTCTCCAGCAAAAACATTATAATAACAAATAAAAAAAACACAAAGTTTCCTTTAGGAACCACCTTTCAGAGTTAAAAAAGAGAACTAACAAAATATTCTTATAGACTCCATCTAATTTACATTTTTCAGTGAAGTATTCAAATTCAATAAAATTCTCCAACATTCCCATTAGCATACTAGAGAAATAGCACATAAACAATTTTTCTGTCTGAAATACATCTCTCTAGTATGCAATAAACACGATCATCCATTGCCCTTTATAACTATCCAGTCTCCACATGCCCTTGCTTAGCCCATGCCTTATTAAAAAACCTGGAGTGCACATGCACACCAACACAGAAGCCAGCCCTTCTGCTCCTTTTACTATTACGTTTGTAACACTCCCTCATTGACTGTTTTAAACCATTAACACATATATACACCAATCACTTAAAAAAACACTACATGTATCCTATCAACATATTAAACGTCCATGTACCAACTGCCACTTAACAATGTTCTACAAATTGTTTGCATCTGCATATCCCATACTTATACCAATAAAATATACATAATGTTCCTATAAATGCACCTATGCATTGTGCAGGGAGATAACTCCATAAATAAAAGTGGCACTACGGATGGAAAAGTGCTCATGGGAGCCCAGGAGTAAAGTGCCAAGGGATCCAAGGGATGCCAAGGTGGGAGACCACTAGCTAACTGCTGTGGCACAGGAGTCCCAAGGGTTTGGTACATATTAACCGTAACATCCCTTTAACAAAGTATTTTTCTGTTAATTGAATAGGTGTTTATGAGTGTTTTTGTTTCATGTTATGTTAAATCACTGTATATAAGTTATTAAAAATCCCTCTTTTAACATATATTAAACAACTATAAACCTCCTTTAACAAACATATTTTTGCAACGCATATTCATGTGTATCGTTATCATCAGTGCATGCTGGGGTTACAAGTCAGTGTTCAATTGTCAAGGGCATGAGGCACGACCATGACCCCAATCCCACCAAACAACCCCCGTTATCAAATGCACCTACCCAGCATCCTAGTTCAGTGTGCCGTATACCCTCATAATGTCACCAATTGCCAGTGTTCATGGCTTGCATGGCCAGTCTCCACAATCTATGGGGCATGGGCTTTGGCCATGCCACATACCCCCATAGGCAAATCAGAGTAGACATTTGTCGTTGCCGAGGGCCAAGCCCACTGCCTACAGCAGAAAAGGTATATCACTATTTTTTGTACTTACATTTCGACACTTTCAAAAAAGTAAAACACAGGACAGATTTGCAAAAGCATCCTTTCAGGTCCTTGCTAATGCTCCTCGCACAAGTTTGCTGCAATCCCGTCTAGCACTCTGGGCTACAGCCACAAGCAGGATTTGTTTTTCCCATTTAAACCTAGAAATTTGTCCATGCCTCCTGCCCCAATAAGTAAGTCAGAGTAGGCATTCATCCATGCCGACGGCTAGGCCCATTGTCCATGCACCAAACATAAATCCCTATTGTTTGTGCTCATATTTGGACACTTCGGAAAAATAAAACACAAAACAGATTTGCAAAGAGATACTTTCAGGTCCTTACTGATTCTGTTTGAGCTGGTTCGTTGTAATTCAGTACAGCACTTCAGGCTGTAGCCGGAAGTCAAATATTTTTCACATTCTAACCTAGGGCTTCGGCCATGCTACATGCCCCAATAATGAAATCAGAGTCCACGATTATCAAATAATTGCAGGGTGGTAGAATGGGTAGATCACTGTGCTTCATCTTTTACTTTAAACAGATCATCCTGCTGCTAGTGATAGGGTTCTCTGTGAAGGTGTCCTTCCTTCTTCAAGTGTTAGGTTTCAAATAGGAGAGTGATCCCTGTTCACATTAGCGCTGGGTTATTCAGTAAGTAACTATTGTCATAATAAAGCAGTCTTGAAAACAATTGTTGGTTCTATATTTATTGTTATTAGTCAGCCGACATGTGTTTCGACTCTCTAGGGTCTTTCTCAATGCGTGTGGATTGTGGGCTAGTCATTGCGGCAAGGTTGTGGAAATGAGTCCAGCATGAAATCCAAATATCTTGTCCCGTTATGGTCACAAATAAAGGGGGTTAATGATTTGAAGGGGTGGCCTGGTGGTACGTGGCCACCTGGCTTGGAGTCCTCAGTAATGATCTGCCGATTAACATTGTCTTGGAGTGTATGCAGTCGTAGTCACGGAGATCTGTTGATGCAATCCTGTTCAGCACCTCAAGCTGTAGACACGGGCAGAAATTTAGCCATAGGCAAAAATAAATGTCCCATTCAAACCTATTCCAATTTTGAAAAACATTACCACATAGGTATTTGGCTTTGATTCAGACAATCTGGCCACTGCCCAGGGCCACAGTCCATAACTTGAATAAATCTGGCCCCTGCCCATGGCCACAGGCTATACATCAGGCACCAAAAGTATATTACTTTTTTTTGTTCCTACATTATGGCACTTTTCAAAAAATAAAACACTGACACATTTGCAAAACCATGCTTTCAGGTCCTTCCCAATGCTCCTTGCATGTCTTTGCTGCAAATCCGTCTGTTTCCTTTATTTAATTGTAAAAATATATGCACATAAAATAATCATATAACTTAGCTCCCACTTGACAAAATCAATTCAGACTTTGCAAAAACATTCAAGGCTGGGTCTATAGTCTTTCTAAAATCTTTTGTATACATTTGTCAAATGGCAAAAAAGTTATAAATCATCTAAAACTGTTGAAACCCCGCCCCCCATGAATTGTGCGCCCACTTCACAAAATCCCACCGAACTTTGCTAAAACATCCAGATTTGGGGTTTAAATCTTTTTGCAAACTGTGGTGCAGATTTGTGAAACGGCACCAAATTTATAAGCCTTTCAAATAGTATGGGTCCCCCTCTAATTCTTTTCCCTCTTGGCAAAACAGCACTAACCTTTGTAGAACCATTAAAGTTTAGATCTAGCATGATTCACACAATTGCATGCAGTTTCATTCAGTGGCACCAAAGTTATAAGCCATCCAAAAACTGCTTTCACCAACCCTATAATGCAAAAATATGTATGGATGCCCCCGAACATCTGAAATGTTTGCGAACATTACAGGGCGGCCCGAACGGTTCGCAAACTTTGAAGTGCTTTGGCTTTTCATGTCCATATCCCATCCCAGCCTCATCACCCTTTACCTCCCCAGAAATTGTTTCATTAGTTTGACAAGTGCAATGTTGTGTTTTTTTAATATGTTTTTACCGCGATGTTCACGGACAATGGTGGATGTCTGCGAATCCAAAATGGTGATCATTTAAAAAAACCTGATTCAGCTCACGTTTTTCACCATCCAATCAGCGGGTATGTCCAATGTCCGAACACAGATATCACACATTTGTTTTACCTACTTTATGGCTGTTTAAAAAAAAATGACTGGACAGATTTACACCAACTTTACATAAACAAGCTTTCATGTCCAAGCCGCCACTCCTGCTGCAAATATGATGAAAATTCGTCCAGCGGGTTTGGACTGTAGGCGTGAGCAAAGTTTTTTCCATTGCATCTATGAGGAAAACCACACATTTTGGGAGCCCCCTATAATGCCCCCGCCTCAGGACCAAACCTGCCCAAACTTCGCAAAATCAATCCGAGGCCGCCATATCAGTGGTCACAGTGTATGAAAAGAAGTAGTGGAACTATGTTCCCTGTTGGCCTGTCACCGCTCCCCACAAACACCACTGCCATGGGACCGTCCCACGCACAATACATCCCCCAAAACCAATTGTCCTGCTGTTTAAGGGAACGTTCAGTGCAGTGCACTGAAAGCACAAGTTTCAACTGCTTCCTACACTTTTATTTTAAAACAAAACCATTCCGGAGCAGTTTCTTTTTAAAATAAAATGATAGGAACAGTAAAGCTTAATTAAAATAATTAGAGGACCACCGCTCCCAACCGCTGCCACCCACTTTGACCACTGGGCTATATACCTTTTTGCAAAGTTTGGTGAAGATTTGTCCGAGGGGACAAAGTTATAAGCTTCTATGGGTTGAGCAACTTAACCATAACTACATGCACAGCCGCTACCATAGGCCATGTAATATATGTGAAATGAAAAAGGGGAAATAACACGAATAGTGGTAACTGACTACTTCTGATAAAATCAAAGAGCATTCTGGGAACACAAGAGTGACCCCATATCTTTATATTTGACAAGTATTCCTGTGATAAAAGGGTTGTATACTAGAATCACTAAGCACATTATTCACACTGGGCTTGGTTTTCATTTCAATTTTCACAACACTCACCCGAACCGTAAACTGTTTGTCGGCATGAAGCATATGTACTGATTCTGACAGCCATTAAGCTCAAAGGAACGTCGTGTTTCTCGTGTGGGTAGATCACCTTTCCTCTCCCTTCAGTTGAAGGATTTTAGAAGAGGAGGGGCTGAGACGGAAATGCACGTCTCTAGATAAGGAGGACTGTGATAATGCCCACTCCTTAATACGCAGACATATTTAGAGAACTATATACATATAGGTTAAAGTGGGTGTGAGGTTGTTTGGTGGCAATCTCTGGAAATGTTGTGTTTACCTGGACTTTTTTGGGCAAATACATGGTATATATCAATGGCATGTGGTGTGAACACTAAAGCAAATCATGGTAATACAAGGGCATAAAATAGTAGCTGTTAAAATAGAATGCATGGCACATGCATATGTACGAATCAGAACGATTGGCCTGGTCAATGCTTGTTTTAATGTGTTTATGTGTATTGTTCTTCCTCTTGAGAGCTGACATTCTCTGCTTCTCAGGTCAGCAGAGTCTCTGTTTTGACTGACCTTTCTGTGTCAGCTCTGCACATTGCAGTCAAGGCAAAATGGCTGTCAATTTGCCAAAAATACAAAGGGACGATGGGAACTAGTAGCACCCTGGTCTTTCTCTTTGAGCTCGCTGCTAAGCGTGAGCAAGGGCTCTCCTGTGGATTATAGTGCAGCTACTACCCAAGAAAGCCATATTGATCAGAGTATAATATATTTTCTACAAATGTATCAACAGCTGTATGCCAGAAATGGGAATTGTCTTTTGCCCTGAATCCCAGAAAAATTAGCAACATTTTCATGGTTTTCTGCAAGTGTTTCTGTATTTCATTTAAGGCGTCGAGCACCCTCCATGCCCTCTTTGCATGGGGATGTATAAGAATGGGGTTAAATAATTAAGGTTCCTTTGTTTTTCGAATTCATACACAAACTGCACAGAAATTGAAAGGGGGAAGCTAATCCCCTTATTTGTCATTACGCTTCAGATACACCATCCTTTCAACGTTTCGGGAGGATAGCTCTGTGGCAAGTGCACTCCTTTAAAGCAAGAGGACACGCAGCACCACAGGTTCGGTCCGCGCTTAGAATATTAAGCACGTTATGAATAACCTATCATATGATGAGATTATAAACGTACGTATTTTTGTTGTTGAAATTATAGTTAAGAAGGAAAGTTTAAAAGTCACATCATAAACATATTGTTCATCAAGATACTGAAATGGTGTCATGTTATCACTCCACTTAAAGGCATGGTCTAGTAAAAATCTTTATTGTCCCAACGGGTCATCCATGTTTTTTTAAGCCTAAGTGGCTCGATTTTAGAAAACTTTCCTATGGACCTTACCCGAGTTTTCGTCCATTAAACGCACGCAAAAACAAGCGCCAGGGAGCCGCCATTTTCTGATAATCCTATCTTTTCCCCGATCGCCCTGGCTGACCTGCTTTTGCGGCACTAAATCAATTCCCCTGCCCCTGAGCCTGACATTATCAAAACATTCATATTCCCCGCCTATCCCCGTGACGTTACTGTGCTGCGTAGGCAAACGCGCCCAGTCGTATTCTGCGCGACTCCACACAGAACCCGGAAACCAACACAGATCAACTCACAACACAGCGCGCCACAATTCGAAATATGAAACTGTACTTTACAATGAAACAGCAACACGGTACATTTGGTAAAGTACATTTATTTGACATTAAATGTTTAGAGAATATTCAGCAATTGCCATATGAACTCCGGAAGCCATTTATTTTCTTTTATCTGTATCCGCAATAACTGTTCCGTTTCATCTTGAGTCACGCGGTGTTCCTTTATGGTACACAGGGTGTTCATTTTCGTAAAAAGAATCACTTTGGAAGCGCGGTGAACCGCAAGGCTGTTCCATCAACTAGGCACTAGTCCAGCCTAAAAGTTGTTATGTTGCTTCTAGCCACTAGTACAGCGTAAGGGCATGTGGGCCCTTGGCGATCGTCCCATAATATGGTGATCGTGCTCCAGTTGTTGACACAAAGCTGCAGGTGTCTGCTGAAGAATACATCCGCCGGTGTCTCAAACAGATGGCAGTGGCAGTAAGGAATCAAATACCTGTTATGAAAACAAACAAATGATAATTAGTCTCGCTAGCCGAACTTCATTAATATTACTCATTTTATTTATTACGGCTGATCAGAAACTATTTGCTTGCAAGGGTAGTTCAATGGAGTATGTTCGTCTCTAAAATCAATGCGAAAAGTAACGAGATAAATCGAGGCCAACACACAATGATAAAGGATAGTCTACATGCGTGAGGAATGATATGATATATGATATGGCATTTGTAGCGTGCCTATACTCAAGTGTTACTAGGCGTGACGAGGCAGGTGGGGAACAAGGGCAGACAGACAACGATCCTACTAGGCCAGGTGTCTTTCTGATCGCACATGGGGATGGGCTGTACAAGGTTAGTTGAATACAAATTAAATAATAGGGCCAGCTGGTGGCAAGTGCAAGGTAAATGCCGGGAGAAGGGGCTGAAGGATACAGAGACAGTCCCGTAGTGCAGGGAAAAGTGGCTGGGCCATGGAGCGAGATCGGTGAGACCAGTGGACCTGCATGCCCATGTGCCCACTACGAACAGTTTTACTTGCTTTTCCTAGCTCTTCATTCATTCATTTATTCATGCATCCATTCATTAGATCTTCATTCCGGTATAAAAGCGTGTAAAGATTTACTTACATTAT
Organism: Ambystoma mexicanum; assembly: GCF_040938575.1. Taxonomy (NCBI): domain Eukaryota; kingdom Metazoa; phylum Chordata; class Amphibia; order Caudata; family Ambystomatidae; genus Ambystoma; species Ambystoma mexicanum. Next base: position 1,223,741,533 of record NC_090930.1, on the reverse strand, counting down.
ATTTGAAATTTCCATTGTGTCTCTTCGTAATGCAGTCTGTAAAACGGACCGTGCTCTTAACAATGATTTTTCGTATACTGACCTAAAACTGAAACTCGGTCTAGTTTCTGAATTTTCTGCCTTATCGTCTCTTACGTTATTGCGCACTCCCTTCAAATGTAGTTCTTTCGGCATGGTCCCTGTCTCAAGGTAAAAAAACAATAGACCCTTATACTTCCAGTGAGACTTGTGGGCCTCATCTGGGCGCTGTCCTTCGCATTCTTTATTTGCAACATCACGTAGTATAGGCATCTATGAGAACTTGAAGTTTAGAATCCGTCTATGTAGTGCGCCTCAATGTGCAAATGGGAACTGGCTTCTCTCCCAAATGCCACGGCCCGCTTGGCTGGCGCTTTCTAAGTGCCCCAATTTTGTCACCGTTGTCTGCGAGCTTTGCAGCCCAAATTGAGACATTTAATTATTGGCGGAAGGTCAGGGAAAGTATAAAGTACCACAGGAGTTGAGTTAAAAGTGAGATTTATTGTTTGTTTGTTTGTTTTATTATTTGCAATACGCAAGCCTCCCCTCCGTTAACAGTGTGCAGGATTTACATTTACATGAGATGAGACATGAGAAAAATATATACATACACATATGTGAGGTGAATAGAGAGAATTCAAAGATGACACCCAGCTTGTTCGCCACCCATGATGGTGAAGTTAGGGGTTAGGTTTACAGGTACACTGTACAATAACATTTATTTACAAAAAGACAATCGTATTGCAATTATTTAAACCGGGATTTGTACTTCACAATCAGCTGTGCATCGGGTGGGCATGGCACAGTCGCAATGTTTGGTGGCAATGGATCACTGCTCTGTACAGAAACGTCCAAAATTCCATATCTGTGCTTCTCTAACACAGCAACAATAAGGCCTTTCACAAAGTCGAACTGCATTTCATCATAGACTGGTTTGATCACCCATTGCTTACTTCGTTTTGAAAACACCTTAGTGTAGCGAGGCATCCTTACTTTACCCCTAGTCCTAGATTGTTCACGTCCGACATTGCTGTTATGGGCCAAGACCGCTAGTAGAGTGTGATGTTTCATGCCCCGAAAGCTAAAATGCAAGCACTTTGGCCTGTACTTTAGACACATATTGTGGAACACCTCCAAATCTCCTGTGTGACAGAATTCTGTCAGTCCTCTCAAATCTCTTGATAGAGTTTTGTCGAAAACAATCTTCTCAATGGCTTTGTGTGTCGGTGAAGATGGAATCAACCACTTCTTCTTCCGTGCCTCCTCTGGGGACAAAGGGCCATGTTCACATTGGTGGAAATGTTCATTTGCTGTCCAGCGGTGAACGTTGGTACAGTGGTGCATCAGTGACCGCCATTTTTCAAGTAGTATTTCCACTGACCCCTCACAAGTTTCTGAGCTCCACCAAAGATGGTTGGTGATAGAATGTGACCACTGCAAAATACTTTCAAACCCTTTTTTTTTTCCTGCAGCCGAGATTTTCTTATTGATTGATTTAGCAAGATGCCATACGTCAAATTGATGTTTAATATGTGGGAACTGCTCTCTCATTGTCTTGGCAATTGAAACATGTCTATCCGTGGCTATGAGGTCGATGTGCATCCCCCTCGATTGTAGATGTTCCACTGATTTTATAAATCCTAGTTTCTCCATGGCCACTGACGATGTACATTGTGTTACCTGCACGACCTCCGAACTCACAATTTTCTTACTATCCATGTCCTGAAAGTGGTAGGTGCAGTACTTGGCAGAAAATCCAGGGCTATCGCACTGTCCATCGCCGGCTAGCCTGAATCGTTTGCCTTCAAATGTACTTGCTAGAGACAATTGTTCAATTTTCCAAGCATCACTAATGGCTGGAAACAGATAATCACGTTGGTATGTGTAGTACAGCGCTTTAGAAATGAAATGGAGTCCCACAAACTGAAAGAAAGCCTCTAACTTTCTAAAACTGGAGCCACTAAAAAGTGATGCAGCTGCACACAGTAGATTGCCTGCTGGCATTTTCCCCAGCATTGGTTGTGCAGACCATGAGAACCTATGATTTAATCTACAGGCGGCATTTATTTTGACGTTACTGCCTTTTATTTGACGAGTCACATTAATCCATGGCTTCCCACATACATTCCCTCTAATGGAACGCACACATTTCAGCATACTTATAATTTCCATCAAACAACTGTCCAATACAATGTATTTGCTCTCTTTCATTAGACTGTCATCCTGCGTCAACGTTGTTTCGGCCTTTGACGTTGTGGAGATTTCAACACATTGGAAAGTAATATTGCTGCTATCAAGTTCTGATGCGTCTATGGATGCTGCGGCTGTTTCATTCTCTGTCATTTCAACATCTATTACTTCAACATTGATGGGAGAACACAACAATGTCGACAGGTTTTTTGGTGGCAAATTTTTGGCGGGTGTAGATTGTGTAAATTGATCTGCAACTACTTCAGAGCTATCTTCAATACATTCAATAACATCTTATTGTGGTGGTCTGGTCGCACTGTAGCTATGGTCCAATGCAACTTTGCTGTAGTCTCCAAACACAGTTAATTCATGTTCTGGCCATTGGACATGAGCATCTCGAGCCTGAACACGCCTCGCCTCAATTATTAGTTCCTCCATAGTGTACACGGTCTGGCAAGCCACATCTCTCATTCGCTTCACTGTCTGTGTGTGTATAGTTCTGACACCCACGGGTAACTGGAGGAGATATTGGAAAAGGGATGTTCAGTTTAAACACAAGATGGAGTGTAGTAGAATTGACTGGAAAAAAACATAAAATAGTCCCCACCACAAAACATTTTTTAAAGTTAGGAACTGTTTGTAACTAACCTTTTTTTGTTTTTTTTTCTTTGCAACTTTTTTGACTCGACCTTCAACATCTGCACGCTGTAGCTCCGATTCGTTTCCGCATGTCCTCCCTTCCTCTTGCACTGCAAGGACTATATTTTCTGTATCCGCATTGACAGCAAGGAATGAGGCTCCATTGTCTCCCTGAAACATAGTACTTTCATTACTATGTATCAAAATATTGTTAGCATAAAACACACGTGAGGACGAACACACAGGTACATCTCAATAGCCAAATACGATTTAAACATTGTGTGCAACAATCAAAGGACAAGTATTCGACCAGTGATGATCTATTTCGATGGAACTGTCAGTATCCATACCTCTGGCTCTGCATGGACTGGTTGTATTGGAGAGGAGGCATCCGCATCTCCCTGAAACACAGTACTCGCACAGTACTAGCATTAGTATGCTTTTCAATATTGGAAACACAACACACACTTGGGGTCGACGGCACAGGTACATATAAAGAGATAACCGCAAATGATGCATTGTCCAAAAGAATGAAGGAAAATCCAAATATGATCACATTTAATCGATTTATTTCAACGATTCCTTTACATCTGCATCATCTAAATGAGATGTTGTGATTGTGGTGGAAGCTCCGTCGTCTCCCTGAAACACAGCACTTGGATTAGTATGGTTTTCAATATTGGAAACATAACACACACTTGGGGTCGAACACACAGGTACATATAAAGAGATAACCGCGAAAGATGGATTGTCCAAAAGAATCAAGGAAAATCCAAATATGATCACATTTCATCGACTTATTTCAACGATTCCTTTACATCTGCATCATCTAAATGAGATGTTGTGATTGTGGTGGAAGCTCCGTCGTCTCCCTGAAACACAGCACTTGCGTTAATAGGGAAGAAAGTATAGCAAATGGAATCACGTTATACGATCACGCATGATGGAGCTGTCATTATCCATACCTCATGCTGCTGAAGAATATCTATGGATGTTGCAAATGTAGTGCGCACTTCCGAAAGCTGTTGCGCCGATTCGTATACTTGAATGTCAGGCTCTGCATCAAGTGCAGGGGTTGACGCTCCATCAACTGCCTGAAACATAGTACTTGCATTAGTGAGGATTACAATTGCGAAAACATAAAATACACCTGGAGTCGACAGCACAGGTACATATCAACGGCTAACCGCGAATGAAACATTGTGTAGAACAATCCAACGACAAGAATTCCAGCTCTGATGATGACGCTCGATGGAGCTGTCAGTATCCATACCTCCTGCTGGTGAGGAACATCTAGAAACGTTGTAGATGTGGCGGACGCTTTAGCATCTCCCTGAAAGACAGTACTTGCATTAGTATGGATAACACTAATTATAACTGAAAACAAACACCAGTGGACGATAACTAAGGTGTATATTAATTGGAAAGCAGTAACCAAACATTCTGTAAAATAATTACACGATAGAATAAAACTATTACTTGACATGCATAAAACAAGTCTGTAGCGGATTAGCCTAGTAAGATTACCTGACACGCGCTAGAAGTGGTTGATAACTGCGACCACGTCAAGGATGTAGAATGTTCTTGCTTCAGATTCAAGGGATAGTCAAGAAGTTGTAAAGGTCAATTAATGATTGATAATGAAATGCCAATATTAAAAATAGCCATGTAAGCCGACAGAATACTTGAAAAATGCTCAATACAGCACAGTTCCCTGTCCCCATATATATATACATTGCGTTTGTGGGTTATGAAATCGACAAAAGAATATATTGATAAATGTCATTATTCAAAAAAGTATACACTCATATCAATATCAAAATTATTACAAGGGATAGAACTCCTACAATATCTATTAATCCATTCGGCTACACACTACCGCAAGGCCTAAAGCTAAATCCGGACACTTGACTCACCGGTGGCGGAATGTGGACGAATAGAGTGGGAATAGCGTTTTCGCGCAATTTCCGTGTCGTTCGCCGTTTATTCTTCTTTGTTACCCAAGAAGTTGTGTACATGTCCAAGGAAAAGTGCCGGCTGCAGATGCGGTATCGATCACCCCTCTTGTCCTCTAAGACTTGTTGGACTCTACTTTCCAGCTAATCCAGTGAATATCCGCAATGTCTGACCCATTCTCTTATTCGATCAACAGTTTTCGGGAATACATGCATTGTAGTTCCTTCAGATTTCGCATGGGTCTTCGAAGGGCAACCCCTAATCGAACAGGCAGGCATTGTTGATGAATCTGAAAAGTAAATATCAACATTATTATACAATCTTCAAGAGTAAAGATTTGATACAAAAGTAAATGAATCATACAATGATCAATGCAAGGTTTGTTTTGGTCGCAGGAACTATACCAGTTCATTATGTGCTGCTTAGTATTTGCATAAGTTGCAGAAATGTATAATTGATGTGACTGAAATCTGAACATGTGACTCGTCCCTTGGATGTTCTGTCTTGCACGAGAAGGAAACATGCTAACATTATTGACTGGACCCCCGAAGGATGCAATTCAATCACAATAGTCACAGATGAAAATAAATAGATCTATTGATAGCATAGCAATGGAAACTGAAGTCAATACCAATGAGACCAATGAACATAGCACTATTTTGTACTCTACTGGAAAATAGATAGAAATTTAAAAATCTGCGAAATATAACCAGGATACATGGCCTTACCTTGACCAACAAACAGTTGGGTTCAGCAAGCAGAGCAGTATGATGCGGGAGAATAGGTGGATGGCCACAGGTAGCGCACTGATGGGTATGCTCGAAGCGGTCGGTCACAGAATTCACGGATAGCACGACGACAAGCAGATTAGCATAGATCTCAGTGGTTCCCAGGTAGCACGTTCAAGAGTTGACTTGCAAAGCACAAAGATGTTCTCATGAGACATATCGAGTGGTTTTTAAAGTATTAGAAACTGGGGTGTGTTTGTGAATGAATGACGTATGTATGTCGTGGTATTAGGGGGCGGCCTGCCTCAGGGGAGTCCTGCCTGGAGACACGGGGTCTGAGGAGGCCATGTGACCGATGGCCCCTTGGCGTGGGACACCTTTTGAAGTGTACATGTAGTTTGGCACCTTGGCCTTTCGCGCCCCGGACAGCCTTCCATGCCAGCGCTCATCCCCGGGTGTGAACCGCCTTTGATAGAGGGGGGTGGGATGGATGGCCCTGGGGCGTGCAGATAAGGCACAGGAAGACTGCTGAATGCAGACACACTTATGTGGATTGCAGGGGGGCGGCCTGCCTCAGGGGAGGCCTGCCGGGAGACACGGGGGTCTGAGGAGGCCATGTGACCGATGGCTCCTTGGCGTGGGACACCTTTTGAAGTGTACATGTAGTTTGGCACCTTGGCCTTTCGCGCCCCGGACAGCCCCCCATGCCAGCGCTCATCCCCGGGTGTGAACCGCCCTTATATCAATATACAGTATATCGCCTTTATATCAAAGATAGTATATCGTTGCTTATCCATGACAAATGCCACATACCGGAGATTCTTGTGAGCACAGACCCACACTTCAACTGGTGTATTATAGTGGCCAAGACCCTAGGGCCTGTATAATTCAATGGTAGTTGTTAGTATAGATATATGTGTGACTTTTATAGAGACATAACCTACTGAAAGACTTTGAACAAGTGTTATTTAGTGCATGCATTATCGAGAATATGTTATGTTAGCTTAGATAGATAGTGACCACCCTGCACAGGTGTCTGACGTCCATCCTTGAATGGAGACACACTTGATTCATTTAAAAAATCGAGACAAACGTTGTTAAAATATATGTGGTGTTTTATTTTGTATCTTATTTTCATGACACAAAAATACAAGACTTTAAAGATTATACAGGTCAGGTTGCAGCACAGCGAGAGAAAATCCCCTGTACTGACCGCTGTCACTCGGGAACGTTTCTCTAATGGCACGAACGGCACAGGCGTGTATCACTCTTCGAATGCGGTGTCCAAGCCTCCCCTGAAGCCACCATGTAAAGGAACGATAGGCCACCAGCCTGTACCACCTGTGAAAAGGAATGAAACAAACTGATTTTTAAATGACCCAGATACGTTTAATAAACGTTTGTTGTCAATGACAATTCTTGTAACTAATGGCATTTTACACGGACAAATGCTATCTAGACAATGCACACTATTGAATGACTTACATGCGTTACAATGATATGTAGATGTAATTTTGGATATAGTAGAAGAACATGAAATAGGAGTGGCATGACAAGCAGAGTATACTTACTTGTTACTCGGATTACGAGGACGAACAGTTGCTCGAAGTTCGTGCATAAGCACCATCATTATTCTCAACACGGCCCGTGTGAGGCAGGCTGCCCTGAAGTCTGGCAGCTCGGTCATGCATTGCGGTCGTGGCTCGCCTTCCAAAATGTAGGCCAGGCATCCTGAGTTTTCTCGGCAGCAGCAGTTCTCGTCCTCAGTTGGCATTAGCTCGCACCGATTGCATGTGCACCAGGTGGAGACGCCGTCCATTCGACTAGGCCCAGGCTCTTCATCTGTTGATTCGTCCTGCCATCTGCCGTCCGAATCCCCATCGTTTTCGCGTGCTTCCCTTTCCAGTAGTTCCTCCTCGGTATACTCGGGCTCGTACATGTAGGGCATTATTGTAGCCATTGTGTGTTAAACAAACTAAAATATTTTATAGCGGTGGTACTGATATCTGTTCACATGGGCTACAAGCGGCGAAGGTAGCTGACCAGGGCACTGAAACGAGTCACAGAATACTCAAAGTAACACAGAGAGAGGAATGGAATCGAAAATCTGCTGCTGTGTGTTGTGAAACGGTCTGTTTATACTTATTGAGGAGAGAGGCGTCCTGCCATTTCCATGGCGACACGTCATTAGCTGAAGCGCAGCGAATGTTGACACAAGACGTGCTTTGGCGTTGGGAAATGGGCGGTACGAGTCTGCTGATGACAGGCTCAGGGGCGGGGGAATTGATTTAGTTCCGCAAAAGCAGGTCAGCCAGGGCGATCGGGGAAAAGATAGGATTATCAGAAAATGGCGGCTCCCTGGTGCTTGTTTTCGCGTGCGTTTAATGGACGAAAACTCGGGTAAGGTCCATAGGAAAGTTTTCTAAAATTGAGCCACTTAGGCTTAAAAAAACATGGCCGACCCGTTGGGACAATAACATTTTTTACTAGACCATGCCTTTAATGTGAGACTGACTGGCAAGGGCTGAAGCTTCATGTAATTCCTTAAAGTTCACCTCTTACCTCCCTGCACCCTCCATCACCTCTTTCATAAAGTGCCTCAAAAGATACCTGTTTCCTAACATAACCATCAGTGGCGTCGCTAGGGGGTGGCCTGGGGGTCTGCCCCCCGTGAAACCCTGTGCCCCCCTTTGTGCCCCCCTACCTAAGATGAGCAGTGACCATGTTCTCCCCCTACTTTTATCTGTGCCCCCTACTTTTGTCTCTGGCCCCCTCTGGCCCCTCCTAAATTTGATTCCTGGCGATGCCACTGATAACCGTGTACCTCCACCACCCCTGCTACCACTTGTCCATTCTGAACCTTCTATCCTATCTATTCTATCTTGAAAATATTTTTTAACTTCAAGTTTCACTTCCTACTTATTTAACCTTTGAACCTTGCAAGGTACTCCACGACCCTCTGTTTACGGCCAGAGGTGAGCAAAAAATCCCAATAAATAAATACAGTTAACTTCAGCTTCAGTTTCCAAAGAGTACAGACATATTCATTTTAAGATGGCCAAAGTGTCAATGTTGCCAACTGGGCCCATGTTACATGTTACAACATTATTCAGTCGAGGATATTTAGCCAAAATACTTTACATGTTGGGACATGCTGGCCTATAATAATTTTGAAGAACCTACAACTACAAGACCCATAATGCAGTTGTTATTGGCTAAAATGTCAAGCCTGGTGAATGTGTCACATGTGACATGGGACTTCTTGGAAAGGATTCCTCTATCATCTAAACACATGCTATGCTCGTGGTGGAAGTAAAACGTGTTTTTGCTCATCGGTACCTCTCAAAGCAGTCTTTGGATCAACACCCAATATTGATACTTAAGTAAACAAAGGATAGTCAGAGTAATTTTGCCAGTCGTCGTGTAGTGCAAATGTAAGGCATTACACTCCAGGAAAATGTAGTGCCATTTGGAAGCAGAGAAGACAGGTACAACAGAATTAAAATCTTCATCATGCTGTCCGCCTCAGATTTCAAAGAGAATGTGATTTAACACCTACATGAGATTTTCATGCATGTGGTAAACCAGTGGATTCATATTTGATCCTCCTGTTTTAGTTGCTGATACAAGGAGAATGATTCCATAGGAACCATTGTAAATGCCCTCTGCAAAGCATACTTAGTTGGAGGCATTACATGTTTTACAAAGTTGAGATAAAAGTGCAGAGTAAAGGTAATCTGCCCTGGTGTTATACTTTGAAAAAAACATTTAGTAAATGTTTAAAATTGAATTCAGCGGACCCAACAGCATATGCATGCTAATGTTGGTGGCCCCCTGCATGCAGTTTACATTTGATTTGTAAAATGACCCCTATTTTGTCAAATGCATAGGCAAAACAAAATGTACTCTGAGACTAGACAATCTCATTGCCCATTCCCCATCTCCATAACAACGGACATTGGATTTCTATATTTGATGTAAGAATGGGCTCTAAGCCGCCTTGTGGAGGAATCAAGTCAGGGCGGAGGACAGCTAGAGAGGTGAAGGCAAAGTGGAATGGGTTCTAATTTGCTGTATGGAAGTGCTTGGAATGCATACTTCTAACTTTGCAGTGGGGTGTCAGGAGCCTCTCTTGCAAACCTTCTGATGTCACTGCTGCTGCAGGAGGATGGGCCAAACTAAATATGGAGCAAAAGGGCTGTCTGCACAAGGATGCTCTCCACACAAAGGGCCACCATGAGGTAGAAATATTTCACAGGTTTGTATTTTATTTTTACTTTAAGTTGTAAAAATTGTTTGGGAGAATCAGGCCTGATCTCTGTGTTCAAGGCTCGGCTGGCTGTGAGTGCCTTAGATGTTTCCAAGCAGCCACCCATTAGCCTGCAACGTATTGTATATATTTTTCCAGATATCAATCCGCAGAACTTGTTCTGCTGTACCAAGATTTCCATTTTGGATATAAGCATGACCGAGGGATCACGTCATTGCATGATTAGGTTGTGACAGATGGTCATCAGTGAGGGCAGAATAGCCTGAGCTTTTTCGATTTTTAGTAATAAAATAGTGCAGGTATTTCTATCTATGAAAGTGAGGTCTGCTATTCAGATCTTCCTTAAATAGTGTTCTACGCTAGAAAAAATATTGCACATATGTGACTTTGCTGAGCTGTCTACTGACATCTGTCAGCAATTGCCTCATGGTTTGGCAACATGGCAGTCACAAAGTGACATGTGCATTTTTGCCATCAGCTGATTGGAGAAAATGTCCAGCATTCGGGATCTGATTTTTATTGTGCGCAATCCTGTGTCTAAATTAATTGTGATCCTGAGGCTCTGGTGGGAGAAGATACATTTAAATATAAGCCAAATCCAGTTATGACATGCTCCACAAGTACATATTGAATGTTATTGTATTATCAGTCTGATATTTGTAACCATTTGTTGTACACAAGTGGGCCTGTGTTTTCACTGTCTGCAGATAAATCATAAGGGTTCTGCCTCAGTAAAGTCTGTTATCTTCATGTTTTCCTCTGAATGGGTGGATTAAAGTGTTGATTAGTTTGGACTAATTAAATTAATTAAGATGTACTATTTTTTTAAGAAACTTATTTGGACATTCTTTTATTTTGATACCACAGCATTATATATTTTATTTATTTTTTATTTATTTTTTTACTGACATATATTCAGGGAATACCTGCATTTTATCATAGTTTCTGTTTCAGTTCAAACATCCCGCTGTCAGGTTTCAGAAAAACGTCTTCCTACAGATCTACCTAAACCTCTGCGCTTGTCAGAGCTCGCCCAGTTTTCTTAGCAATGCCGGGTCCGTGGGAGCCTCTAAATGGCAGTAAAAAGGGTGGAGGCTACCTCGTTGTTCTGTTGGAATGCCAGTTTGATTAAGTTTGCCATGGCCACCGTCCAACTGGTGGTTTCTCCAGATATCAGTATATTCCATAAATCATCTTCTTGAAACATCCACGGATTCGAAATCAGAGGTAAAAGGTAGGTAGATTTGTTTTGTTTGGTGTTGGGGCATCTTACGATCAGATGTTTTAGTGTTTCCACCACTTCTGTTTTTTTGCATAGCCGACAACCCTGATTGCCTACGACACCTCAGATTGTTAGAATTTCTTGTGTTAGGAGTACATTTAGTCTTGCTTTCATAAACAGGATTCTTTTCTTTTTATCTGGGAATTTGTCGACATAGTTCAGTGGCTTTTTCACTTTGTTAAACATTAGCTGAAAGGAGGATTAAAAGTTTGTTTTCTACTGCTTTCTGTATCGTGCTGATCCAATCCATTTCTTCGATTTTCTGTTTGATTCTGCCCGGGTTTTCTTTTAGATCTGATTCTGTGCATACTATTTCGGACAACCTTTCTTTTCTGATTTTGACCCACTTTTTGAGTGCTTTACATTTACCATTTTCCAGTTCTTCTTTGATGATGGTGTAGGCAGGTAACAAGTCTGCCAGGATTATTTTTCTATAAAGTCTCATGGCACTTTGGTCTATCGAGGCTAGAGAAACTAAACCCAGTTCTCTTTGAATGGCCGCCATTGAAGTCGACTTCGGTAGGCTGAGGACAGCTTTCCAGACCAGACCTTCCAACTCATTCCACACTGTCTGGGGGATGAAGAGAGAGGCCTCCATTCCATATGCCAGTGCCGGTACTACTTTTGTCTTGTAGAAGATGATTTGGGGCCTTAGTGAGAATTTACCGAACTTCCTATCCACAGTTCTCATTTGCGATGTTAATCTTTTAGCTTTATCCCAGAGTAAGCCTTGCATCGCCATGTCCGTTCGTGAGTTGTCTATTTGAAAACCCAGGTATCTGATATTCTTTACTTTTTCGATCTTAGTATTATCTAGATGCCACAACTCCTGTTTCAATAGTTTCTTTGGGAGTTTCTCAAAAGTTTTTTTTTTTTTTTGTTTATTTCAAGATGATTTTCGTCAATGTATTTTGCCAGGTTCGTTAATTTGTGCTGGAGTCCGACTTTCGCCTGGTCAATCAGGATCACGTCGTCCGCGTACAGCAGTCGCGGGATGATGGTTTTTCCTATTTTAGTTGGAAAGGTCCTGATGTTGGTTTCTGAGTGTTGGAAATCTCCCAAGTAACAATAAAAAGAGCAGGAGCCAGGGGGCAACCCTGTTTGACCCCCCTTTTAACCGGAATTTCCTCTGAAAGTGTTCCTTGTTGGTTTAGCTTCACTCTTATGGTGGTTTGCGAGTGAAGCTCTTTGAGAGGGTCAAGTACCGCTTGAGGGTAATTCCAAGTTTCGAGTTTCATCCACAGCATATTACTGTCTATCTTGTCAAATGCTTTCGACAAGTGAACGAAAGCTAAGTAGAATTTAGGAGCCCCTTCCTTGACTTTTGCTTTGAGGATGTTGATTATCAGGATGTTAATTGCTGTGGTGCCATTTTTTTGGAAGCCTGTTTGCCAAATGTCGTTACATGGGCCAGTTTTTTCCCAAGCTCTGAAATGGTCCAGTAGAAGAGTAGAGAAGATTTTTCCTATAATATCGAGGAGTGTGATTGGCCTGTAATTTTCAGGGTCTCCCCGGCTGCCCTTCTTATAAATCGGGACGATGACGGCTTTCTGCCATGTCTCAGGAATTTGCTGTTTTCTTTCACATTCCCCAAAGATCTTCCCGATCACATCAGACCACTCTTTCTGGAATTGTTTGAGGTTAATGTTTGTCAGGCCATCCTGCCCAGGAACTCTGGATGTTTTGGGATTTCAAATTTTTGTTTCAATGTCATCCGAATTCGAACCGTTCACCCAAGATGGGTTAGCATTTCGCTCAGTCGCGCCGAAAGTTTCCTTTGGCTCGTCGAACTCATTCGAGAAGTACTCTATCCATTTGGCTTCTGACACTGCATTGCTCAACGTTATGCTCGGTGTGGGGTTGATGTTTTTCTATCAGCGACCAAAATTCGCTAGATTTATTGGTTGCCAATCTTTTCATCATTTCTTCTGCATCCTGTTGGTATTGTGTTGCTCTTTGTTGTTTCCGCCAGCCATCGTATCTTTTTTTTTCCCGTTGCCAAACTAACTAGTCTTCTTTGATGTTTGTTTTCTTTGCCCTTCTTTTTAATTGTCGCCCTAGTTTCCTTTGCTCCACCAGATCTTTATTGTACGCATGCTTTGGCTGGTCTTGTGTTATCCGTCTTCCTCCAGATGGTTTCTGGTAGGGCAGTAGGAGCGGAAGGTAGTTGGGTCTCTCATTTACCAAACTTGACTGGTTATACAGAATGTTTTCGTCCAAGGACGCTTTGATTTGCAAGATATCTGCTTCTGTTAAGCGTAGCCGTGTTTGTTGGCAGTTTACTTCAGTGGCGACAGGGTAGCCTGCTTTTTCCGGTCTCTATCCTTGCCAGGTGCATGTGAGTAAGTTGTGGTCACTGTTAGCCGTTTTTAGCACCTTGAAGCTCACTATGTTTGGTATGAGGCTGGCTGTGATGAATATGTAATCTAAACTCGCTTTCCCAAGTAGGGATGTTTTTTGTTTCAGAAACAGTGTGGCTATATTTTGTATGTTTCTTGAACTAATTAGTTCCATCCACGCTATGGCACCTTCCAAGGTTGCATCCCGTTGCTCATGGCGTTGTTTGACAGTAAATGGTCCCTGTTGCTCTTCGTTACAGTTTGCGTTGAAATCACTGCATACTATGATTTCAATTTCGTCAAACTCTTCATAGAGTTGATCAATGGTTGCTCCCATGGTTGAGCAGAATGCTTTTGCGGTCGTCCGTTGGGGGTTCCAGTAGCAATTTATAATTGCTAAAACATTCAAACGACCTCCGTGTTTCTTCCAGGTGAGTTTTGACCATGTTGTCAGGATCACCAGCATTTCGTAGGTTTCCTTCCACTCCCTGGGTTCTGCAAGACCAAGGCCTGTTTTAATGGCTGTTAAAAGGCCAGACGACGGTCTTCCTAAGAGGCCCTTGACCGCTGGAGAAATTTCCACAGAGAAACCGTCAAGCGTGGGTTTGTCTAACAGCCATGTCTCTTGGAGACATAGTATGTCATATGCGCCTATGTTCACATCTCCTGATGTCGTTAGATGCATGTGACCTCTCGTATTCCAGGAACCCAGGATAAAATTGTCCTTGTCGGGCCGCTCCTCTCTGCTCAATGTAGCTGTGAGTTTCTTGAGGGCCGGCCCTGGTAGCTTCTATTTGACAATTCTTTTTGGACCAGGTCGATATGAACCAATCCCACGGGCCTTTCAGGTGTGTGGAGACTGATGTCTTTGTGATGTTCTTTGGGTCAGAGACTTTTGAAGTGTAATCGCTTCTTGGTTGGAATTCCTCGTCTTCCTTTCTTCTAGTTCTTGCAGATCGCTTTTCCTGGTCATGATACTTTCTTTCTGAGGCACGCCTTTGCCAAATGTTTTCGACTTCATCTTTCTGGATCCGATCGATTTGTCGTTTTTCATTTCTTTGGTCAAACAGGGTCCCTCCCAGAGCTGGTTCATCCTCCCTTGGCATTTTCCATCAATTGTAACGATAGAGGTCTTCTGTTTTGGAGTGATAATGCCATTCATGTTTTCTTGGTCTTTTCTTTTCTATATCTCGCACATTTCTTTCCGGCTTGTTTATTTCGGTCAAGCTGAAACCCATCAGGGCTAATTCTTTGAATGCCGACTGGTCAATATGTGTAATTCCCGCTGCTGTTACGTGAATGTATGATTTGGCTGTTTTATTCTTATGGTATGGTTCCACCAACTTAAGGTCCTAGTTCTTATCCACCTTAGCGATTTAGCTCTCTTCATTATCTGCAAAACTGTTGGCCGATTTAATATTAAATATTCTTTTTTTGAGTCCAATTACTCAAGTTTAAATAGGCAGGTCTGTTTGTTTCTTTTGGAATCCCTTTTCTCCTTTTCTCTTGCTGAGATCTGATGCCCAGGGCTGCATCTGAATCTTGACCTTGCTCTTGTAATTGTCTGTTGGTCTTCTATCCGGAGTCCGCGATTGCTCTGATCTGCGTCCCCTTTTTTTGTTACAGTCGCACTCCGGTTCACGTTTTCCCAATGATCATTCTCTTTGGTGGATTTCATTGCTTCTCCAGCGTTTTTGTTTTGGGTGTTTAATTTTGGGTTGTTGGACATCTTTATGTCATCTTTTTTTTCTGATGGATTTTTTCCCAATGTTGTGATATATTCATTAACGTCGAGTCTTTCATGAAGTCCTCCACTGTTCTTGGTGATCTTAAAGCGCTGGCCTTAGGTGGCGTTTCCTCATCGAAAATTTGGATCTCTTCTACATGCGACCCTGTTTTCTTGAGTATTAGCACTGGTTGCTCCCTTAACGTTTTAAGACCTGCAAATGGCTTTCAGGTTGAAATAGTTGACAAGTCCTTTATTTTGTTTTGCGAGGGATTCTCTTGACTTTTCTCTGCCGTTCTAGCCGGTGTTTTGCTATCCTTATTCACCATCTCGGGTTGTGCTTCATATGGATTGATTAACTGCAAAGAGTGAGGTGTTGAAAGTTTTCTGCTCAACAACTCTATACTTTCAATTTTCCTTTTGAGGGGTTCGATTTTAGTTTCCCAAGCTTTTTGATGGTTACTTTCCTGGTCCTCCATGGCCGTTATATAACTTTCTACATGTGACATTTTTGATATCATGTTTGTGAGAATTGCCGTGTTGTCTTGGATCTCCTCTTTTATGGCTTCATACAGTTTGCAGAATGGTGCTAACACGATGGACATCGCGGACAGGATTGCTATCATGTCCGGCTTCTTGTTTGGGGAGTCTTTCTGTATGGCTGTGGCTATGTCACTTAGGCAGCGATTTTTTGGGGAGGTATGAATTTTCTCCAGTCTTTTTAGGATACCTGAAATTCCCAAAGACGCACGGTCCAATGAAGTACTTAGGTCCTGATCCGTCGGTGGCCGACCCACCGAGGATCTTTGGTTCGTGTGTGAGGAATCCCCTTCCCAGGCTTTGACGGAGACGTCGTTGAAAGACCAGTCGCCAGATGGGGCTTAGTCCATGCGAGTCAATGCTCTTTTTCCTCCACGGCACTGTCCCGCCGTTGAGCTTCCTCCAATGGTTGGCTAGACCGTGTCAGATCCCTCCTCACCTCCGCCTCACTGTCTTTTGTGCCGGCTGGGAACATCTGCGTCACCTTTTTGTTAGCTATGAGTATGTCTTTTGATACTATAGCTTTCGGGGCAGAGCCGTTTTCTGTTATGCCGGGGGCCGATTGCTCATACCCCCTTTTCTTTTCAGGGGTTTTGTTTTCACCCATAGAGCTTTTGTTCAAGTTTGCTGGGTGTTGGATCTCTTCCTCCATCAGTGTTATCTTTGGGGTCCAAATTGAGTCAATTTTCCTCAGTTTTAACCCCAGTGGGTATTGTTGTGCCACTTCGAGCATCTCTGCGTCAGAAACCTCGGCCTCCGCCGTTAGCTTTCGTTTATATTGTTGGGTGAAAAAGGCCTTAAGTGGGCACGATAGCAGAGGAGAAGGCAGGTTTCTGGGTGTGATTCCTCTCCTTTTTATCACCTTTACTCCACCCTTACTCCTGGCTTTTAGGTCCTTAATCGACAGTTTATTTGCTTGGTTCGAATTGGTCTGTGTTGGTTTTTGCCCCTTTTTTGTTTTTGTTCTTTTCTTTCTTTGTTGATTCGCTGCCCACTTTAGTTGCCCCCCCTCCGTTTCCTTATTAGAGTCCTCTAGATCGCTAGCTGTGTTGCCTTCTGAAATTTTTTCTCCATCTTCAAAGACATCATCAGTCTCTCTTTCTGAATTAGAATCACTTGTGTAGATCTCAACGATCTCTTTATTACCCTTTTCCAAATTTTTCTCCCCAGCCGCTACTTTAGCCCTATTAGTAGAAAGGGTGACTTGGCATTTGTTGGGAACGTGGATCATCGCCTTGATTTTGATTGTCTTCTGCACGACCTCTGTGCCATTTGTAGATTCCAAAGGTATTGTTGTTACATTTTCTTTTATTCTGTTTTGAGACAGCGTACTTCTCCTATGCTCTAAAAGTTCTCTGCCTTTTTTTGCCTTTTGCTGCCATTCTTCACCCTGGGCCAACGAATGTGGGCTCTCTTCAGGGGTTACCTGGCCCTCTGATGTAGTTGCTTTGCTGCAGGATGGAAGGATGGAGGTCCTGTCCAACAGAGGTTCTTTTTTCTTACCAACCAGCATGGGTGCCGGCAGGGGTGCCGGATTGGCGGAGCTGCCCTCACTCCTTGTCCCTGGTTCAACTCCTGCCGTCCCGTCCTTCCGACTCTCCCCACTGCCAAGGTTCCTCTTTGATCCGGGCGAGGGCCGTCCTCTGACAGCCCTCGCATCGGAACCACTTGTCCCAGGGGCGGTTGGCGGGGTACCCACGGCAGCGGAGCAGGACGAGACGGGAGTGGGGCACGACCCTCTTTCTTCGGCCATGGATTCTTTTGCTGTGCTGCACTCCTTGTGCTCGTTGGTCTCCTTTACGGTCGCGTAAGCGGTCACCGGCCTCTGCCTGTGCTCCCGCTCCAGTTCCAGCTCTGGCCCCCTGGCTATGCTGGGCCTCCTCCACCGTCGATGTTGGAGAACTGGGGGAGAGCTGAGGGGAACCTTCCGCTGGACATTCGCTGATGGCCACAATCCAGGTAACAACGGCCTCGCTTGGTTCTTAGCTCTATGCCCCCAGGGCACTTCCATATGGGAGTCCACTGCTTCCCGCGAGCCTTCCTGAATCATGGCTTCGCTTGATCTTTTACTCGGCGGTGGTTTCATGTTCAGCGTCGCCTCGCTCCTCTCATGTTTACTATGCAAGATGTCCTTGGGGGTAGGCTTCGGGATGGTTTTTCCTACGGACTGCGGAGGTCGGACTTCCGGCTCCATTGCGCTTTTACTTCGAGTCTGCAGCGGACTGCTGCAGACTGGCCCTCACCTCAGGCTCTCAGCTCCGCTCACCGCTCCGCGGTGTGTTGGGTCAGTTATAGGCACTTCCTGACACAATGAAGTGGATAGGCTGCACAATGCTGCAGACTGGCTCTCACCTCAAGCTCTCAGCTCCGCTCACCGCTCTGCAGTGTGTTGGGTCAGTTATAGGCACTTCCTGACACAATGAAGTGGATAGGCTGCACACTTCTGCAGACAGGCTCTCACCTCAGGATCTCAGCTCCGCTCACCTCTCCGCGGTGTATTGGGTCAGTTATAGGCACTTCCTGACGCAATGAAGTGGATAGGCTGCACACTGCTGCAGACTGGCTCTCACCTCAGGCTCTCAGCTCTGCTCACCGCTCAGCAGTGTGTTGGGTCAGTTATAAGCACTTCCTGACACAATGAAGTGGATAGGCTGCACACTGCTGCAGACTGGCTTTCACCTCAGGCTCTCAGCTCCGCTCACCGCTCCGTGGTGTGTTGGGTCAGTTATAGGCACTTCCTGACACAATGAAGTGGATAGGCTGCACACTGCTGCAGACTTGCTCTCACCTCAGGCTCTCAGCTGGACATTCTTTATTTTGATACCACAGCATTATATTAGACCTATGTTAAATAAATGAACAAACAAAAGTGTGATAGTAACTGAAATGTTATGCTAATCAACAACCTGTTAAAGATTTAAAGCAGTAATCTTTGAAATGAACAGAGAATGTATTTACGAGATAAAGATTATGCAGATTTTACATTGATTTTATGAATTAATCACATGTAAACAAGACTGTGTTGTTTAATAATGTTTTTTAATGAAATATTCAAATATTTTACATTTTGAATTGAATGAATTTGTTGCAAGGTATCTCATTTTGTCATTTAACAATAATGTCTTTTTTATGAAATATCTGACTATTTAAACTTTGTAAAATGATATTGTAAAGTTGATGAAATTCAGCTAAAACAATAAAAACATTTTTTTTCTAAAAGATACCACAGTATTATTGCTGTTTTACCAACTTCTGCTCACACTCCTGATGTGTGTAACCTACCAAAGGCCCATGTTATAAAAACAAATAAAGGATGGTTTACCTGACAACTGTGCCTGTTTCACCTTTATGATTGGGATCATTGCTGCTTTAGTGTGGGGCTGAGTAGGAGTTGTATCCATTATTTATCCCTGTACTCCAGCAAACCAATAGTATTTTTGTCAAACAGATTGTGCTTTTTTCTTTAATGGTTAGAGAGCCAATTGAATGTTTAATTGTGTAATATATTTAATCTTACAAAAGTAACTCTCCCATATCTTTATTCATATATTATTTATTTTATTATTAGAATATATTTCAACCAGAGTGGTACATCCCCTGGATCCAGGTACACGTCGGTAAAGATCACAACTAAATCTTTGGGGGAAAATAAAGAAAATATATGGGGAGGAATAGAACAGAGAGGGAGTATAATTAGAGGACAATTGATGATGGGGATGTGAAGGCGGGTTGATTGTGATAATTCACATACAGTTACTAAGCTTCAGGCAGCATTGATCGGTTGCCATACAGGTTCATAAACCTGTTTGAATACAACTGTGTTTTTTCAGTCTCCTCTTGGAATTCTGTTTTTTTTCAGAGAAGTGAATCTATCCTAATTGAGTATACATTGTGCATTTGTGGTATAGCCTTTGATTTTGCTACATTGAGGATTACTCTTTTTGTGCATTTGTGTACTCCCTCCCCTTCTCTGCCTCCCCCTACTCCCTGCTCCTCCTCTGGCCCTTCTGCAGCCGCCCCCCTCCCTCTTTCTCTTCATTTCCCCTTTTTCTCCGCAGACAAGGTTTCTAGACAAGTCTGATCTATGAAAGTCTTGTCGAAACAGGTTCATCCCTGTTACTCCAAAACTATCAAAGAGCACATTGACTCCCTGGCTCCTGCCCTGGCTGATTTCTGCAAACACTCCTTCACCACCAAAGTCTTCCGATCCCTCCTGAAGCACTCCCTTGTGCACCCCCTTGTTAAGAAACCCTCTGCCGACCCCACATGCCCAGCTAACTATCGCCCAATCTCTATCACTCCCTTCCCTTCCTGGGCAAGCTCCTGGAGAAACTGGCCATCTCCCTTCTGCATCTCCACAATGAATCTGTTGGTTGTCTTCATGACCATCAGTCTGGCTTCAGAGCTGCCAGAAACAGGGAAACTGCTCTCCTAAACATCCGTGAAGACCTGCTCTCCAACCTCGATTCTAGCACCCCCTGCGTTATCATCCTGCTTGATCTCTCTTCTGCCTTTGATACTGTCAACCTGCCATCATGCTCAACCGTCTCCATGATAACCTGGGTATCACTGGTCAGGCTCTGGCGTGGCTGACCTCTTTCCTCTCTGACTGACCCTCCCAGGTCCAACTTGGGTCCTTCCTCTCTGCTGTCTTTTACTCTACCAGTGGTGTCCCCCAGGGGTCTAACCTCTCTCCCTGGCTTTTCAAGCAATACCTGGCATACTTGCCCACCACATTGCCATTCTCATCCCCAACTTTCAGTGTATTGCGGATGATACTCAGCTCATTTTCAGGAAACCCTCAGCCTCCTCCTACACGCCCCTCATCTCTGACTGTCTGTCTGCTATCCAGCAGTGGTGTTCCACCAGAGACCTCTGCCTTAATGCCTGCAAGACTGAAATTCTCCTCATCGGCACACCTACTCCCTCCTTCCCTGTAGCTCTCTGGTCGGCCTTGCTTGGCCCTCCTCCTGCTCCCACCATTGAGGCTAAAAATCTCGGGGTCATCTTCATCTCCACACTCTCCTCTCCTCACATCCCTGACATCTCTAAGAAGTCACACTACCAACTGCACCTCCTCAGAGGTATTCTTCCTTTCCTCTCTTCCCCATGACTGAGGCTCAGGAGCAGCGAGATCCGCAGGAACTGCCAGGAACCAATGTCTTGAGCTACAATTTTTTGCTTCACTTTAACGTACTGTGCCATCCGGTTGAGAGATCCTAACTCTTGCGGTGAAAGTTTGTGAAACTTTCCCAACTTGCAGGCCTAATCATCTTGCGACCCAGCATATCATTATTTTTCATCTAAAGTACTTCTGAGAACTTTTACAAAAAAACATTTGTTACCAGAACCGATCTGTCCTATTCAACAACACTAGACTATTTAATTTGGCCTGGCCTATTGAATTGAACTGACCCTCCTGGTACACTGAACCTTTGCATTGCCTAACAGAAGTGTTTTCTAATCCATTGTACAACCTTATGTCTTTCTATTCCCATTAAAAGTAATTGAAGTGGCATTTGACTCCTTTTTCAGTGGAGCGCAAACTGTCCCTACAACTTAGAGTTTGTTACTGTAGTGTATTGGTGCTTCATATTAAGTTGAATTCTACTAGTGAATGTTTTCTAAATGATTGTGTAAATAAATGTATATGTATTTTTTACCAAGAAACCTTGAGTGTAAGTGTCTACTTGAACCACTGTGATTGTGATACTTCTGTGTAGCTTCACCTACTGCTCACATTCCCTCTTGGGATAAGCCTGGCTGCTCAGCTCACAACCAAAAAGTGTGTGGTACAGACTTATACCAAAGGTTGGTTTTTGCTTACACCTGCAGTCCTAATTGTGTGTGGTGTTCCCAGAGGGTACTGCATGCAATTCAACCTAACACTGCTTAGCTCAATTAATTCAAAAACGCATTCCAAAAAACATTCAGATTTTATAAGCGGACATCTCATTCCACAAAAGGTGTCTTTCAGTAGGACATTTCCTCTCTGGGTTGAGGGACCATTATTATGGCATGGAAATCAAATACAAATGTATCCAGAATTCCCCAAAGACATTCTAATTAAACAGAAAGCATTTGCAGGGGCCAATAATATTGCCAGGCAAAAAGAAATTAAAGTTGTCCCCCTTAGACTTGCAACTTGGAAACTCTTCCTACCTAGCGGTGTGAATTTAACTCAAGACTCTTTGTAGGCATATATTTGGCTAAATGAATTTACAAATGGAAGAAGGGATTATATTTGATAATCTTTTTTTAGTTTTTTAAAAAAAAAATTTTATTTATTTTTTATCAACACACACAGGTAATGCGCATACATTTATACAATCCTTTTAGCAACTTTTCAGTTTAAGTGATTAGTTTCTATCTGAGTCTGAGTTCTCCAGTTCTGCCATGTCAGCCAGATATTGTTTGTACCTTGCCCATATGTTTCTGGGTCTGGAGGAAGGTAGCACTGAGTCTATATATATATTTCTTCCGTGTCATTAGTCCATATCATGTCTCTGTCCCAGTCTGCCTTGGTTGGCGGATGTGAGTCTTTCTACTTCATTAATATTGCTCTTTTGGCTATTAATAGGCTCAGGTTTAACAGTTTCCACCATGTCCGATTCATTTTCCCAACTGCCCCCAACAGACATATCTTCGGTGACCAATGCACCGGTTGATCTGCTATCCCATCAATAGCATTGCAGATCTCTGTCTAGTATCCCCTCAGTTTTGTACATGCCCAGAGCATATGAAATATATTAGCGTCTTGAATGCTACATCTCGGGCAGGTTCCCGGTGTGGCAGGGTATATTCGCTTGAGCTTTGACGGGGTGTAGTGTGTCCTATGCATTATTTTATAGTGAATAAGTTTGAATCTGGAATTGCATGATACCTGTTTGGTTAATGTGCAAAGCTGAGCCCATTCTTGCTCATCTATTTGTTGCCCCAGATCTTGCTCCCACTTGCTTCTAGCCATATGTTTCTCTACAGGGAGAGACTGCAGTATGACCTTATAGAGGGCGGAGATTGTGATTTTTATGTGTCCCTCCCGTAAACATGTATCCGAGCCCCATGTTTATCTCAGGTTTGTTCGGGAAGGTGGGGCATGCATTTTGTATGTCAGTTTTTACCAGGATATATTGTTGTTTTTATTTATTTGTTACTCTCACTAAGTCCTTGATATCTTCCCATTGTACAAAGCATTTTTCCAGAAATAGCTGTCCCCATTGTGTGGTACCCCTGGAGGTCCAGTGCATCGCCACTTCACTATCTATCTTGAAAGGTGTGTGGGGGTCGCCCCATAGTGGCATACTTGGGTGGTAGAGCCTGTTAGTTCCAAATATATCAGCTATTTTAGTTCATGCCGTGGTTGTTACTCTCGCGGGGTCAGTGGTATTATAATGCTTGGGGTTGGGTCTAGCCATCTTGTGTAGTGCTGCAATCGCTTCACGTTCTTTCGGAGTGGGAGCTGTGGTTCCTGGGTTGAGAAAATGTGTGGCCCATTGTGCCGCGTAGTGTGCCTGTGCTGCCAGGTAGTATAATTCCAGGTCTGGTGCCATCAACCCACCCCTTGCATAAGTGTCCGTTAATATCTTCCAGCTTAGTCTAAGATGTCCGCCCCGACCGAAAGCAATGCAGGCACTATTCATTTTAGCAAACAGGGCGCATCCCGGCCAAACCGGTACTGTGCTGAACGGATAGAACAGTTTTGGTAATATTATCATTTTGATCAGAGCGATCCTTCCCATCATTGATATGGGTAGTGCGCTCCAGCGCTTTATTTTATTGCATAAAGTGTCGGCCAATGTATTGTAGTTTAGTGCTCGGGATAGTTGGGCCGTTCTGGCGATGTTTGCACACAAGTACAAAATGTGCGTCGGGCTCCACATGAGACCATGGAATTCTGAGGTTGTGTTGTGTTTTCTGTGAGTGGGAATATATCTGACTTGCTTGAGTTGAGGCGCAGGCCAGAGTATTCACCAAATCTTTTGACTTCTGCCAGGACCTTACCCAATGAACGATCCGGGTTTCTCAGATATATTAAGATATCATCTGCATAAAGTGTTATAATGTAATGTGCAGTTTGCTCTCGATCCATAGTACGTATGGGCTGTATCGTGCTCTAAGTATATCAGCCAGGGGTTCTATTACCAGGGCGAACAGTAAAGGTGACAATGGGCATCCCTGTCTGGTGCCCCCTAGCAGCTCTAGTATGTCTGCTAGGGTGTTGTTAATTCTAATCTTGGCATAGGGACTTGTGTATAGTATTTGGATCCATTTAATGAATTTCGGGCCAAAACCGTAATTATGCCGAACCCCGAACAGGAAGGGCCAGGAGACAGTGTCGAAAGCTTTTTGCATATCGAGGGACACCGCTATCCCCTGGGTTTCGGGGGGTATCGTGGCCAGGATCTCGTGGCATCGCCTTATGTTTGTTGCTGTGGATCTGCCCACTATGAACCCAGCTTGATCTTCATGTATCATATAGGGCATAAGAGGTGTTAGTCTAATTGCTAGTATCTTGGCTAAAATCTTTGCGTCTATATTTATTAACGACAGTGGTCTATACAAACCACAATCCTCTGGGGGTTTCCCTGGTTTTAGCAATAGCGTAATCGCTGCCTCTCTCGTTGTTTTGAGAAGTTCCCCTCCATTAAAGGATTCCATCCACGCAGCATAAAGCCTGGGTGCTAACAAATGACTGAATTCATTATAGAATTCTGCCCCTAGGCCGTCTGTGCCAGGAGCTTTCCCATTAGGGAGTACCTTGATTGCTTCCAAAATCTCTGCCTCAGATTTTCTAGTGTGTCCCTGGTGGAATCGGCTATAAATGTCATTGGAATCTGAGAGAGATAATGCTCTATCTCTTCCTCTGTGACAATGCACTGAGGGGAATACAGCTTTTTGTAGAATGTGTAGAATGTTTCTTTCACCTTGCACTGGTCTGAAGTGACCGTGCCTTCGGGGGTTTGTATGTATGATATGGTTTTTGGACCTCTTTCCCCTCTTAACGTTATGGCTCGTAGTCTCCCGGGGCGTTCCCCTCCCATATCTGCGCGCCGCAATCGTTTTATCGAAGTATCGGATCTCCTGATCCACTGCTTCTGTGTACTCCTCTAATTTGGATTTAATGTCTGCGCTAAACTGTGGCGTTGGGGAGCATGCGTACTGGGATTGCAGAGAGGTTATCTGCGTCTCCAAGCATGCCAGTCTACCCCTGATATCTTTGAGAATGCCGCTTTCTGTGGATATCGAATTACCTCTAATGCATACCTTAAATGCTTGCCACAATATTGCTGGGCTGGACACAAATCCTTCATTAATGTCAAAGAATTCTTGTATTTGCTGCACCATGGTATTTTTGTATACCAGGTCCCGCAGGGCTACGGGTTTAAATCTCCATGGTGGCCTGTTAGCCATACTACCGGGAATTTGCAATGTTAGCTGAATTGGTGAGGGATCAGAATATGTTCTGGGGTGGATATGTGTGTTTGAAACCCAAGACAGGACTTCGTTATCTACCAGCCATAGATCTATTCTAGAGTGCATGTTGTGCACGGTAGAATAATATGTATATTCTCTCTTGGAAGGATTTAATATTCTCCATGCATCTTTAAGGTTCAAGTCTGACATATGGGCAAGTATTTTTTGTGCTGCCTTGGTTAGCAACCTTGTTTGTGTGGATGTGCGATCTAGGTGTACATCAAGGATGGTGTTGAAATCACCGCCACTTATCACATGGTCGTGGGGTAGTTTGCCAGTTTTTCGAATATTGTGGAGTAGAATTCCGGGGTATCAAAATTTGGGACGTATATATTAAGGAGAACTATCTCTTTACCACAATGGGTGCCATGAAGTATCACGTACCTCCCCTCGGGGTCGCGTTCAGCGTGCATACAGGTGTACGGCAGGGTCTTGTGCACTAAAATCACCACCCCTCTCGCCCATTTGGAATACGTAGTGTACTATTGGTGCGTTCCGCAGTTCGGTACTAATTGCCCACACTGCTGTGGCCCTACGTGGGTTTCCTGTAGGAAGAATATCTTGGGGTTCTTTCTATTGATATATGCTAGAACCTTCCTTTTCTGGATTCTTGAGACTAGGCCTCGTACATTCCAGCTCAGTATTTTAATATTGTCCGAGCTTACACTAGCCATTGTCTATGAGGTGATTGTAAACATGCATGACTATGTATTTCTATTCCATGCTCAATGGTATTTGCGCTCATTACCTGTGTGTTTTTTTTTATTAACGCCGTTCATTCCATAACTGAACCCCAACCATCCCAACTTATCCTCTCCCCCCTCCCTCACAGTTCCCCTAGCTTCAACTGTGTCATTTGAGTCCTAACCCTCCCCACCCAACAACTTCACAAGTACCTGCTCCAGGGGGGGCTGTGACAGTTCCCAGTGCCCATGCCAACTTAAGCAATGTATAGTGCATCCGATTTTGCGTTGTTGATCTTACTCATCTGTGCATCCGTGGGGCGATGTTCTTCAGCGCAATTTATAGAGTAAGACATGTGCCCCTATAGTGTGAGCCTCCCAGATGGGGGGCCGTTGCTATTATTGATCATTTTCCCCAAGAACGTGTTTGCTGTTATATGTTCGCATGGGTTCATGAGCTCCCTTCTGTTCCAGATTGTCCAGCTTTGGCGGGCATATGTGTTTCTACAAAGTTTGCTGCTTCTTCTTGGAATGTAAAGAAATATATTTTGTTTTGATGTTGAATTTTAAGTCTGGCTGGATAGAGCATTGCGTATTGAACTTGTCGTTCTCGTAATGGCTTCTTGACCCCTGTGAAAAGTTTCCGTTCTTGTTGCACCACCAGACTGAAGTCTGGAAAGATGCGTATGTTGTTGGCCTCCCATCTTAACTCTTGTTTTTCTCTGGAAATTTTCAGAATTATGTCTCTGTCTCTGTAGTTTAATATGCGGGCTATAATAGGTCTTGGATATGCCACGGGTGTTGGCTTTGGGGCGAGTGATCTGTGCGCCCGTTCGCCTAAGAACATTGGTGACCAACCATGATCTCCCAGGAGAGTGCGCAACAGGTATTCAACTGCTTTTTCCATAGATCCCTTCATAGCATCCTCCAGAACTCTGACTATGCGAATGTTGTTCCGCCGTGACCTCGCCTCTAAATCTTCGCATTTGGTCTTCACAGTACCTAATTCTATTGCCATTGTGGACATAGTGTTCTTCAAGGTCTCTAAGGCGTCCTCCGTGCCCGAAATTCTCATCTCTGCCTCGGTCATGCACGACGTTGTCTTGTCTAGTTGTGATTTGATGGAGGCTACATTGGCCGTTATCCCCTTGAGTTTATCGGTGAGGGTGGAGAAGCCCTGCTGCATAGCTTGAAAGACCGCCTGGGGGTCCATCATCGGTGCCGATGGGGCCTGTTCTTCTTGTGTGGGCATGACTGCATCCATCCCGAGTTCAGAGTCTCTCTGTATTGCTGTTGTATATTTGTCAATATTTCCTCTACCCTTCTTAGGGCCAAAGTTCTTGGGCATTGTTCTTACCCCGAAGGGAGTTGACCGGTGAAGGAGCTCTGGGGTCCTGCGTTCCGTATTTCTCACACCAGGTGGGTATAGTGTGGAGCAAGCTTACCGAATGTGGTATGTACGATCCGCCTGTTGAGGTGGTCCTGTGCGCCCACCAATATTAGTATTACCCGAGCTTTAACTCCTTCGCCCTGGGTTCTTCCTTATCACCTGCCCAATCCTCGTATAGACTAGCAGCAATTTTGTGAAGACCTGGAGGGGGAGTTGTTATCAGTGAATTGTTTGTGCGTTGGTTTTGGGAAGGAGTGCACAAAAACAGCGTGGTTTTGGGAGTAAGTTCTGCACCCCCCCGACACTCCTCTGATAGTGTCTGCAGCTGCCTTGTTGTGGTAGGGTGGTAGTCCGTGCTGAGTGTCCCTGCTCTTCTTGTTGTACGCCCCTTGGGTGCGAGGTACAGTGTCTGGGGAGGGCTTAATGGCCAACTTCTTATTTGGTGCAGTGGTGGGAGATGTCTGTTCAGTTGTCCCCCTTTATTTCGGTGGCCTTCCGCTTAATTCCTAACTTCTTCTTCGTGGAGGACAGCATGGTGTTGGGGGTACTGAAGTTTGAATGTGCGCCATATGGGGGAAGCTGTTGTTTGGAGCAAGGCCAACACGCCCCGGTGTAGGCCACTGGTATTACTGCGGTCTTTGTCGGCAGAGCCGGGAGGGCCCTGACCCGATCACTGTGGATTGGTAGGCCGTGTAGGTTGGTAGGCTGTGTCCCAGAGAAGGAGAGCATTTTGGCCACCCCCAATGGGGTCGGAGGGGGAGAGGGGTGGAGGATGTCTCACCCCTCATGTGAATCAACGTCTCGGGGATCAGGGGGCACGCAGTCCGGCCCGGACTTCTAGGCTCACTGCCGCCCCCTCCCGGGCCTCCACTTATCTGTTAGGCCCGGCGCTCGGTTGCGGAAATGTCTGCGTGCAGGGCCCTGCTGTCCGCGTAGCTTCTCCCTCCTTCTCGTCACTTATTCCATGCGTCTCCGGGCCGCTCCTTCAGCGTCCACCGCCATAATATGGCTGGGGAGGTCATTGGCGCTCGACGTAGAACCGAAGCGCCCGCGACTCACCCCTGGGTGCTGATGGACTGTGTGTAGCCTCACCGCACCCCGCGCTGGTGTGATGTCGGCTCTTCCCTTCGATCCTCAGTGTATCTCCGGCCCTCGTACCACTCCGCTTGCAGGTTCTGGATAACAGTATAGCTCGGAATCACCTGCTCGTCTGGTCTCGAAACTTTGTGTGCCCAATCAGGGGATGTTGGGGCACATTCTGTGCCAAATTTGGGAATAAACAGATCTTTGTTTTAGTTATTACGGCATTTGGGGTCTGGGTTTTG